>NC_092876.1:127396595-127721595 GCF_028372415.1 Notamacropus eugenii
AGCTCTGAGCTGTTAGTTAATTTAAGTGGTTTTTATGTTAGATGGAACCCAGAATGTAAGAACTGGGAGGGAAACTTAGAGACAACTTAGTTGAATTCAAAGATGAGGCTCAGACATTAGCCATTTGCCCAAGATTGCACGTTGAGATAGGGGGGTAAGCTAATAGAGTCTACGTCTCCTGAATCCCAGCTCAAGGCTATTTCCTACTTAATTCAGAAGGTTAGAAAGTTGAACTATATTCTAGAGCTCTCTAGCTCTAGGTAAGATGTCAAAAAGAGCAGGTCCTAACAGCAGAATGAGATGATCACACAGTGTAGAATCAAGACATTTCCCACCTGAAGAACTTTCTATGATACCTGTAGCCTACAAGAAAGACCCACTGTAATATAGTGTAAAGGGGAAGGGGTCCCCCCCAACTCATTGTACTTCATCACAACCTAGGAATTGTTAATGTCTTAAAAATGTGTTAATATCCCATGATCTTTTTATGAAATGTGAACACCTTTTTCTGATGGAGTCAGGAAAGACAACCGTTGTTTGAGCTGAAGATTGGCCATGATCCTAGAGGCTTTTAAATAAAACCTAGAGTTAGTGAGATTCATATAAATGGAGACAGGAAGCAGCAGTCTTTTCACCTCTTTGGTGGGGAAGAGGGAATCTTTCTGCACTTTTGATTGCCATAGCTAGCTCTTTTTTCTGCTGCCAGATGCCCCACTTCTTGAAGCTGCTTACTGACCTCATCAACTACCTCTCTGTACCCATGTCTGTCTGGAGAGTATGTCTCTGCTCTCTCCTGGATTTGGTTTAGAGGCAAGGGTTTACACTCTCCTCTCCTGTGACCCTGAACTGCCTAGAACTCTGGACCTGATCTGCTAACTGCTAAATAAGGTGTTTCCTTTTGGGCAAGCAGCTCCACTGCTAGATTGACTCTATGTCATGATGGCAGATGACAATAGGAATGGAGGAAAGAAAATCCCTTCCTTTTTTCAGGTATCAGAGAAAGATCTTCACCCTTTGCGAAGGAATCACTGGGTGTTAGTTAATGTGTTGTTAGTTCATTAACACTTCACTAGGTTCTTATCATGGATGGAGAGGGAAGGGCGGAATCATATCCTTCCTCCCATCACTGACCAGCCCCCCTGCACTAGCAGCAGCCTATTTTTATAGCCTTATCACCTTCTACTCCCTTTTCTATACAGTTTGTTCTAGTCAAACCAGAAAACTCACAGTCTTTCAAACAGTTTCTTGCCGGTGCACCTTTGGTTGGCTTATACTCCCTCTAAAGTATCAATAGTTATGTTCTCTCATCTTCTCAGTGGTCTCTCCAGACCGTGAGCCAACCAATATGGGCCACTCTCTGCCTCTCCTATACTGCATGTTTTCTGAGAGCAGCTGGCACATGCACTGGGGATGATCCTCAGCCCTCATTAAGCCATCCAATCAGTAGGAGTGATGGACAGTGTATATAAAAGGCAGGGATATAATAGATGTAAGATTATGATTCCTTTCCTGGGAATTCCTCTTTCTTAAGAAATAAGCAGAATCTCTATGTCCAATACAAGGGTTCTAGAGGTTACCCTGCTGGCTTAAGGTAGACACATGCTGAAGTAGTCAGTAGCCTTGGACATATAATGCATGACAGGCCTGTTCATGTCCAGTACTGGGCTCCTAAACATCACTTGTCCATTGAAGAAGTTGGACCACTCTAAGCCATCTATCTGTACTGTCAGAATAAAGATCAGAATTTAGGAAAAAAAATAAGAGAGGTATGGCATTCAATAGAAATGATTTAAAGAAGAAAGACAAATTACATCAATTATATTTTTCCATTCAGAAGATTAACCAATGTAAGTTAATTGCCATAACAAGGAGACCAAACAAGCCCTCTAGAAAGCCTTGCACTTCTATCCTTAAACTACAGTGAAAAAGAAAGAAGCTTCCAGTACCTTTGGAGGCCCCTGTTTGTTCAGCCTTTGGGACAACATGAACATGAGTTCTACAGGATGGGGCAGGCATGGATGGGCTTAGGGAGATCCTAATTAATGAGGTGATGGATTCATCCAAGTATCTGAGAGTGCCCTTTGCCTAGAATGTCCTTCCTCCCAATATTTGAAATCCTTTCATTGTTACCAGGCTTTTCCCAGTTACCTAGCCTTCCCTGAAGCCTTTCCTGATCCCACACCTCCTCCCCCCTTTACCAGGTGGAAGTGATCTCAAGCGATCTCTTTTCCTTCATGACCCCGCAGCCTTGTGTCTGCCCCTCTCCTGCTGTCCCTGGAGTCCCTAAGAGCAAGAACAAAAAATTATTTTTTTATCAGTGTCCCCCCACAATGCTCAGTACAAGGCCCTACACACAGCAGGTGCTCAGCAAACATTGAGTTGTGCTGAAAAAAGACTCCCATCCACCCAGAGGGAAATCAACACAGGAAGTCCAGAAATTCTCCCTTGGCTGCCAGGTCCATGCTGTCTCTTCAGATGTCATGTAAACACTACAAGACGCTGCTGTATACATATATGATAGACCTATAAGAATTTTGTATGAGCTGTATAGAGAAACTATGTGAATATATTAAAAGATAATTTTGGAATAATCCATTGATATGCTGACTTTCTGTTTGCTACAAGAAATAATAAGTGCTGTGCCTCAGCCTGGTGCAAATTGTAAAAGGGAATGGGAGGATGGGGGAGAGGCAGGCATACAGTTTGTGGAATCACTGGACCAGATGTCTTCTAATCTTCCCTCTGAGTCTGGTTCTAAAATCTAAGATTCAAGGATTCTATAAGTGAGGGATGGTGATGTACAGGAAAGAGAAAGTTGGTCTCAAATTCAAGAAATCTGGGTTCAAATGCTGTTTCCAACACATTCGATACTCCTTAAGCAGATCACTTCCTCTCAGTGTCCCAGCTACCTGCCCGAGACAATAAGTTGAAAATATGTTTTTCATATATTTTGGTGAAGGGAGTTTCCTCAGTGGGAGTTCATTATATCAATAAATGCAGGAACTAGGTGAATAGAGCACGGGGGGCTAGATTCAGGAAGACTTGAGTTCAAATACAGCCTCAGACGCTTACTAGCTGTGTGACCTTGGACAGGTCACTTAACTCTATTTGCCTCCGCTTCCTCATCTGTAAAATGAGGGAGTAGGATCAGATGACCTCTGAAGTGCCTTCGGGTTCTATGACTATGACAACTGACACTTGTACAATGACAAATAACATAATTTATATAATATGCACATATAATAGAATTATATAACAACTGACATTTATATACTGTTTTTAAATTTGCAAGACATTTTACATACGTTATTTTATATGGCCCTCATGATAATCCTGAGAAGTGAGCTATTATTCTCCCCCTTCTACAGATGGGCAAACTTGAGGCTCAGAGTGATAAAATGATTTGCTTAGAGTCACATAGGATAAGGGACAGAATCTGAACTTAGGCTTTCCCAATTCCAAGTCCATCATGTGAGTTTACTATGCCACATTGCCTCCCAAGAGAACATCAAATCCAAATTTTATACTTAAAAAAAGAGACCCAGAGAGGGAAAGTGATTTGTGCAAGGATACCCAGATAACTAACTTTAGGATTCAAACCCAGGTCTTTGGCTATACCTACACCACACTATCTCCTGCCCTAAGGACTCAGATTCCTCTTCCTCAGCTGGCTTGAGACAAGGAGATGGACAGGTTGATGCGGCCCAGGGGTCCTCCCAACTTCATTCAAATCTAGCCCAGATTAATTCTTCTGGGGAAACTGAGGGGTTCCTTCCACTTGTTCCTCCAGTCCTCATAGAAAAGGGAGCCATCTTGTCTAAGCCCCTCACTTTACAGATGCAGAAACCAAGGCCAAGAAATAGAAAAGCTCCTGTCCAGGACAGCACAGTTGCCCAATAAAAAAACTTCGCCTATATTTTTCTGTCCTTGGACTTTCCCCCCAAGACTCCTGGACAGGTATTGGGAGTTCTAGCTCTGGTTCTGCTGCTGGCTTTCCTGTTCTGTGCTCGAGTTCTCCCAGTTCTGATATTCTGTGCTCTAAGGGCTCTTTCAGTTCTGACATTCTGGGCTTTAAAGTTTCTTCCTGCTTTAAAATCTTCTATTCTAAGAGTTCTTCCTGTTCTAACTTTCTGTAATTTAAGGTTCCTTTCAGTTCTCACATTCTGTATTCCAGCATTCAATCTTGTTCTAACATCCTCAGTTCCAAGCTCCCTTCCTGCTCTAACATCCTCAGTTCCAAGCTCCTTTCCTGCTCTAACATGCTCAGTTCTAAGTTCTCTCCCTTCTCTAAAATGCTGTTCTAATCTCCCCTTTTAACTCTGACAGATCTCTAATAATATCCTTTATCCACCTTCTTCTGCACTATTCTTCATTGATCAGATGTTGTATCTTGAACGAACTCACTGTGCACATTCCCATTGCCTACAACTTTAATTCTCTGGAGACTGTTGTATCCAATGCCTTGGAGCCAGACAGCCTCACTGGAAGAATACTGGAATTTCAAACATGGACTTCTGTGTCTGGCTAGAGCTTGGGGTCATTAAAAGCAGGACACAATTTTCCAAATGCAATCCAGCCCACTTTCCTCCTGCTGTTGAATTCTGGAAGCAGCCCATTGTCTGGCTGCCAGTTGGAGAGTGGGCGGATCATGGGTTAATGAACCATGCTTGGTTAAAGAAATAAATGAGTGGCTACATAGAGGCTAATGTTCCTGCTTCCCTTTCTATGGCACTTTTCTTTCTAGATGTTTTCCTCTCAAGATTCCTGTGAAGCAGATAGCATAAGCACATTTAACAGATGAAGGGGGAAGTGAAAAAGTATTTATTAAACACCTACTATGTGCCATGAACTGTGCTAAGTACTGTGCAAATATGATTTCATTTGAAGATGATGAAAAGAATTATTATTACAGCTAACATATATAGTTCTTAGAATGTGCCCAACACTGTGCTAAGCACTTTATAATTATTATCTCATGTGATCCTCACAGCAACCCTGTTGTTATTATCCCCACGTTACAGATGGGGAGAGGATCAATCAGGAAGTGTCTGAGGGAGGATTTGTACCCAAGTCTTAGACATTAAGTTCTTTGTAAATGGTAAGAGGGGGCAGACTGTGAAGAAACCCTGGACTGAGTGTCAAGAGCCCTGGGTCCAAATCCTAGCTCAGCCACTTACTAACTTTGTCACCATGACAGGTAAGTCATGGAAACTAAGTCTCAGTTTCCTCATCTGAAAAATGAAGTTACATATCAGAGTGCTTACCATCTCAGGGAAGGGAAAGGGGAGGGAAAGAATGATGGAATTTGGAATGCAAAACTTTAAAAAAAAAAAAAGAACGTTAAAAATTGTTTTTACATGTAATTGGGAAAAAAGAAAATGCTATTAAAAAAAGAAAAATGAGGTTAATACAAATAGCTAGCATTTTTACGGTGCTTTAAGGTTTGCAAAATGCTTTATATACCAATATTATCTTATTTGATCCTCAAAGCATCCCTGAGAAGTAGGTGATATTATTATCCTAATTTTTACAGATAAGGACACTGAGGCAAACAGGTTAAGTGTCTTGCCCAACATCACAGAACCGATAAGTGCCTGAGGCAGGATTTGACCTCATGTATTCCTGACTCCAGGCCCAGTGATTTGTGCACTGTAGCACCATTTAGCTACCTCAGATGAAGCAAGCAAAGCTTAGAAAGGTGAAATCACCTGCCCCAATGGAGTTTTGAATGTCAGAGTTAAAACTCACCCAGTGGCCTCTGGGTCACATATGGCCCTCTAGGTCTTTGGGTGTGGTCTTTTGACTCAGTCCAAGTTTTACAGAACAAATCCTTTTATTAAGGGGATTTGTTCTGTGAAGTTTGGATTCAGTCAAAGGACTGTACTTGAGAACCTCTTAGAGGGCCACATGTGGCCTTAGGGTTGCAGGTTCCTCATCCCTGTAGTCTAATGCTATCTCAGGTGTATCAACCCCCTTATGGCAGAAACATATCTTTCTCACTCTTAGCTGATATAGTGGAGAAAGTCAGTCTGAGGTCAAAGTCAAGGCTTAACCTGAGGCTGCTAAACTGAGTGAAGGCAGAGAAAGTAGAGTAAATACTATATAGCACTGGATTTGCAGAGGATCTGGCTCCAAATCCTTGGTCTGCCACTTGCTACCTGTGTAACCTTACATAATTTCCTTCCCTGTCTGGGCCTCAGTTTCCTTCTCTGAAAAAGGAGGAGGTTGGACTAGATGACAGCTAAGGTCTCCATCACTTCCTATGACTGCTGTTCTCCATTCCTTTTTGTGAAATAAAAAGGATTGCTCTCCTATGGTTCCATTCTCCAAAAATTTACTAGTTTGGGTGCTGGCTTTTTTTTTTTCCAAAGCAGCATTTTTTCCCATTTGTATTTTACTGTATCCCTCCTGATTTGGGGAAGAAAAGGATGGAAGCTGCTGAGAATGAGGAAAATAATAGTACCTACCTCCTGCGGTTGTTGTGAGGATCAAAGGAGATACTTTAAAGTGCTTGTAATCTTGAAAGTGACATATACATTTATTATAATAGCATATGATTTATATGATTATCTCATCTCCTTGAGCCTCATTCCATAGGAGAGGATTAAGTTCAGAGCTTAGCTCTATTCCTACATAGCACAGCCCCACTAAGTTTCAAGTCCAAAGCCCTGCCTCTTGGACTCTAGTCAGTCACCTGGCTTCTCAAAGCTTCCCTGCTAGGCTGACTGGCTTCATATTTGGTCTAGAATTCTACCTCCAAGGATGCCTTGGTTTGAACTCAAAGGTCCAATGGGGATTCCACCCCCCTGCACCTAATCTGAGTTGTTTTAATTTGCATTTCTCTAATTCTCTGATATAAAGCCTATTTTCATTTGTCTACTGATTGCCTTAATTTCCTCTAAAACTGCCTTTTCATATCTTTTGACCATTTGTCAATTGGGAACTGGCTCTTACTTTTATAAATTTGGTCCAGCTGCCTATATATTTGAGAAATGAGGTCTTTATCAGAGAAACTTGGGGCAGTTCCTCCCCCCTCCTCAATTTCTTGCTTTCCTTCTAATTTTGGCTGCATTGATTTTGTTTGTGCACAACCTTTTGAGGCATGGTCTTCTTTGGCAACGAAGGACAAACACACACACAATCAAAATTATCTATTTTGCTTCCTGTGATCCTCTCAATCTCTTCTTTAGACATAAATTCTTCCTTTAATCATAGATCTAACAGGGAAACTATTCCATGCTCTCCTAATTTGCCTATGATGTGATATGTCTAAATTATGTACCCATTTTGATCTTATCTTTGTATATGGTATGATCTGTTCCTCTATGCCTAGTTTCTGCCAAACTGCTTTCAAGTTTTCCCAGAAATTTTTGTCAGATAGTTAGCTCTTGTCCTAAAATCTTGAATCTTTGGTTTAATCAAACCCTATATTACTATGTATTGGTCTTTATGGTCTATACTATGTATAAGGTCTATATACTATATACTATACTACTGTGTATTGCATGCCTAATTTACTGCACTGACCCACCACTCTGTTTCTTAGCCAGTACCAAATTTTATTTTTTTAATGATTATTGCTTTGTAATACAGTTTGAAATCTGATACTGCAAGGCCATCTACCTTCACATTTTTTCATTTATTTACTTGATATTATTGAACTTTTATTCTGTTGTTTTTTTTCTATCTCTACAAAACAATCCTTTGGTAGTTTGATTGATATATCATTGAATAAGTAAATTAATTTAAGTAGAATTGCCATTTTTATTATATTGGCTCAGCCTAAAGAGCAATGAATATGTCTCTAGTTGTTTAAATCTGTGTTTACTTGTGTGAAAAGTGTTTTAGGGTTTGTATTATAGTTATCTGTTTGTGCTTTAGGATCGTAGCTGTAGAGAGGTCATCTCTTTGAACTCTATCATTTACTGAGGAATACTTACATCATTTTAATGAGAAAACTGAGGCCCAGGGAAGTTAAGCTACTTGTCCAAGGTCACAGAAGTAGTTAAGTTACAGAGGTGGAGATTCAAACCTAGGTCTTCCACTTCAGAGTGAGTACTCCTGATACTATAGCACTGTTCCCCAACTGCAGTAAGAGCTTCATGAGGTCAAGGACCATGTCTGTTAAGTTTTGTATGTTTCTACCTCTCTATTCAGGCAGGTAGGGGGCACAGTGGATAGAGCACTAGGCATTCATGCTCATCAGTTCAAATCCAGCCTCAGACATTTACTAGCTGTGTGACCCTGGGCAAGTCACTTAACCCTGTTTACCTCAGTTTCCTTATCTGTAAAAGGAGCTGGAGAAACAAATAGCAAATCATCCTAGTATCTTTGCCAAGAAAACCCTAAATGGGGTCACGAAGAGTGGGACACAGTGGAAACAACTGAACAAAAACAATGCCTCTCTACTCACTGGGCTCTTAATGACAAAGATACTAAATAAATATTGGGTGAATGTTGTTGACTGCCTCATTCCCCATAAAATGGTGGATAGGGGGAGTGGAATGGCCACGATCCCTATCCCAGGACCAAGGAGAGAATTTTGTAAAGTTAAAAGACCTAGAGAAATAGAAGTTATTATTAGTCTAAACCTGATCTCCTTTAGGAGAGAGAACTGAGCAGGGAATGGATTCAGGGAATGGAAACAGCTTTACTGCTGCCTGTTCAAATTTCACCTCAGAGTCTTACTAGCTGTATGAGTTTAGCCAAGTCACAGCATATCTTTGGGCCATGATTTCCTCGACTGCAAAATGGTTGGAGAGAGTGGACTGACTGGCCTTTAAGCTCCCCTCCAGCTCTACACCTGTGATGAGTGCACTCTGACCCTACCCCCACAGAGTTACTGAGAAGAAGGTGGAGTAGAGTTGGGGGAGGGAGGGAAGTTGTCTTATCAGACTGAAGTGGTTAGGACTGGAGATCCCCGACTCAGGAGAAGTTGTATAGATGCAACATCTGCCCTGCAACCGGGCTCTTAATTGCCCACACCCATGGGGAAAACCCAGACCTGTTTCTCTGCATTGACACTCCTTTGTCACCTTAGGTAGTAGGAAGTCACTAGATTATGGAATCAGAGGCCCTAAGTAAGAACTCTGGTGCTGTTACCTATTACATATAGGGCCAAGTGTCCAAGCAGGATGCAAACCTAAATCTCTTAGCTCTATGCACCAGTCAAGATTGCCTCCAGAGAGAAAGATTGACTACAGGGAGCTCTTTTTTTTTCCTGAAGAGGAGGGAAAATGGACCTTCTGAGGAGGAAACAATTGCTTGTTTTCTAAGGAATGGGATAGAGACCATTGGTGGCACTCAGTAAGAGACTGGCCACTAAAGAGCAGAGGATGTGCTCAAGTGATCGGGTGATTTCCTCTCTAGGGGAACCAAAGTGGTGACTAGTCTCTCTGGTAATAGCAAGAGATCTTCTGTCATCTCTGGCAGGAAAACTTCCAAAGACTTGTCAAACCTGATAACTACTACCCAGGGCTGGTGGTTCAGATGGACACAAATGGTTCCAAATGGAATCTAGAAAATATTGATAAAGTTTACAAAGCCATAAGAATAAAAACCATTCCTCACTTGGTAAATAAATGGTCAAAGGATATAAGCAGTCAAGTTTCAGAGGAAGAAACCCAAGATATCAATAGCCATATAATAAAATGCTTAGAAAAATATAAAACAACTCTGAGGTACTACCTCACACCATCAGACTGACAAATTTAACAGAAAAATGATAAATGTTGGGGGGGCATGGGAAAAAAGATATGTTGATGCACTATGGGTAGAAATGTGAATTGTTCCATTCATTCCAAGAAGCAACTGGGATTTATGTCCAAATAGCTTTTAAACTATGTATACCTCTTAACCCAGAAATACTACTATTAGATCGATATCCCAAAGAATTAAAAAAAAAAAAAGAGGGAAAGGACTTCTATATACAAAAATATTTATACTAGCTCTTTTTTTTTTTTTGTGGTGGCAAAGAACTGAAAACTGAGGGGGCTACCTATCAACTGGGGAAAGGCTGAAGAAGATACATGACTGTGATAGAATGCTATTGTGTTGTGAGAAAACATAAAAGAGCGTTTCAGAGAAGCCTGGGAAGACTTGTACACAGAGTGAGGTGAGTACAGTCAGAAGATCAATTTATATAGTACTAACAGTATTATAAAGACAACTCTGAAAGACTTGAGAACTCAGATCAACACAATGACCAACCATAGCTGCAGAGGACTTATGATGATACATGTTGCCCACCTAATAACGATAATAATAATGTCTAACATTTATACAGCACCTACTATGTTCCAGGATCTGAAATCTGAAATAATATTTCATTGGATTGTTACAATAACCCTGGGAGGCAGGTGCTATTATTATCCCCACTTTACAGATGAGGAATCTGAGGCAATGAGAGGTGAAGTGACTCATCTAGCGTCTTACAGCTAGGAAGTTTTTGAAGTTGGATTCGAATTTAAATCTTCCTGACTCCAGGCCCTGATAAAGAGGTGATGAAATCAGAGTGCAAACTGGGACATTTTGTTTGGACAAGGCCAATTTGGGAAGGTGTTTAGCATGACTATAAATGTTTATAACAGGGATTTTAGTTTTTCTTGCTTTCCCAGTGGGCAGAGGGAGAGGAGATGAGGAGAAAAAATAAAATAAAATTCTATTAAAAATAAAACAAAATTTAATTAAATTTAAAATTTTTAGTTTAAAAATTATTACAAAATCTTAGGTAAGAAACTTAGCTTAGGAACATGGATGGCATTTTCACACTATTGCTCATAAAAATTAAGAGATTTCAAAGGGAGAAGTAGATTTGGAGACTGAACAACTGCTTCAAAAGATGATTCCTAAGGTCAGGGTTTGACTTTCTGGACCATGGCTTAAACCATAGAAGCAATGAATTCTTGTCCAGAGATGGAATCAGCTTAATCAGGGCTAATAAGAATGTATTTGTTGGGGCCTTGCAAATCTAATCAAAAGGAATTAAAACTGAAGAGGGAAGAGACAAGAGAATACTGCCTATGTATTTTTTGCCAGGCTAGACACCTTAGAAAGTAGTTATAATGTAAGAAGGCTAGCAGTAAAGACATTCACAAGAGACAATATTTAACAAGGAGCAGTAGTGTCCTCAGTTGTCTGTATACAAATGCACAAAGTGTGTATAACAAGTAAGGTCAACTAGAGATTCTAATGCTCAAAGGCTAATTTGATCTCAGACTTGGCCATTGAGACTTGGTGGCATAAAATCATTACCTATAATGTGTCTGTGAAAAGATGTCATTTAAAAACAAAAATGACAACAACACACACACACATCTGCTTGCCTGAGGGTTTGCAGAGCAGAATTGCATATTAAAATATATATGCTTATGGGAGGAAATAGAGAAACCAAGAGGGAAAGTATGGTGGAGAATACTTGGGTGAAGATTGGTGAATGCAAAATGAAATCCATACTGTCATAAGAGCACCTACTATATTCCAGACACCTAGAATCTAGCTAGCACCTGTCTAGATAGCTAGAATCTAGCTAGCATCTGTCATCTAGCACCTACTATATGCTGAGTACAAATATTATCTCATCTTGTCCTCATAACAGCCCTGGAAGGTTGATCCTACTGTCATCCTCATTTTGCAAATGAGGAAACTGAGGCAAACTGAGATTAAGTGACTTGCCCAGGGTCACACACACAGCTAGTAAGTGTCTGAGGCAGGATTTGAGCCCAATTCTTCCTGTCTCCAGGCACTGTAGACCCCACTGCCTAGCTCCTCTAGAAAGGCATAATTCCAAGGAGAAGGAATACAAGATGTTTTCTAAAGATATTGATATGAATACCCAGGAAACTCTTAAATTAATTTTTTTAAGATGTATACAGAGGTTGGCAGCATGAGTAGCAGGTGAACATAAAACAAGATATGGTCCTGTGAGAATAGTGTCAGGACTGCTAGTATTTGGAATTCAATAAGCATTTATTAAATGCTTAGGCATTACGCTAAGTACTGGGGTTACAAAGAAAGGCAAAAAACAATCCCTGTCCTCAAGGAGCTCCCAGTCTAAGCTGTTGAGTGAAATTAAGGATGATTTAAAAGAAAAAAAAAGAGACTTTGCAAACCCCAGGCTAGTAGATTTAAATTCTTTTCCTGGCCAAATTCAAGATTGTCCTGGAAAAGCATGATTTCTGAGCATTTTCAGCCACACGTTGACCTGGGGAAACTTTTGCCCAGTTCTCCTGATTAGTGACCGTCTTTCCTAGATAAGGAAAAACAAGAAAGTCCCACCCATGCTTCACTCCTCTCCCTCCTAACTGGTCCCCTCTTCTACAATCTCCTCAACAAATCTCCTCAAAGTTTCAAAAGGTACACTACTCTTGGGCTCTGGAACCATGAACCATGATCAGATTACGTCTGCTTTACTTGCTGCTAGAGAGAATGGAGAGGGCAGTTAGTTGTCATAGTAAATAGAGCACTGTGCTTGGAATCAAGAAGATTCATCTTTGTGAGTTCAAATCCTGCCTTACTAGCTATGTGACCTTGGGCAAGTCACTTACCCCTTTTTGCCTCAGTCTCCTCATCTGTAAAGTGAGCTGGACCACTCCAGTGTCTTTGCCAAGAAAACCCCAAATGGGGTCACAGAGAGTCAGACTTGACTGAAATAACTCAACAATAATGTCAAGAAGAGAAAGGGAATTTTGAGAACATGGCAAGACCTGACAAGGTTCATTATAAAAGAGAAATAAACACTGATACATCACCCAAAGGAGAAAGAAGACCAAGGATCCCAAGGCACCAAAGAGATACGCCACCCTGCCTCCTCACCCTCACCCCATGAGGGCCATTAAGGACAAGCTCAGCCTGGAGGACTACATAGTTAATGGGACTTCAACCTCAGGTCTCCTAGAAGCTGATTTTTAAATTTGACCCTTTCTTTACATCTTGGAAAACAGCAAACCCTACAAATCAGAGCTTGATTTGTGGTTGTTGTTTTTTATTTTCTAGACTTAATAAAGTGATGGAAAAATATTAATAATTCAGATTAAATTGAAAAGGGTGTTGTAGATACATTTTTTTTCAGAGAGCCGGTTGTTAAACATTTACCAGCAGCCCCTGAATCAATAATCTTTGCCATAGGTTAGAATTCTGACATGACTGCTACCTAACTGTGTGACCTCCTCTGAGTCTCAGCTTCCTCAGCTACTAGGATTTTGTACTATGATCTCCAAGGTTTCTTCTAGCTCTAAAATATTATGATCTTTTGAGGACATTTAAAAGCTCAGGATAGAAAAATTTTCTTTTCTATGTACTTCGGATGGTCTTCTCCTGACGGGTTATTTCTGAATTTGTGTGCTCTTTTTTCCCTTGTGAATAAATCCTAGG
Organism: Notamacropus eugenii; assembly: GCF_028372415.1. Taxonomy (NCBI): domain Eukaryota; kingdom Metazoa; phylum Chordata; class Mammalia; order Diprotodontia; family Macropodidae; genus Notamacropus; species Notamacropus eugenii. Next base: position 127,409,967 of record NC_092876.1, read on the forward strand.
AAATGCACTTTAATGGTCTGGAATGTGTGTTGGAGTGGGGAAGGGGGTGGAGAGCAGCAAGAGGAGGAGCAGATGTCAGATCAGAGCATACAGTGACTGTGGCAAGCACTGGCAGAGGAAAATTGGGTTGGGGGGAGCAACTCTCTGATGTGGGGGCAGGGTTGAGCAGTTACAAGTCCAGAAGGTTCAGTGGCCTCCAGTAGGGCTGGAGGTTGGCAGGGCTCAAGTGTCAGGAAAGGATTAGAAAAGGGAAGGAAGGTCCTTGGGCTAGGGTGAAAGCACCCAAAGTCCCTGGGCCAGTTTCCAGAAGGCTGGAGATTCCCCTGAGGGTTGCTGTAGCCTGAGACCCATGGTCAAGTCCTCTACATATCCAAAAGGTTTGTCTTCTTTGGAGCCCACACCCCAAGATCTCTCCAGTCTCTGCCTGGGCAGGGAGCCCAGACTAGCTTCCAGAAGTCAATGCTGAATTTCTTCCTGCTCTTGGTTCAATTAAATCCTTCTGTTCTGAACACGGGCTTCACTCCCCACGTGTCTGTCTGTCTCATCCTCCCTTCAGCCAGACCATCTGGTCCCCCTGCTCCTTCTTGTCACTTCACTCTCCTCCCAGTAAGTCACACTCCTGTCCGGAGTCCCAAGATGTACGACCCTCTGTACTGTCTCATCTCCACCTATCTTTTGCTAAACTTTTATCCATGTTCCTTGACAACTATGAACCAAAAGTGTCCAAATGGAAAGGTCTGTGTCTTCCAACTCTGGCAGCATTTCTTGAGCACCAATGCTGAGCAGTACCCTGTGTTGGGGTAGATAGCAAGTTTCCACGAGATCCCTATCAGAACCAGGGAATGGGGATCAGGGCTCCGGCCCAGGGGGCCAGCTGCTTACAAGTACTTTCCTCCTTAACCCACCCCCCCCTCAGGCTTTCTTCACTTAGTCTCCTCCCAGTTCTCAAACTGGTACAATCCTCCCTGCTTCCTCAGTCTACTTTAGGCTGCCATCTGGACAGCCCTGCATCTGTTTCAGCCCTCCCAAAGGGCCCAGAAGCCAGTCTTATGCACCACAGGAACCTTCTTATCACATCTTGGGGTAGAGAGATGACAGTTATACTTTTCCCCATAGCTGTCCCTCTCTTTCCTTTACCTCTTCCCTGGGTTCAGGGTGTGGGGCACAGGGGGAAAACCTAGGCTCTCTAGAGGATGGGCTGCCCTTTCCCCAGGATGACTGCCTTTGATTGGCTCCCAGGAAAACCACCCATGAGTACATGAAAGCCTTTATCCAAATTCCTAATTGGTGTCCCTGTCTTCTCCCCTCTCTAATCTATTCCCTACATAATTGCCCAGTTGATATTCTCAAATGGACGCTGTTATCTACTTTAACATCTTCAATGACTTCCTATTGCCTCTGGGATAAAATGCAAACTCTTCAGGTTGGCATTTAAAGCCCTCCACAATCTGATTCCCACCTACCCTTCCAGTCTCATTTTATTACTTCCATTTGCTCATACTCCATTCTGGTCAAACTGCCTTGCCAGCTATGTTCCATCTCCCACATATGGACTTTTGCATGAGTGATCCCTGATTTCCTGCATAGTACATCTCAAGTGCTTCCTCTTACACAAAGTCTTTCTAGATATTAGACTAGATATTAGACTCTCAATTCCTCTGGAAATTTCTTTATATTAAGAGAATGCCCATTGATTGGGGAATGATCATACAAATTGTGACACATGAATGGAATGAGATATTACTGTGATATAAGAAATGATGAATATGAAAAATATAGAGATGCATTGGAAGACTTAGAATGGATCAAAAGTGAAGCAGTCAGAGTGTAGAAAATAGTACACCCAATGACTACAACAGTGTAAGTAGAAAGAACAAAAAGTAAAAACCTTGGGTGATTACGATGACCAATCCTGCCCCACAAAAGAGATAAGAACGTGCATCTTCTGTCTTTTGCAGAAGTGGGAGACTATGGGTATAGAATGTTGCATACACTGTCAGACTTGGTTGATTTGTTCTGCTGAACAAGCCCTTCCCCCCATTTCCACCCCCCACCCCATCCCCGCCCCTGCCCCTACCCCACCCTTTACTATTTGTTACAGGGGATGGCTCTGAGTTCAGAAAGAGGGGTGTGAGGGAAGGAGAAAAGAATACATTTGAAAATGAAGTTACTATAAAGACAAAAGATATAATTAACAATTTTAAAGGAATTACTTTGTGTTAATTTGAACATGCTTTTTTATCTGTTAGCATGAATGTAGTATCCCCTGGTAGAATGTAAGTCTCAGAGAAAAGGAGCTGTTTGATTTTTGTCTGTACACCCAGTTCCTGGCACTGGATAGGGTCGTTAATATATGTTTGCTGTTGAACCAAAAAGGTAAATTAGAGCCACATTTAGAGAATCTTGAATGCCAGGTTAAAGTGATTGTATTTTATCCTGCAGGCAGAAAGTGTTTTGGATCAAAGCGACCTGACTGTTTCTGAATAAGCAAGATGAGTCAGGCAGCCTGGGAAGGATGAATTGGAAGGGACAGAGTGCAGACAGGACCTGTCAAGAGGCTATTACAATATCAGGATGGTGGTAATCAGGGCATATACCTTAGCATCAGTGGGCATCAAGATTAAGGGACTTATTCCAGAGACGTTGAAGAGGTTGAATGAATAGATTTCACATCTGCTTGAATGAGAGGTGAGGGAGAGAGAAAGGAAAAACTCAAAGAAAATTCCTAAGTTTTGATCACAGGAAACTGTATAGTGCCCCAGAGTTGTTATTCACTCATTTTCAGTTTCATCCCATTCTTTGTAACCCCATTTGGGGGTTTCTTGGCAAAGATACTGGAGTGGTTTGCCATTTCCTTCTCCAGCTCATTTTACAGATGAGGAAACTGAGAAAGAGGGTTAAGTGATTTGCCCAGGATCACATAGACAGTAAATGTCTAAGGTCACATTTGAACTCAGGAAGATAAGTTTTCCTGACTCCAGACTATCCATTGTGCCATCTAGATGCCTCAGTGCCCCCGAGAGAAATAGTAAAATCAAAAGAGGGGAATGAAGGCACTGAGCACACCACCTAATTAGATCTTTAATTAATAACTCAGCTTCATGTCATAGACAGACACTCAGTAAGCCCATTAGAATCACTTAGTTCCCAGGCTAAAGGCCCAACATGGTTGCAGACTGAGTCTTGACTCCAGTCATTTCAGAAATATTGACAGCTAAAAGATGGAACATGGATGTTGAGGACCTGGGTAAAGAAGGTTTACAATTCCCTTAGGTTGTGAGTTCCTTGAGGACAGCGACTGTCTTTTGCTTTTTTGGAGGGTGGGGGGGAGTATCCCTAAATCTTAGCACAGTGCCTGACAAATAGTAGGCACTTAATATTTGCTGATAGACAACACCACCCAATCCTGCCCACAGTGATTCCAGACAAGTCAAGTGAGCCATGCAGCCAAGACATGGTTCCAGAGAAAAAGACTGAGAACATTTCTTTTGGACCTTAAGTCCAGCGGTCTCTTGTGCACTGTGTGTTTCTCTGTGTGTATACATGTGCACACGCATGTCCAAGTATGTTTGTGTACATGCTTATGTTCTTCTTGGTGTGGATATTGTGCCTACAAGCTGTGTTCCTGTGTACATTTGTGTGACCATATGTTTGTATAAGTGCTATAACACATGAAGCATGTTACTATACTCATGTTTAATCTTGCTGGTGAACTCCTATGATGAACGCAGAGAGTACCAAAGACTTACAGATTTGTGAGTCATCCACAATTTTGTTTGTCAGAGAGATGAGCTTTACCCTCCTTTGCTCTGACCTTCTCCCCACCCCCCTCCCCACTCCTGCTCCTATTTTTTCCTTCCTCTGCCATTATCATACTTTCCCCTCTTCTCCCTCACTGTTCTTTTTCCTCCAGGCAGCTAGGTGGTGCAGTGAATAGAGCACCAGTCAGGAGGACCTAAGTTCAAATCTCACCTCAGACACTTGACACTCACTAGCTGTGTGACCTTGGGCAAGTCACTTAACCCTAACTGCCTCAGATCCTGGGTCATCTCCACTCATCCTGATGAATATCTGGTCACTGGATTCAGATGACTCTGGAGGAGAAGTGAGGCTGGTGACCTGCACAGACCTCCCTCACTCAAAACAAAGTCAAGTGCAAGTCTTGTCATCGTTTCTCTGATGGCGTGGTCTTCTTCGGCAACGAAGGACGAGCATACACATCTTTTTCCTCCTCTCACCTCTTTCCTTTGTCAGAGATGAAAAAACAGTCTCTCCCTCTCCCTTCTTGACATTTTTCTTCCTCTTTCTTTATCTTTCCTTTTACGTCACCCTAATGTTTCATATCCTTTTCCTTCCTTCTGCCCCACCTATAGATCATCTTTTCCATCTTCTTTCCCTCCTTCCCTTCTTCATTTCCTCTTCTCTTCATCCTCCTTTTCCTCTCTCCTTACCCATCTTCATTCTAATCTTTCCTTTTGCTCCCTCCTTTGCCCTGATCCTTCTCCCTACTCCCTTTCCTTTATCTTCTTCTCCCCATCCCTACTCTCCTTTCTTTCCTCCATCATTATCACACTTTCCCCTGCTTTCTTTCACTGTTCTTTCCTCCTACCTAAAAATTCAAAGATCTCTCCATTGAATCCTGAGACCTTTCTGGAGGTGGCTTGACCAGCTCTAGGAATGAGCCCAGCCCCATCTCCCTTTGAAAGGAGCTGATGCTGCTGAAATAAAATATGGAGGGGTGGGGGGAGAAGAAGAATCTACGTACATAAAAAAACATACTATCATACAGGTGCATGTATGCAGATACCTGAATTAGTAACAACAGGAAATGACATTCCCCTAATATTTTACAGCCTGCAAAGCCCTTTCCTTGTGACACCCCTGCATTCTAGGCAATTTAGTGAACGTTACCATGTCAGAAAGAATACCGCAACTGGAGTGAACAATCCTGGGTTCAAATTTCATTCTGGATGCTCACTAGCTGTGTGACTTCTGGCACATCACAGTCCTTCACTAGACCTCAGCTTAGCTGTAAAATGAAGGAGTTAAATGAGATAATCCCTTTGGTCCCTCCTAGCTCCAAACCTAGGATCCCATCACTCCATTATTTACATGTAAAGAAACCAAGGCTCAGGAAGTGAAATAAATTGCATAAAGTCACACTATTCAAAATTGTAGGAGCCAAGACTCCACCCCAGGTCTCCAGGCTCCAAGTCTCATGCTCTTTCCACTACATTGCCGAGCCTCTGTAAAGTGTTTATGGAAATAAAAATACTCATCCATCAGTTCTGTTTGGATCTAGAGACCAAGTATAATAAATACTTTGGCTCTGGCCCAAGCCTGCCGAGCTGAACGTGATCACTTTAGGCAGCAAGCGCTTGCTATTTCTCATGACCAAGCCCTGGGGCTCCCACGCCCAACAAGGAGGGACTAGGCTCTGACAACCTCCTCTTGCTGACGTGAACTCCTCCTGAAAATAGAGCAGAGGTTAGCAGAGATGGAAAATACCTCCAGGAGCCTCTCTTCCAACCTCTTCATCTTAGAGAAGGACACTCAAGTCCAGGGAGGGGAAGGGAGAACATTCTTTCCCTGCTCAGCCCCTTCAAAGATGCTCCTCTTTGCTTCTGCTTTAAGAGATACCCCAATGCCCCATGCCATCCTTCAAGACCCAGATGGAGGCCAGCTTCCTCTAGAAAATGTTCTTTGATTGTTCCTGCCCCTCTCCATCTCTCCCAGCTCTGACTTTCTGAGGGGTTCCATCACATGCTACCTTATACTATACCTGTTTATACTGAAGCTCTTTCCCCCAACCAGACTTGGGAGTTTCACCATGCCTGACTCTGTTTCCAGCATATATGGGGCAAGTTAGGAAATATCCATTGGTTGACAGACCTCTGGGTGCAGATTTCAGCACATTACACCCATTATGGGCATTACCTCACTCAAACTGAGAACCTGAAAAGGTCATAGCCTAAAAGAGTCAGGGTCTCCCATTGCATCCTGGGCCATCTCCAGTTGTCCTGATGGATATCTGGCCACTGAACCCAGATGACTCTGGAGAAAAAAGTGAGACTGGTGACCTTGCACAGTCCTCCCTCATTCAAATCAAAGTCAACTGCAAGTCACGTCATCACCTTCCTGATGTCATGGCCCTCTTTGAAAATGAAGGACAAACACAGGACAAGACCCCATTAGAACAAAGGATTATAATTTTGTTTTGTGTCTTGGACCCCTCTGTCAGCAGCCTGGTGGACCCTTTCTCAAAAGAATACTTTTAAGAATATGAAATAAAATATACAGAATTACAAAAGGGATCAATTATGATGACACATGCTTATCACAATATTTTTTATAAGCCAATTCACAGACCTCAAGCTGAGAATCTCTGCTTAGAATGGAACCTCATTGTGAGTAGGGATCATTTCATTCATCTTACTTGTACCAGTAATGTGTGCCAAAGTCAACTCCAACCGTCTCTCAAGAGTAGATTGTTAGGGTAGTTAGGTGGTACAGTCAGCAGCACATTGATCCTGGAGTCAGAAGGGCCTGAGTTCAAATCCAACCTGTGATACTTACTAGCTATGTGACCCTGAGCAAGTCACTTAAGCCCAACTGTCTCCAAAAGTATAGCTTGTTAAGTTTTCAGCGTGAGCATTTATACCTCAAAAGGTGACAAATGCTACAAACCAGAGTCTGTTTGATTGTTTGTTGACTGTCTAGACCAGGGGTGTAGAACCATGGCCACATGTGGCCCTCTAGGTCCTCAAGGGTAGCCTTTAAGGACCTAGAGGGTAACTTGTGGCCTTAAGGCTGCAGATTTCACAGCCCTGGTCTAGACTGAAGAGAGAATGGAGAAAATGTCAATAATGCATATTAAACTTAAAAGTGTGTCCCGGATTCATTTTTTTGTCCAGAGAGCTGGTAGTTAAATGTTTACCATCACACTCCTGCTGATAGCCCTAGTGCCTATCATAGCATCTGATACATTGTAGGTACTTAATAAGTGCTTGTTAATTAATTGGCACATAGAGATCATCTCTAAGGCCCTCTCCAGTTCTAATCATCTATGCATCTATTTATCTTTGAAGTATATTCTTTGGGAAGCTTTTGCAATATCTCATAATATCTCCCAGCCCCAGGACCCCTCCCAAATCCCTTCTCAGCAGCTCAGAGCCATTTCTTCTAGCCAGGCCTGGGTGGAGATGGAGAACATCTGGCTCGCATCCTCGGTTGGGTAACCCTTTACAGCCTGGGTTATGGTTCAGATCACACTATGGCCTAGGCCTTGGTAGGAGGCATGGTCCCTGTCCCTTGGACATGGTTCATGTGAACAATCATATGGTTTTTCATCACCCTTGATGTCTTTTCCTCAAACTGCTCCAAGTCTATCCCTTGATGGGAGAGATAGAGGTTAACTAGACCTTCAATATGATCTATTTGAACGCACTCAGCTTATAGAAGGAAAACTGAGCCCCAAAGAGTAGGCAAAGCTAATAAGCCCTAGCAATGACTCTCAGAGCCGCATGTCTTGATTACTAGGTCAGGAGTCTTTTATCCTTTTTCATCAAGCTGCCTCCCTATTTTTAGGGCCAATAGAACAGAGTTCTCTGCTCTACCCAGCTGGAAGTCGCTGGGGGATTCATTCCCACTAAAGAGGGAATCCACTCCAGCTGGGGATCAAAGCCATCAGAGTAAAAATTTCTATCGTGCTTTAAGGCTTAACAAAGTATTTAGCAGTCATTATCTCCCTGGATCTTCTCAAGAGCCCTGTGACATAGTGCAGAGATTATTAGACCCATTTTCCAGATGGTAGAATTAAGGTTTAAAAAGGTAGAATCCTTTGTTCATTCGACAGATATTTATTGTGTCCAAGATCCCATGTTTGCCACTAGAAATGAAAAGAAAGATACAACCCAGAAGTTGCTATACCAAGGGGATTATTATTAAGCAGAGGTTGGGGGATGGCAGAGAGTAAAGAGGTGTACCTACAGAGTTATGATCCAAGGGAGCATGAAATAAATGCAAAATGCTGCAAATTATTTCAAGAGGAATCATCCCAGGGGAGGCTTTACATACAGAAGAGACCCCAAAAGCCAGCTAGTTCAACTCTCTCATTTTATAGATGAAGAAATTGAGCGCTAAGGAAGCTAAGTGACTTCCCCAAGTTCACACAAGTGGTGTCATAACTAGTATTGGAACTCAGGTCCTCTGACCCCAGAATTCATGGGCTATCTGCTATACTATGCAATAGACTTAACCAGTAATTTGTTCCTGGTTGGGTATTTATCCCCTACAACAACCCACACTCCTGGGGTAATGGGGAATATCTGGTGGATGGATCTCGGAAGAATCTCTGGGAAATAGGAAGGATGGAAGGCAACATGGCTAAGCCAAAAACAAACAAAGCAAACTAAAGACAGAACTGAGAGCCGGGAGACTCATTCCTATTCACAAGTAAAGGCACCAAAGAGCAAACAAGGTCTCTGAATGCCTGTGGGGCCTCAGAGTTCTTTCTGAATATCTATTACAGCTCTGATATTTACTACCTATGAGAACTTGGAGCAAGTCACTTAGGATCATAGACAGGATTTAGTGCTAGAAGAGAGCTTAGTAATCATTCTGGTCTAAACTCTTCAATTTATAGCTGTGGAAACTTTCCAGTTCTACCTCCTAAGAGCCTAGGAAACTTGGAGACACAGAAAGCCCATCCTCTACTCTGCTTGCCAAAGTGACCTTCCCAATGCACAGGTCTGACCATGCCACCTAAAATGCCACTCAATCAGCTCCTAAATTTGCAATATTAGGAGCAGAACCTGAACCCCACCAGGGTCAGATAGAAAATTCTCTGACATTCAAAGCCCTATAACCTGCCCTGCTCCCTTTCCAGTCCTTTACCCTTTCCAAACCCCCCAACCTATTCTTTGATCCCGTAACCCTGGCGTCTTGCTGATCCACCAACAAAAGACTCCATCTCTTGACTGGTCATTTTCAGTGACTATCCGCCATATCTGGAGTCCTCTCTTTTCCTCTCCTCTGCCTCCTAACTTCCTTTAAGTCCAAGCTAAAGTCTCACCTTCTACAAAAAGCCTTTTCTGATTTCTCCTTAGTACTGAAGCCTTTCCTGTTGAAAATGTCCAATTTGCTTTGTCTATAGCTTGTCTATACAGTTGTTTGCATGTTGTCTCTCCCATTTGAGCTCCTTAATGGTAGGGATTCTCTTTTGCCTTTCTTTGTATCTTCAGGGCTTAGCACATGGCCAGGCACACAGTAGGTGCTTAATAAATGTTTATTGACTGATAGAGAGCTGATAGAGAGAAGAGGTCACTAGCTAAAAAATCATTAAGGTCCCTCCCAGCTCTGACATTCTGCATTCTAAGGTTCCTCCTAGTTTTGATATTCTGTTCTAAGGTATCTTCTAGCTCTGACTTTCTCTGTTCTAAGGCCCCTCCCAGCTCTGACATTCTGTGTTCCAAGGCCCCTCCCAGCTCTGACATTTTACATTCTAAGATTCCTCCCAACTCTGGTATACTATGTTTTAGATCTTTTCAGCTCCAACATTCTATAGTTCAATAATATTTTTCCCTGACCAAATGTGTTTGAATTTTAAATAAGGGATACTTAAAGTGAGGAATGCTTCACCCAAAGACCTGAATCAGCATTGGTGAAGCTTCATATCCCAAGACTGACTTTAAGAGGAGATATAGAGGTTGGAGGCTGTGGTGGGTGGAAGCCTTTCTGGTGCCCCTTAAATAATGCCACTTGGGCAGCTGTTGTCTTGCTATGCATGAATGCAGCCTTGGCAAAAACAAATGCCAGCTGGCACCAAGTCAGAGCCAAGAACATTGTTTGGTCAAAACAGGATGCAGACCCAAGGGGAAGGGAGGTCACGCCTTTGGGAACGCCCTGGGGGCAGACGCAAGGCAAATGTGAGCCTGCACGGGGCAAAAAGAAATGACATTTTCATCACTCCTGAGAGGTCTATGTGAGAAATACTAACAATAGCTCCCATTTTAAGGTTTACAGAGCACTTTCTTCCATTCACCATGGGAGGCAGAGAAGGCAAGGATCATTGTACCCATTCTGCAAATGAAACTAAGGCTTCAAGAGGGGAAGTGGTTCATCCAGGGTCAGAAAGCTACTGTCAAAAATGAGACTCAAACCTAGGTCTGTTGACATTTTGTCCCTTTAGATTATAAGCTCCCCAAGGGCAGAGACAATCTTCTTATTAGTTATATCCCCAATGCTTAACTTAGTGTCTTGCACATAGTAGGCACTTAATAATTTTTTGTTGGATTCTTTATTGGATTGAATCTATCATCCAGGGCTTGCTGACACACCACTTCAACTAGGGGTCATTCTGGACTCCTCACTCTCTCTCACACACACCCCAAGCCCTCCTCATGCCCAGTCTATTGCAAAGGCTTGTCAATTTCACCTTTGCAACATCCATAGGCCAAGTCCCCTTCTCTCTGACATCACCACCCCTCTTGTGCAGGCTCCCTCCTACCTGTCCAATCTTCTAATGTTTTTCTCTCCATCACACACTCTTCAATTCATTGACAATGGCTTCCTGGCTGTTCCATGAACAGAACACTCCATCTGTCACCTCTGGGCATTTTCTCTGATTGTCTCTCATGGCTGGAATTCTCACCTTCCTTATCTGTGCTTCCTGGCTTCCTTCAAGTCCCAACTAAAATCCCATCTTCTGGAGGAAGCTTTTCCTAACCCTTCTTAATTCTAGTGCCTTCCCTCTTTTCGTTATTCTCTGTTTCTCCTGTACATAGCTTGTTTGTACACTTTTTTTGGTATCTCATTAGATTGTGAGCTTCCAAGGGCAGGAACTGTCTTTTGACTGTGTATCACCCACAATTTGCCTTTCTTCATATTCCTAATGCTTAGCACAGTGCCTAATGTAGTGTATACCCTTAATAAGCGGTCATCCTTTGATTTCAAAGAGGACTGATGACATCATGAGTGTGTATGAATTGGATTTATGTGAGGCAGAGTTGCACAAAGACATGAGCCTCACTCTTTCTTCCACAGACATCAAAGTCCAGTGGCAGGACACATGTCAAGATGACTGGTGATGGCCTGGGAAGCAGAGAACGACTTTGGCACCTTCGATATCTGAAGCACCTGCTTCAACCACCTTAAATGACCATTGGAACAAATTGTTCTTATCTGCCCATTCTGCCAGTGTAAGTCTTCACATGCTTGGTGTAGACACTCCCCTAACTCACTCATGGGTTGAAACCAGTCTCAACCTGGTTTAGCCTATCTGCCAAAATAGTTTTACTGGAGTGTGGCCACTGCACATCCTCCAGTTTTTTGGAGCTGCAGGTGAGGGTTAGGTGCCAGGTACACACAAAAAGTGGATGAGCAGCTCTGAAGAGGGTCCAGCAAGCCCTCACATCAGAGGTGCTAGTCTTCCCTGAGCACCCCATACACTCCCATTCACTTCAATAGATTCAAGAAAATGACTTCTCTCTCTGTCTCATGGAACACGGAGAATCCATTATCTCACTCTATCTCCACTCCCCTCCATCTTCCTTCTCCAATTAAATTGTAATGTCCTTGAAGACAGGGGCTGTTTTTTTTCTTATTTGTAACCTCAAAACTTAGCTAAATGCCTGGCACATAGTAAGCACTGAATGAACTAAGAACTTGATGCCCAACTGATCTCTTTTATTATTATTTAAATATGAGCTATTTTTACTATCTTAGTAGGTTGACCTGGAAGTTCAGGATGTCCTTAGTCCTTTAGTGAGACACCGATAATCATGTTCACATGTCTTATAATGAAATGCTTTCCTAAGATCTGGAGCTAAAATGGACAAATGAGGAAACTGAGGCACAAATGACTCATCCGAGTTCACACAGCTAGTAAATATGGGAGATGAGATTTGATCTCATGTCTTCTAGTCCAGTGCCCTGGTCAAAGCACCAAGCTGCATATCTAAAGAATCAGAACACAGACTCACTACCTTATAGCACATCAAGTGGAACAGGGAAGTCCCCCGATCAACCCCTTGAACTATTATTTCTATTTACTGAGCAGTTATGCAAATATATGGGAGGATTACTTCTTCTTACTCTGAAACCTCAAAAGACCTATGGGTTTTTTCTCTCTCTGATGTGGCTAGCAGCCCCTTCACACCTTTGTTAATAGCTTCTATGGGTTGCTAGGCTAGGGCTAAAAGAGTCCACCCCACCCCTTTGCAGCCAACCTTCTGGGGAAGAGTCAATGGGTTCTTAGCCAACAGCACTTAGTGAGGCTGTTTCTCAGAGGACAGACACAACGTATGCTTCAGTTGACCCCCAAACCCAAAACTTTTCCAGGTTCATAGGACCTGATGGAGCTTATGCTCTACTGATGTAGCCTGTAAGAATCCAGGATCATCCTCCCATGATGATGAAACCTAAGAAGAGGGCAGTAATGTGATTGTTATTATTTGATACTTTGATGGTTCTGGTTATTTATCTCATTGGTATAGGGGCTCCCTTCAGTGGTTATAGATCACAAGATACCTATTCCTTCTCCTGAAGGGGGACTCTTGTCCACTGTCTCCCTGTAAACAAGAGGTTTTTACTCTTTTTTTCATGGACCCCTTTGGCAATCTGGTGAAGCCTATGGACCCCTTCTTTGAATCATATTTTTAAATGTACAAAATAAAATACATGAGATTACAAAGGAAACCAAAAGTTAGTGAAAATAAAAATATATTTTTTCCCCTTTCCACGTTCACAAACTCCTTGAAATCTATCCACAGATCCTTGGGCATCCAGGTAGAGCCTAGGTAAAGAACTCTTGCATAAGCCCTCCACACACGCCTGCCTTCTTCTGAACCTCTTGACATTATGTGGGTAATAGAGGAGTCCACAGTTTCTCCATATAACATTGGTCTTTTGTTTATATAATCAGCTCACCTGATTTTCTAGGCATAAATCCATTTGATTATATCTTTATGCTGCTTTTGATTTATAATTCTTTGTTAATAATGTTCCATAGTCTTTACATGCCCACCATGGATCTCTCCATTGGCCTGTGGGTGAACTGGGATTTACATTTTTCAGAAATTAGTTTTCCTTGATTCAAACCATGTTGCATCACTAGGAAAATATTGGTGTTAAAAATATGGGTCTTTGTATCAGAGAGAAGCTTCGGGTCATTAAAGCACAGCTCAGCTTCTAAAATGCAACAGAGCCCACCCTTTTCCTCCTATTCAATTCTGGTCCAATGTTCATGGTCCATCCACAGAGCCTGTCCAAGATATACATACTGATGAACTAGATCCATGGGCTGCTCAGCCAACTAGAAACCATGCCATGTGGGGGCCAAGTAAAGGAACTGAGGATGTTTGACCTACAGAAGAGAAGATTTGAGGTGGGAGGGAGGAGGGGACATGGCTGATGTCTTCAAGTATCTGAAAGTCTATCATGGAAGTGGGATTAGGCCATTTCTGCTTAACCATAAAGGCAGAAACAGGTCAAAGTTACATAGAGACCTCTTAGGCTTAATGTGAGGGGAAAACTTCCTAATTTTAAAGATAAGCCAAAGTGGAATGCACTGTCTCAGGATGTACTAGGCTCCCCATCATTGTTCTCCCATAAACAGCTGGATGACCATTCACAGGGATGCCCAGAAAAGTCCCACTTGGGTAGAAGTTGACAAGAGGACATCTAAGGTTTTCTCCAACTTTGTCTCTACCCAGAGATTGGACCATGAAAATAATTTCCTCAGGATTAAAGGGTTTGAAGCTAGAAGACACATTAGAGATCAAATCCAAACTTCTCATTTTATAGCAGAAGAAATAGGCTGAGTAAGGGGAAGGTAAATTGTTCCAGGACACACAGGTAACAAGTAGCACTGGTGGGATTTGAATCCAGGTCCTCTGACACCTGCCCAATGTCCTTTTATCAAGTCACCCCTGGGAACCTGGGGAAACAAATTTCCTAGAATAGGATCTGCAGCAGAGAAGCCAAGACAGAAGCCAGGTTTTTGGACGTGGGATTCAAGGGGGTCAGAGAAGCTAAGGATAGAGTTCTGGACTTGGAGTCAGGAAGACCTGAACTGGAATCCTCTCACACTCTTTTAAAAAAAAGTATTTATTGTTAGGAGGCAATCAGGGTTAAGTGACTTGCCCAGGCTCACATAGTTAGCATTGTGTCTAAGATTAAATTTGAACTCATGTCCTCCAACTCCAGGGCTGGTACTTTGTCCATTGCACCACTCTGCCCCTCTTATTAAATGTGTAACCTTTAGCAAGTCAGAGCCTCAGTTTCCTCATCTGTGAAAGATAAAAATCTCTTTTGTGGGGTTGCTGAGAGGATCAATTGAGATAATATATGCTAAGTGCTTTGCAAGTCTTAAATCCCTATATAAATGAAAGTTATTATTATTGTTGCCAGGATCCTAGGGATCAACATGGGTTTCCTTGGATCCACAGATGAAGAAATGTCATGAATTCTTCCAAACCCACATCCCAGATTGGTCTGTGCTTGGAGTTTCAAGGGCAGAAGGATGATTGTGAAATCTTCCTGGGAACCAATCCAAAGCCCACAGTCTGAATACTCAGGGGAGGAAGGTGGTCTCTTCTCCATTTTCTCTGTGAGTCAGAGAAATTCTACCTTCTTTTCCCCTCCCAAATCCACCCTGTGACTAGGGCAGAAGGGGATACATATGAAATTGATTCAGTTGTACTCCAGTGAAAGCAAGAAATAAAGAACTCAGTCAGAAAGACCAAGAGCTCCATTTTTCACTCTTCTCACTTTTGTGGAATTTCCATAACAAACCCTGGAATCTCCTCCCAGGAGGGATTTTGGAGGTCATGGCTATTGTCATTTGTCCTTTGGAAGACCATGACATCATGGAGGTGATGCCATGACATGCAAGTGAATTGGATTTAAGTGACAGAGGGCTGTGGAAGTCATGGAGTCAGTCAATCAACAAACATTTATTAATCACTGACCATGTGACAGGCGTTGTGCTAAATGCTACATATACAAAGAAAGGCAAAAGATAATCCCCATCCTCAAGGAGCTCACAACATGGAAACAGCCATGTACAAACAAGTTATATGCATGATAAATTGGAAATAACAAACAGAAGTCTTTGGCATTAAGGGGGACCTGGAAAGACTTGTAGAAGATGGAATTTTATCTGGGATTTGAAGGAAGACAGGGGAAACTAAGAGGCGGAGATGAGGAGAGAGTAAATTGCAGACACAGGGAGCAGTCAGTGGAAATTCCAAGCTCAGGAGATGGGAGCATCTTATCCAAAGAAGAGCCAGAGGCCTGTGTCATTGGATCACAGAGTACATGGGTGAGGGGTTGGGAGAGTTAGGTGTAAGAAAACTAAGAAGGTAGGAGGGGCCCAGGTTACAAAACACCACCCCCCAAAACCAGTGCAGAAATACCCATGACAGCATCCCTTGGAGATGGGAGGAGGTCACAGAATCACAGAATCTGAGAGTTGGAAGAGACTTCAGTGGTTAACTAGGACAACTAAAACACAAATGGAATTTCCAGTGTAACTGACCTGACATATGGTAGACCCCACTCTGCTCTAACGTATTATGTGAATCTCACATGATTCACTTTCCAGTTAGGTATGACCCCAGCGGTACTTGAATGATCTCCCTATAGTCTACAGTTATTTGACTTACTGTTCCTCAATTATAAGCTACAAAACTCTGAAAGAAGTCACTTGTAGATGAACTAATCAATAGACCATAATACCTTGCAGTCATTGTCATGTTAGATCAGGAGTGGGGAACCTGTGGCTTTCTAGGTCCTTAAGTGTGACCTTTTGACTGAATCCAAATTTTACAGAAAAAAATAAAATTTGGATTAAGTCAAAAGGCCACATTTAAGGACCTAGAAGGCCACATGTAGCCTGAAGACCACAAATACCCTACCTTGCTAGACATTGTTCTGTCTTTCAACAGGTCCTCTCTGATAAAGTTATCTGAAGAGTAATTCTCTTTACGTTCCACAGAGCAGTTGGTATGTATCTCTTCCACATTTTATCTGATATTTCTCAAGGTGATTTTATCTGCTTTTCTTACTCAAATGTCCTTTTTTTGTCCCTTTCAGCAATCAAAATGTCCACCTATGAAAGCGGCAGTACTTTATACATATAAATATATATAAAGTAAATACAAGGTAGCATAGAGATAGGGATGTACTGGAGCCAGGCGGCACCTCCTGAGAGCTAGTTGTTAGATTTTCAGTATGAGCATTTAGACTTCAGGAATAGGCAAATGTTATCAATCAGGGCTTGTTTTACTGCCCTGCAGGCTGTCTAAAGAAAATTATGGGAAAATGTTAATAATGCAGGTTATACTTAAAAGTAGTTTGTGCATTCTTATTTTTGAGAGAGAGCCAGTTCTTTAACATTGACCAGCACATCCCTGATGTGAGGTGGGGGTGGAGTGGGGGGGTCAGGAGAGGCCTCCTATTAGATATAGTTCCTTAGTTGAAGTTTGAAGGAAACTCGGGTAGCTAGGTGGTGCAGGGGATACTGTACTAGGCCACAAGTCAGAAAGACCCGAGTTCAAATCCAGCCTCTGACACTTACTAATTATACGATCCTGGGCTAGCCACTTAACTCCATTGGCCTCTGTTTCCTCAACATGAGCTGGAGAAGAAGATGGCAAAGTGCTCCAGTATCTTTGGCAAGAAAACCCCAAATGAGATCACAAAGAATTGGACATGACTGGAAAACAACTGGATAGCAATAAAAGAGGATTTCTGAGAGGAAGAACTGAGGAAGGAATGCATTCCAGAGCTGGGGGACAGACTATACAAAAGCAGGGAGATAGGAAATGGAACGTCAATGTTGTGGGTGAGGAATAAAAGGAGCCTAGGACTTGGAATGAAACTCAAGTTGGAATCCTGAGTGCTATTTTCCTTAGTGATATTGGTATAATGAGTAGGAAGGAAAGGCGAACAAGCCAAGCACTGTGCTAAGTGCTTTATAAATAACACAACAACCCTGGGAGGTAAGTGCTATTTCCAGCTGATAGTAAGGAAACTGAGGCAGACAGAGCTTAAGTGACTTGCCCAGGATCGTCCAGCTAGTGTGTGTCTGGGGCTTGATTTGAACTCTGATATTAACTTGGGTTCAGTGCTCTATCCCTTGTGCCACCTAATTGCCCCCACACTACTTCATTCTCCCAGAGCAAGATTGGATAAATCTTTCTCTTAGGGTTTTAGGGTTATACTGAAGGGTTGGGGTATACTATCAGTCCAAGCTCCTATTCTTGGTGTGTTCCCTGAACTGTTACCATCAGTGGCTAGAAGCCCAGTTCCACTTAACTACTTCACATCAATTAGCTTTTTCAAAGGGACATTAACTTCAAAGATAGAGGGAGAACCAAAGGATGAACATTTTCCCACAAGGCCCCAGAGCCACACTCTCTTCTCCACAACCTTGGTCTTTAGGAAGAGCGGGCTAAGACTTGGTCCCACCAAGCACTCGTCCAAATGTGAAATCCCTACTGAATGAGTCCGTGTCTCATTTTCCACTGGGTTGAGTCCTAGAAATACCTTCTCTATCTTCAGGGCATCAATACAGGGCTGGCTGCAAACCCCAGCCTAGACTTGCCTCTTGGACTCTCCAGACCCCCCAAAGCCTAAATCCCCAGACTGTTTGCTTTTCCATACTTTCCAAGTTTTTAGTCTCCAGATTGTTAATACCCTTCCTAACATGTGTTGCCTAGAATGAACACAATACACATCCTCTCACAAGTGCTTTGTAGGGCAACTATCCAATGCCTAGGGGCCTTTCTCTAGGATTTTTAATATTTCTGGGTACTAGAGTAGCATTTGATTTGTTCTTCAGTTACTGCTCAATACTGCTATGGGGTTGACCTACATCTTTTCTAATGACACATTTCCTACAAAATAATAATCCACTTTCTCTGTACAAGTTTGCTTATGCCTACCAAGCCCCTTTCCATTGCCCTCTGGGTTACCCACAATTTTGATTCAGTCACATAGGTATGCCATATATGTCAAAGATATATGTGCTGATGGGCAGACTCAGTAGGATACCCTTCCAACTCTATGTCATCATCTGGGCAGTAATCATTCTTCATCCACTTAGTTTTTCCTGGATATTGTTAGGCCAAACTCTCAAGTCACTGGATATTTCATTGAAGAAATCCTATAGTCTTTTGGAATTTGAGGCAGTCAAAAAACAGCAAAAAAAAAAAGAACATCTGGAGTACTTCACTGCTGACAAGGAATCCTCTCCCATTTAGACTCTGAAGACACTTTTGGTGAAAACAAACTTCTCTGCCATCCATCTTCAAAGTCTATCCAAGTCTCACTTGGTATGGATAATGAGAAGGCTGTTAAACAATGACCTCTCCGTGGTTGTATCTATCAAAGACTCTTGTATGATATAAATATATACATTAATACATAGTGTGTGTGTGTGTGTGTGTGTGTGTGTGTGTGTGTGTGTGTGTACAATCCCCTCTTTGTGGGAGAGGAGCCTTCAAGGCCATGTTTTCTTCAACCACATCAAAAACTTCTTTAAAAGATCATCCAGTGCAGAAGGAATTTCTCTTTTCTGCACTTTTGAGTCAATTCTGTGACTATGAAGATGTGGTCTCCTATAGAGACTTATTTGTGGAAGCTTACCTGCTAGTTTGTCATTTTCTTGGAGGGTATTCTCAATAAATATAAAAGTCACTCAAAAAAACTTCATCAAAATGTGAAAGCAGGAATGTGGGTTGCAGGTTGCTAATGCATTTTTTTTTTTTAGAAGGGATTAATAATACTTTCTGTGATTTTTTTCCTCTACTTTTTTCAGGAGGGGGAGCATATAGCTTACCCTCTTAGAGATATATTAAAAACCAATCCTTCAGCACCTTTAGCATTATATTCCCCCCATCATGAGTTTCTTCTATGTGTATTTCATCAGGTCTAACCATTCTTCCCAATTTTTATCTCTTTAAGAACCAATCCCTCATTGCCTCATGGAGTACCTCATGGAGTTTAGCTGAGAAGGGGAAGATGAAGAAAGGATAATGGACCAGGGGAACACTGGATGAGAGTTCAGATGTAGTGGTTTCGCTGTTCTCGGATAAAGTAAAAACTCCTCTGTTGGGCTTTCTTTACAATAGGGCTCCTCCTACCGTTCCAGACTTTCTTACAAATTACTCACCTTCTCGCACTCTGTGTTCCAAACAAGCTGCCTGAATTGGTATATTTAATAAGCCACCTCCCACTTCTGTGATTTTGATCTGAATAAAAAAGAAAAATGTCCCCTCTTGGTCAGTCTTCCAGAGATGAGACTGTCTGTGCTTGGCTAGGCTGATGCAAATGTTAGACGCAGTCTGTCTCTGAGCCCGTATTAAAGCCCTTCTGTCGTGTTAGAACTCTGCTGTCACTGGATTTGGGAGTCTGATAGAATTTTAGTGGATTAATAATTGAATTAATAGTGAATTAATAATAGTGGAAACAGGACTGGACTCCCAGTCAAGAGATAAGGTTCTAATCCCAGGTCCAACATTCACTGAATGGTCTTGGGGAGACAGAGTGAAGTAGCTGAGGAAGATAATATCTAGAGATCAGTGGTCAAGGAGAAACAAAGTGGATGATTATATCTGATCACTGATTAAGGAAAAGCCTTTTTTTTTTTGGTTTCTACATGCCTTAGAGCGTGGCAGCAAGGGGATAATTGTCTTTTAAAGGTACCGGAGCAGACGACATCATTCTACATGAGTAGATAGTGTCTTTCAGACAGAAAAAAATTGTTGTTTTGTTTGTACTTGTTTTGGAATAGAACCAATGACATCAGGAGGGTGATGGCTTGACTTGCAATTAACAGTGGTTGGAAAGACCAAAGAGAAACAGCAGAAATCTCCTCCATTATGTCTGGGACTTCACAAGAAGATGGCCAGAAGCCTGCTGGCTTGGAGAGGTTGCTCCAGCCCGTGGGATTTCCAATAAACAAGACTTGACCAGAGAAGAAACAGTAGGAAATGACTTAGAGTGAAATGACCAGCACACTGCATATAATGACTACCGTCTTGTACAGGAAAACACCTGTGAGATACGTAAGAACCATCATCACAGTCATCAAGCCTAAGTCCAGAAGACAAATGATGGAGCGCAGACAGGGGATGGACCCAAGGCACAGAATGAGACGTAATCTTCAGACATGGTCGATGTGCATCGTTTTGTTTGACTATCTTTATTTGTTCAAGGAAAGGTTTTTATTTTTGACAGTGTTGCGGGAGAGAATGACAGTGATGCAAAAAGGAAAAGAAAAGCCATCGATGAAGCATTTTAAAAATACGCAGAAGAAAGTAGAAGGAAATCGACAAGAGGTCACAAGATTAATACTACAGTGTTAAATTTACTACATACTTTTTTTAAAAAACTGCATAAAATAAGGATTCACTGCCTCATGCATAGTCCTCTTTTTCTGCTCTTTGTATATGGGAATGTCCATGTTTGTTTGATTGGCAAGTCCACAATTTTAAAAATACATTTTTTAAAAAGTAAGTTGTGTAGTGCCAGTTTCTATATTTAGACTTCTGTGAACATGTTTCCCTTTCTGTCCCTCTTGCACAAATAATGTACTTTTAAATGGTGTTCATGTATAACAGTGCCAATGGGATTATTTCATTTTTGTTTTTGTATGCTCAAAACCTGGCACAGGGTAGGAGGCTTAAAGACTTGGACTGACTTGAAGGCTTCATAAGCATCATGCTTTGTTTAAAACAGAAAATGAAAGAGAAGGAATAGTGTATACAGACTTTTTCAGTCTCTGCTTATCTTTCAAAGATGATACAAGAGCATGCAATAACGAGCATGGAGAGTGTGTACAGAAAATGTACAGTGTTTCATTGTATAGTTGACAAAACCATTTGAATTTTGGTGGTTCCAAGTTCCTTGCTTTTTGTGTATGGGAGATTTTTTTTTTTTGGCACTAAGGACTTTTTAAAAACAAAGCTTAATTTTTATTGGCATCATTGGATATTATGTCATTTTATTTATGAATATATTCCTCTCCATCCCACACAGAGAGCCATCCCTTACAACAAATAAAGAAGATTAAAAAATCAGTTCAGTAGAACTAACCAACACATCAACTGAGTCTGGCAGAATACGCAACATTCCGCACTCATAGTCCCCCACCTCTGCAGAGAAGGGAGACAGGTGCGTTTTCTTCTCTTCTTTAAGGCCAAACTTGAACAGTTAAATGGTAGCTGTTAATTCCAAGTGACAAAACACTCTGGTTTCTTAATGTCAGAGGTTTGACTTGTATATGAATACAGTGCTAGTCATTAGTCTCAGTCATCAGGGCTCATTTCCTTTTCTGGTGCTAAAAAAATCAGCCTCTCTATGATTTTGGATTGTGTTGTTCCATTTTCTTACATTATTATTTTTATGCTGTATATTTTCATTTGAATGTGCAGTTGAACATAATATATAAATTCATTACTGTATGTCTACAGTTTTCTGAGAAAGTTGACATCTTTAAAATAATTCTTTTTATATATAATATATGAGCATGTATAATATATGCATATGTGTATATATATATGTGTGTATGTAGATTAAAAAAGATAGATAGGAGGGGGAAGGGAGAGAGTGAGGGTTAATAGATTGATAGATTCACATTAGAAAATCCAAGAACCTGAGTGGACAGAAACATTTGGTTGAAGGTCAGTGAAGGAGTTTCAGAAGCAATATTTTCTAGAGGTTTGCTACAGACCACCTGGACAGTAGGAGGAGTTAGCTAAGTAGTTCCAGAAACATATCACATTTCAGGCACAGACGCTTGACATCACAGTGATGTAGAGCACTTACTAAACTACTCTTTCAGATACAGGGTAGTTGAGAAATTCATGACTGACTGACCACAACAATGAGTTCATACTTCAAAAGGTGAAGGAAATGACAAGAGGAACTTCTATTCTGGGCCTGACTCTGACCAACATGGAGGAACTGAATCCAGAAATAGAAATGACAGGAACTTTAGGGGCAAGTGACTGCTCCATCACAGAGTTCATGAAAGAGAAGGAGAAAACTGGGCATAGTCATTTTTTTGGAGAGCAGATTTCCAAGAGTTTAAAGAAGGTTAAATAGGCAGGATCCAAAGTCCTAATTTTCCACAGAGGATTTAAGCCCAGAAAGGATGGGGAGCTCTTAGGAATTAAAGAATGAAGAAACAAACAGAAATAATTCCAGTAAGGTCAGAAAGAGAACACTATGTAAAGAAATTGATGTGCCTGAATGGGAAATATGACCCAGCCTAGAATATATACATACATACACACAAGAGAGAGAGTATATATACCTATTTATATATAGATATATATGTGTATATATATAAGATATATATACATATATACATACACACATATTATATATATATATTATGTGTGCACCTATATGTATATATGTATGCATATGTGTGTATGACGTAAACAAGAGAAAGTACTGAGGATGAATATACACCGTGGCACCTTCCCATATAATAGATTTTCAGAACAATAAAGATCAGCCAGAATCAATTCCTAAGGATGGTGATAATTTTTTTTTTAATTGTATTAATGAGCTTCCAGTGGTGGCATACCTCTGTAATTCCTTGCTACAGGAGAAGCTCAGGCTGGCAGATCTCTAGAACTGGAGAACTCTGACCTTCAGCAGGTGCCTGAACCTGTACCAATAATGTAAGACTCAGGAGAAGGGGACACTAAGTCACCTAAAAATAGGGCAGCAGGTTGAAAGGCAGCCCAGGTCGGAAATGGAGCAGGTCAAACCTTCCCTGCATAGGATTTAGCCCATGAATGGCTGTTGCATTTCCAGCCTGGGTGAGAGATATCAGTGTCAAAAAATAAAATGAAATAAAGTAATAAATTGGGACAGAGGCAAGAGGAGCATCAGAGAAGGGATACTGGATGAAGGTGGCAAGTCTCCAAAGGATTGGTCAATAAGTCTTTGTTAAACACTGAGTATGCGTCAGGCAGTGCACTAAGTATTGAGGATACAAAGAAAGGCAAAAAACCATGTCTGCCCTGAAAAGCTCACATAACAATGGGGGAAACAATATGTAAAAAATTGCTATATATAAAATATATTTAAGTATATACACATGCTCTTAACAGGTGGGCAATAGAGAAATTTGTGACTGGCCATAACATTGAGTTCATACGTCAAAAAGTGAAAGAAATGAAGTAGTATCCAAAGTAGATGGAAGAAGGAATGATCTTTGGGCTTGGAAAAATAAAACAAAGACTAGCCAAAATAAGTGAGGAGAGGTGGCCACTTGGCATCTAGTTGCCTACAAGGAATACAAGTCATACAAATGCTGAAAGAACTAGATAGGTTATTTGTGCTCTTGCACAAATGTGGATGCCAAACTTTTGAGATGGATATTGATGTGCTACAGTGTGTCCAGAGAAAGTCAGTCTCATGGGTGAGAGGACTCAAGACTGCTACACAAGGATCCACTGTAAGTCTAGATAACATTGAGCCTAAAGAAGAGGAGATTTAGGGGGCACCTGAGACCTATAGTCAAGTGCTTGAGGAACTGCCCCAGGTATAAATTTGCACATTCTTTTAGTCATGTAGAAAGAGCTCTGCACTGGAGTCCCGCTCAGCCACTGATATGTTCTCTGACTCCAAGCAAACCACTTAGCTGCACTAGGATAGAAGGTCCTATTTTTTTTAAGTGGTTGAAATAGTTGGTCCTTAGGTAAGGTAGTCTCCTAGCTCTGGTGTTCTATAGTCTAATATTCTTTGATCTATGATCCATTGTTGTAGTTGTTGTTGTTTAGTCATGTCTGATTCCCTGTGACCCTATTTTGGATTTTTCTTGGCAAAGATACTAGAGTGGTTTGCCATTACCTTCTCAGTTCATTTCACAGATTAGGAACAGAGGCAAACAAGATTAAGTGACTTGCCCAGGGTTACACAGCTAATAAGTGTCTGGGGCCAGATTTGAACTCAGAAAGATGAGTCTTACTGATTCCAAGCCCAAAGCTCTATCCACCATTCCATCTAGCTGCCCCATGATGCGTTCTAGTTCTAATATCTATGTTAGATTCCTTTTAATGCTAACATACTTTTTACGTTCAGAAATTCCTTTCACTCCCAACATTCTATTTTCTATTGTCCAAGTACCCTTCCATTCAGTATTTCTGGCTACTTTATAACTCTAAAATTCCATTTTTTACCTTCTAAGGTCTTTTCTAGCTCTAATGGTCTATTTTTATGCCTTGAGTTTTCTTTCAGTTCTAACATTCTGTGCTCTGAGATCCCTTCCAGCTCCGACATTCCATGTACTAAGGTCTCTTTCAGCGTTGACATTCTATGTTCCAAGCTTCTTTTCAGTTCTAACATTCTATGTTCTATGGTCCCTTATGGGTCAAATAGCTAGGTGGTACAGTAGATAGAGTGCTGGTTCTATACTCAGAATGACTCATCTTCTGAGTTCAAATCCAGCCCTACAAACTTACTAGCTGTGTGACCCTAGGCAAGTCACTTAACCTTGTTTGCCTCAGTTCCTTATCTATAAAATGAACTAGAGAAAGAAATGGCAAACCACTCCAGTATCTTTGCCAAGAAAAACTCAAACAGGTTCACAAAGAGTTGGACATGACTGAAACAACTGAACAAAAACAACAAATAGTTCAAATGTTCTTTTAAGATCTTTTTTTTGATCTAATGTCCTTTTTGTAATGCCTTTCATGTTTATCATTCCAGGTTCTAACATCCTTTTCAGTTCTACCATTCTATGTTCTATGTCATTTATTCTAAGCTTCATTTAAACATTCTATATTTAAATGTTCTCTCCAGCTGTGACTTCCCATGTTCTCAAGTCCCTTCCAGCTCTGCCATTGTATGTTCTAAACTCTCTTTCAGTTCTGATATTCTGTGCTCTATAGTCCTTTATGGTTCTAACATTCTTTTTAGATTTTTTTAGTTCTCTTTAGATTTTAAGTCTAATGTCCTTCTTTAGGTTCAATGGTCCCTTCTAGACCCAACATTCTGTGTTCTAAAGTCCCTTTTAACTAAAGCTCCTTTTAAATTCTGATATTCTATGGTCTATGGCACTTTCTGGTTCTAACATTCTTTTTACATCTCTTTTAAATGTAATGTTCATTTTATGTTCTTCAATATCTAACATTCTACATTCTAACATTCTTCCCAGCTCTAACACTCTAAGTTCTATGTCCTTTGCTCTAAGCTCCTTTTAAACTCTGATGGTATATTTTCTATATTCCAAGGTCTTTTCCAGTCCTGGATTTGAATTCCAGCTCTACTATAGTACCCATACACTGTTTCTTCTCTGGGCTTTAGCTTCCTCATCTGTAAAAGGAAGATGTTGGACTGGAATTAGGGTTCTCAAATTTTTTTACAAGGTAGAACCTTCAGTTTAAATAAAACTTTGACCAAATGCTTAGAGCAAAACCCCCTAAAGCTATTATTTTAATCCCTATTAACAAACAACATTAAAAATCAACAGCAACAGATGTGCATGTTTCTGGGTTCCTTGCAGCACAGCTGAAGAAACACTGGACTAAGGGATGTCTAAGGTCCCAGGGTACAATGGAGAAAACTCTAGATTTGGAATTTGAGGATCTGGATTC
Organism: Notamacropus eugenii; assembly: GCF_028372415.1. NCBI lineage: Eukaryota > Metazoa > Chordata > Mammalia > Diprotodontia > Macropodidae > Notamacropus > Notamacropus eugenii. Next base: position 127,435,589 of record NC_092876.1, read on the forward strand.
AAATCCAGTTTTGGCTACTTACTAGTTTTTTTCCCCATTTCTTTAAAATAGGAGGTTTGGACTAGGTGACCTCTAAGATCCTTGCAACAATGCCCAAAGTCTGATTCCTTCCTCACCCTGTGAACTTTCTGCTGCATTTCTCTGTCCCTCTGTGTAGACTTTAGAATTCCAGGTATTCTGTAAAATTTGGATTCTGTCTAAAGGCCACACTTAAGGATCTAGAAGGTCACATGTGGCCTTAAGGTCACAGGCTCCCCATCCCGATTTAGATCATAGCAGAAGAGGCAGTTGAGGTGGGGTGGCAGAGTGATCACAAAGTCCCCAGAGACAGGAAATTTCCTCAGGACACCACCTGTGCCCATATTAATCTACTATTACCCAGAGAGAGGCCCAGTTTGGCTGGATATACCCGAATTATGGAGTTCCTCCATCTCTCTTCTTCTAATCATAGACAAATAGCTCAGTACTGGCCCCTAAAGCTGTCCAATTTGTGTGTGGAGATGTTACCTCCCCCAAGTGTGTCTGCTATCTGTCCTTTACTCTTTATCTCCAAAGATAAAGGCCAATTAGGGGAGCTAGAAGCCTAGGAGCCCTCCTGCATTCTCAGACCAGAGGCTCCTTGCTGGGTTTCCTGTCACCCAGCTATGTGGAAATGTAAACATTTACTGACTAGTTCATAAACCTGCCCAGATACCCTGATATGGGGATATCCAAAGCCCAGGGAGACATGAAGCAGATGAAGCAAATTGCCTAAAGGGGAGGAGGGCAAAGGTTCCATGTCAAAGAAAGCTCTTCACCAGGAAAGATGCCTGCTTCAGAGTTGTGGGAACCTACTCTAGGCTGGGAGTTGGGAAACTCGTATTCTTTGTGGTCCTTGTGCCAATATGGCAGACTGTGTGACTCTAAGCATGTCACAGGAGAACTAATGATAATAACTGACATTTATATGGTGATGTTTGCAAGTGATTTGCACCCATGATCTCATTGGAATCTCAACCTTTTTTGTTCCTGTGAGAAAGGTACTATGGGTAACTGAGGCTCATGGGTGGCTTGTCCAAGCTGGTAGAGATATCTTGCACAGCTAACAAGTGTCAGAGGCAAAATTCCTGACTCATGAAACCCTGCTTCTCAAAATCATACTCAACTAATGAAGTAGTTGTGAGAAAAAAGTTAAATCATAGGTGTACAGGTGGACCAAGAATTTACTACTCTGAGATTATATGTGTGATTCCTGTTGGGCCATTCTCCAAATCCTTTGTGTGGTGACTGATTTTTTTTAAGTGAGCAGCAGTGATCACACTGCAGGATTGGTCTTGAATTTCAAGTTTCACCTGGGTATTTTCCAGCCAGTGGAAGCTTCAATACCATCCAAGTTATTGAATATTTCCAATTTGGGGTGTGCTAAGATACCATGGTTGCCTGGGTAGGCAAGAAATGGTATACACGTTGTTCCTGCATATAATCTGTGCCCAATAAAGCTGCTGATTGCAACCATCAGGGAGCTCTTGATCCCTGATGTCTGTTTCTAACTCAGTTTCTGCAACTCAAGGCAGCCCATCAGAGGATCAATAGAGGTAGGCCTTTTTTTGATCCAGTATAACTATAGCAAATAAAGCCAAACCACTACAGCATGTCTTGTGAGGATCCATTAAAGGAACTATAAATGTTTATTCTAGGGAAAAGAAGACTGGGAACAGGGGCAGGGAGAGACAGAATCATTGCTGTGAAATGTCTGAAGGGCTGACCTAGGAGAGACAGAGCAGCCTCCGGCTGTGTGGTCCCTGCAGATGTAAGAACAGTAGTAATAACAAATCTACTACAGCTGGTACTAAGATTTCTTTCATGCCTATGAGGCAGTTGGAGCATGGAGTACTTCCACTCTATCTTATAGAGAGGAAACTAATCTCAGAGAAGTTAAATGGATCAGGAACATGGAACTAGTAAATGTTAAAACTGAGACTTGAACTCAGGTGTTTCGACTACAAGAGTAGGCAGCTAGGTGGCACACATTTGTATAGAGTACTAGACTTTAATCAGGAAGATGAGTTCAAGTCCTCCCTCAGACATTTAACTAATTGTGTGACCCTCAGTAGATAATTTAACCACTGTCTTCCTGTAACAGCAAGGACCCCGGCATACACAGGAGGGCCTGCTGGACAGGTTCTTAGATCTGCTTTTCTAAAAGGAAAGCAACTTTTGAGGGGTCAACAATCACTTTAATCAATTACACATACCAGCAGAGAAAATACAAGCAGAAAAATAAAGACCTGCAGACAGGGCTTCCAACTGTCTGACCATGAGCAATACATACATCACAGATCAACAGACAGATCCACCTGTCTGACCGTTAAATACATACATAGTTACCAGAGAGAGAAGCACCAACATCTGAGTTTTCAAAGCCGGGGGGCTCCTTAGAGGCTTCTCAGAGTCTCGTCTGGTCAAAGGAACACTTCCAATAAGTAAGCCCCAAAGTAAAACCTCACTTCAGAGGGAAGTTAGCAAGAGGAATTGAGGCCTTTTAATGGGCAGAGAAGATCTTTAACTCTTCCCTCCACTCACCATTAACCTTACATTAACATTACACTTCCTCAGTTTCCTCATCTATAAAATGGGGATAATAATAGCACCTACCTCCAGGAAGTATCTGAGGAAAAAATGAGATAGTATATGTAAGGCACTTTGCAAACTTTAAATGGCTACACAAATGATAGCTATTACTGTTATTATTATTGTTTTCACTGTAAGAAGTTACAAGGAGGCATATTTTGGCTTGGCATCTGGAAGAACTTTCCAACAGAGATGTTCAATAACAGCATGGGCTGTGTTGTGAGATAATGAATCCACTGCTGCAGGTGATATCCAAGCAGAGGCTAATGTTCCTCCTTATTGAGGATTCAGTAGAAATGGATTCCTTGGAAGGGGAATAAAGGAATAAGGTAAAAAGTGCACAGCAGAGAACAAAAGAAAACTTACAAGAAAGCAAAAAAAGGTGGATAGCTCTCAACACAAGCATTATTACATAGGCTTTCTTGAAAAGGAAATTTATTGCTGTGTATTTTGAATCCTCTCATGTTCTGCTGTGCACGACACTTTTCTTACTTTGCATTTAAGTTTTAATATTTAAGTTTATAATGTTTCTTTTTGTTTTCTTATTGTATATTTAAGTTTTAGAAAAATAAAATTAAGGGATGGGAAGTCAGACAAGATATGACTTAAAATCATGTCCATGTATTGTAATAATAATGATAATATCTCACATTTACATAGCTCTTCAGGGACAGGGACTAGTCCTGTGATTTCATTGGCATATGGTATATGGCATATGTGCCAGGGACAAAATTTTAGACAACTTAAAGTCTTAGAGAATTCCCTGGAGCAATGACTGGTTGTCATTCAGTCCACAAGCATTTATTAAGCACATACTCTGTGACAAGCACTGTGTTCAGCACTGGAGATACTTAGACAAGTTGTTGTACATTCTGTTTTTCAAAGATGACCAATGGTATCACTGAGGGATGTCTTGTCTTGCTCATGAATTGGATTTAAGTGAGTCAGGGTTGCTCACAGTTATCAGCCTCACTCTCTCCTCCAGAGTCATCGAAGTCCAGTAGCAAGAAAAAAATGACCATGGCCCAGTTTGCAGTGGATGACCTCAGCGGGAGTAGAAACAAAGACTCTCTGCATCCAAGGAACTTAAAATCTTATGAGGGAGGCCAGAACTTAAAGGGAAACTGAAAAGGGAGAGGGGGAGAGACAAAGGTATCTTACCTGGAGGCAGGGAAGAGAAAATCTCAAGTGCAGGCTGGAGAGGACCAAGGTGAGGCTGGCTTGGGCACATTCCCTTAATGGATGGTCTGGGAAGAGCCATTGAATCAAGGGAGAGGCTGCAGGGTTGGAGCGCACTTCCAATGTGTGAATTTCAGGCCTAGAGTCAGTTAGAGCTGGAACTTGGTAGAGGAGGTACAGAGGGCGTCATGGAGAGGAATGATTAAGTTATTTGCTCAAGGTCACATAGCATCTATCAGAGGCAGACCTGGAACATTGTTCTTGGCTTTAAGGCCAGTAATGCACCTCTCATAGTTCTTTAAGGTTTATACACCATTTTCCTTTCAATATTCCTGCGAAGTAAACCATGTATGCATTATAATTGCACCCATTTTATATGTAAACTAAAATTTGCCCAAGGTCACACAGCTAGTTAGTCTTGGAGACAGGTTTTGAACTCAGGTCTCTTGATTTCAAGTAGAGCACTCTTCGGCTCCTATTCTTCATCCTCTATTACTATTTTTAAAGTGTGTACAAACATAAACCAGGCCAGCTAGGTGGTGCAGTGGGTGGAGTGCTGGGTCAGGAGTCAGAAGGACTCATACTTACTAGCTGTGTGATCCTGGGCAAGTCACTTAACCCTGTTTGCCTCAGTTTCCTCATCTGTTAAAATGAGCTGGAGAAGGAAATGGCAAAATACTCCAGTATCCTTGCCAAGAAAACCTCAAATGGAGTCATGAAGAGTGAGACATGACTGAAAAATGACTGAACTATACCCATGCCACAAATATAGACTGCAGGATCAGAATCCATTGAATGTATTCCTCTCTAAGAGCCAGATCTGTCCAGGCTCAGCCAGCCAATACCATGTGTTTGTCAGGGCAGGACTGCCCACTAGGTACCTTCTGTTCTATCCAAGGAGTCCCCTCTTGTATCTCCAACCTATAGTGGCCTAGCTCTGCCTTCCTGCTTCTGCTCAAGCTTTCCCCCTGGTGTCAATTACCTCTTCTCAACCAATATACATTCATTAGTACCTTTAAGACCTGGCTAAAGGTTCATTTTCATGTGAAAATATGTTTTGCATGATCTCATATGTATAATGGGTATTATATTTCTTGCCTTCTCAATGAGTGGGGGAAGGGCAGAGAAAGGGAAAGAATTCAGAACTAAAAATAATTTTTAAAAAAAGTTCATCTTCAAAAAACCTTCCCTTAATAAACCTATCCCATGCTGATTAGACTATTTTCTAAATTTGTGTGCTTACAACATTTAAGATTTATATTTTGTATGCTTGCATATTTCTTTTTAATATTTTTTATGCCTTTTTGTATAAGACCATAGCTTCCCTCTGTATTCTTCCCTTTTTCACTTCTAGAGAGGCATCTCATGTTATGAATAGTGTTTTGAAGACAAGAAAAGAAAAGGAAAAGGAAGAGGAAAAACTCATAACTGATCAATGTATTTGTAAAAATTTGTAAAAATCTGTGCAATCTGTAACTCTTACGGACTTCCTTCCTTTATAAAGGGTAAGACTGTATCTCTATATGCTTGTTCTTTATAATTTTGCAATATTCACTTTTGATTTGTGTGTGCTGATGAGGTTCTTTCTATCTACATTGTTGTAGTTGTTGTGTGTTTTGAGTTCTTGGCTCTGTTTCACTCTTCCTCAGTTCAAATAGATCTTTCCATACTTCTCTGTATTCATCATGTTCATCATTTTTTACAGCATTGAAATATTATATTACATTCATATACTATAATTTGTTTAGCCATTTCTCAATGAAGGGCATATTTCTCACATACTGTATGCAGCCCATTAGGTCCCATCAGCTGAATCCACACAAATCAGGTTTCAGCAAAAGTGATTTTTCATAGTAATTTACCCTTCTTAGCTCATTATTCCTCACCCAATTAAAAAACTAGGGATTTCTGTTTGTTAACTCAGGTCTAGGTATTCACCATGCTAATATCATGTCATGTGTAGTAGCAGGGCACTTGTATAGGCTTCAGTGAGTAGTCAGGACCATGGACAGGGATGGCTGTCAATCAACCCAACTTCTCACCCTACGGTGCTGCATCACATCATTTAATTAAAGGTTCAGCTCCTCTCTACATAGCTTCACCCCTTCCTTTCCTAGATCTTAGAGTTATTTTAGCTGCCTTCACTACAGGTCATTGTCCTGATTAAACAAAAATTTAAATACATTTGATAAAAGTGTAGCAAGCTGCAAAGCAAAAGATATATGCATTTCCAAGATCTTCATTTCATACATATCCCAGGTCCAGCCCCCAATTCAGGAATAATTATATGCATCCATCAGTCATAGCCATATCAGCAAGATCATGGGACTGTAGGAAGTCAGTATCTGGTCATAAAGTCCCAACTTCAATCGGTAGCATGTAATATAAAGAGAAACAGCCTAAACTTACAATACCTACAGAGGTCTGAACTCTGGAAATCCTTCCTCACTTTCATTGTGATCTATCTGCTACTTCCTTCCCTTCTGACAACTAAGAGCTTCTGTTTCAATCTGGTTGGTTCAGGCCTTGAATACTGCCTTCAATGGAAAGATTCAGTGCTTGAAGGTTTCAATACAACTCCGTAGCAGGGAATACTGACATGTCTAAATCTGTCTAGTTGCCATTTGCCCTAGTCTCTTCACTTTCAAACACTGAGCCAGTCCTGTCTGGCAATTGCCCCTCTCACTCTAATCTCTGAGTCGCCATCTTAGAAAACAAGCTGGACCGAAGAAGCTATGTCAGAGTCTTGGCTATAGGGTTAGAATACCACTGGTGCATTAGCAGATTATGTACTGAAAGTTTAAACATTTAATCAGAACAGAAATGAATATTAAATCAGTGAAAACAATACCAACCACATTCCTGCCTGTGGATCTAGTTGTTATTCAGTCATTTCCAACTCTTTGTGACCCCTGGGTTTTCTTGACAAAGATACTGCATTGATTTGCTATTTCCTTCTCCAGCTCATTTTACAGATGAGGAAATTGAAGTAAACAGTGTTAAGTGACTTCAAGTCCAGCACTCTACCTACTGTGCCATCTAACTTCTCTGCCTGAGGCTAGTATCCTTCCATTTTCTCCACCCTCATCTCCAAATGATTTGGGTCTTAGACTCATTTAAGCTCACATCTTCAGCAGTGAAGGCATATCTTTGGTCTCTCTCTTTAGTCAGAGGGTACTCCTGAATGGTCCAAGGGTTGAAGACTTCAGTGAAGGACCAGGTTTGGGTCTAGGATTGCCTATTTCTCCCTGATACATGGTCTGCAACTCATCCCTCTCATGGCTCTTAGTTATGCCATCTCCATGATTACTTGCCTTATACCCACAGTTAGTCATATCACCTTCATTTTCTTGACAACCCCCACAAAAACTTCAGTTATTTGACCAAAAGAAGGGTTAGAGCAGTATTTCTCAGCCTCGATTGGGAAAAAAGTCCCTAGGACCCAGGAATTTGAGCAATTTGAGTGCTTGTTGAGCTGAAAGGGGAGAAGAAAGTACACACAAGGCTGACTTATGTTCCCTGAAGCACAGCTCAGGTACCATCTCTTGCTAAAAGCCTTCCAGGATTTCCTCTGGATGAAAACTCTCTCTCCCTTCTTAAATTTTTATGAAATGATGTTTAAATTCACCACAAGATCATAGTTAATGGTGTTTATCACTTAACCCTTTACTAAAATGTAAACTCGATGAAAGTAGGAGTCATGTCTTATCTAGACACTTAAATGTTTGCTGAACTCTTAAATGAATGAGTAGGACCATAGGAAAATAGAGGCAGAAGGTACAGTTCAGGAGCACAATCATTTGACTTTGGGTCAATCACTTTACCCCTCTGGGCCTCAGTTTCCTTACCTGACTGGCTCCTATAATCCTTTCCTGTTCTGACTCCTAGCCTTGCATTTCTTGTAGCACTTTCTAGAGACTGCTCTTTTGTTTGCTCTGATTCAAGTCTATATTATTTCATATTTATCTCTATATCTGTTACATCTCCTGTCAGACTCCAAACTCCTCGAGAGTAAAGATTATGTCATTTGTGTCTTTTGATCCCAGTGCTGAACACAATACCTTTGTATATAGTAGACAATTAATACATGATTATTGAATTGAATTGAAACTACATTTGATTCTATGACTGGCCCAGGTACCTGTCATTGACTCTATGCTGAACAATACTTTTATCAGTGACTTAGATGAAGATGCAGATGACATTTGTATCAAATTTGCAGTTGGCATAAAGCTGGGATGGATAGTTATTGTGTTGGATAATAAAGTAAAGATCCAAAAAAATCTTAACAGGCTAGACCAAGGAGTCAGTTCTAATGGGATGAAACCTTAATAGCATAGATGGAAAGTCGTATACTTAAGTTCAATGTGCCAACTGCACAAGAAAGACATGGGAGTTTTATTGTCAGTAGTGTGACAAGGCAGCAAAGGGGAGAGGGGAAAGCTAACCTCTTCAGTCAAGAATGGCAAGGGGTCTAGAATGAGAAAGCAGATAATCTTGCCGTACTTTATTCTGCTCAGAAAACATCTGGAGTACTGGGTCTGATTTTGGGTGCCATTTTTAAGGAAAACATTGAGAAGCAAAAAAGTATCCAGAAGGGAATGACCAACATGATGAAAGCATGACAGGCTGGTCATGCAGCAAGTCCATAAGCATTTACTAAGTGCCTAGTAGGGGGCAGCTAGGTAGCACAGATACAGTGCTGACCCTGGAGTCAAGACAACTTGTCTTCTGAATGCAAGCCTGGCCTCAGATACTTACTACTGTGTGATCCTGGTCAAGTTATGTAACCCTATTCGCCTCAGTATCCTCATCTACAAAATGGTCTGGAGAAGGAAATGGAAAACCACTACAGTATGTTTGCCAAGAAAACCCCAAATGGGATCATGAGGAGTCAGACACAATTGAAATAACTGAACAGCAGCAACACAAAGTGCCTACTATGTGCCAGGCATTGTGCTAAGCAATGGGGATACAAAAAGAGTCCCTCCTTTCAAGGAAACCATAATTTCATGGATCATTCTACATAAGGATCAATTGAAAGACTTGGGCATGTATATCCTGAAGAAGAAATTCTTAGAGCTGGAAGGAACTTTAGAATTGAAGATGCTGGAACATAGAAGGTAATAACAACTCTAACCTATATCTCTTTTATAACATAAAGCTTACAAACAGGGTTGCACTGGAGTCAACTAGTGGGTGCCAATTGTTAAACTTTCAGTGTAGGAATTTACACTTTGGAAATAAGCTAGTGCTACAAATCAGGAGGTGATTTATCATTTTGCTTATTTTTAGATTTAAAAAAATGATTAAAGATTTAATAACATAGGTTGAACTTTAAAGTGTGTTATGCATACGTTTTGGTCTTTAAAAATCTTTTTATTGATATGTTTTGTTTTTATATAACATTAATTTCTTTTCAAATAATATTTTATTTTCCCACAGTTATATGGAAAGACAATTTTTAACATTCATTTAAAAAAAATTTGAGTTTCAAATTTTCTCTCTCCCTCCCTTCCCCATCCTCTCCCTGAGATGGTAAGCAATTTGATATAGGTTATACACGTTCAGTCATGCAAAACATATTACTATGTTAGTCATGTGAAAAAAAAACACAGACCCAAAAGGGAAAAACCCACAAAAATTATAGAAAGTGAAAAATAGTATGCTTCTATCTGCATTCAGACTCCATCAGCTCTTTCTCTGGAGGTGGACAGCATTTTCCATCATGAGTCCTTCGGAATTGTCTTGGATCAGTGTATTGCTGAGAAGAGAGAGCTAAGTCATTCATAGTTGCTCATCATACGATATTTATTCCTGCATTTTTTGAGAGCCAGTTTTTAAATACTTATCGCTTTACACTGCTTACAAAACATTTTTCTCACAGAGATTTATGAAGCAGATAGTGAAAACATTCTCTCTCCATTTGATAAATGGGGAAATGGAGGCCTAGAAGACTGGTGACTTGCCAAAAGCAACCACCCTACTAGGAGAACTGGAATTTGAAGTCTGCCTCCAACTAATGTTCCTGGAACCTGAAAAGAAAGCCAGAGATCATTGAACCAAATTCCTTTATTTCACAAAGGAGGAATCCAAGCTTCCAAGAGAGGTAGTAGCTTCCCTAAAATCCCACTATTATTTAGAGACAGAGTGGGGTCTCACCCCAAATGCCCTGACTCATAGACCAGGGTTTTTTTCCACTTCTAATGCACTTGACAAAAAGTCCCAGTAAAACCAGGGACTCTGTTCCTTCTTCCCCACATTGTTCAAGGAACAAATCAGGCTGACTTCTTAAGATTGCAGCATCTAACAATTGTAAGTGTGGCTCCAGCCCAACTTCCGAAGGTTCTCAGCTGTTGATTTGGAAGATTTCAGGAGAGGTGGGGGATGGGGGGGGAAGTTCTGCACAGCAAGATCCCACTTCTCATGGATGAATCACAGGAAACCTTGCGTCAACAGCAGAGACAGTCAGACGTGCTCCCTGGAGAGACTCTGAGAATAGATTTATAGAATTACAACGTCAAAGCTGTCCTAGCTTAGAACACAGAATGTCAGAACAGGGAGGGACCTTAGAACACAGAATGTCAGAGCTGAGAGGACCCTTAGAACACAGAATGTCAGAGCTGGGAGGTGCCTCAGAACACAGAATGTCAGCACTCAGAGTGTTCTTAGAAACCACTTATTTCACGATGAGGAAAATGGCTTAGTGCCCAAGGCCACACAATTAATGAGTTGGTAAAAGAGGCAGGACTCAAAATCTGATCACCTGTCGCTATTTTTACTCCATCTCCCTTTCAGACAAGTGTCTTGTGAAGAGTCCCCAGAGCAATGGTGACAGTACAATGTGGTAAGACTCAGGAGACACTCCTTCAGGGCTCTCCCACTAACTCACTGTGTGACCTTAGGAAAGTCTCTTCTTTCTTGGCCTCAGTTTCTTAATCTGATTCTTATGAAAAAGATCTAGGGGTTTTCATGGACTGCAAGTTCCAGATGAGTCAATAGTATGAAGCCATCTTGGGCCCCATTAGAAAGGGTACAGTATCCAGAACAAGGGAAGCACTAGCCCCACTGTATTTTGCCCTGGTCAACCATATGGAGTATTGCACCCAGGTATGGACACCACCCTGGAATGTATCCAGAGGAAAGCAAACAGGGTGGTGAGGGATCAGCAATCTTGGCATATAAGGACCAGTTTAATTAAATTGAATTCAGCATGTATGATGTGAAAGTATATAGAAGGCACTATACTAGGTATTGGAGATGCTAAGACAGGCTGAAAGGGTCTTCCATCTAGAAACTTACATTGTACTGAGGAAACATAACACACACAGAAGTAAACCCATTTGTAATCTGAGAAGAAAGTGAGTACTAATAAGTAGGGGAAATAATGAAAAGACTTTTCAAGAGAAGATACCTGAAATAGACCTTGAAAAAAACTGAGGAGTCTAAGAGGTAGAGGATGAGACTAGAGAGATGAAATACACCAGGAGTGGTAGCAATGAGCAGTGTGGCTTAGCAGGACAATAGAGTATATGAAGGAAGATGTGCTCCTTCACCACAGTGTCCAGGAACATAATTTCCTGGGGACCCAGTGTCCACCTTCAACCCCTGTAGAGGTACAGTCAGGCCTCTCTGAGAGATAGGTCACCTCTGTTCTTTGTCCCTCAACATTATCCCCCGTCCCTCAACATGCACACAACTAACTTCTGCTGACATGCTCCCCACCTCCTTTTAAAATTTACCATTTGGATTCTAATCACAGAGACTAAGGGGGAGGTCACCAAGTGAAGGGAATGCCCACCCTCCAGACAAGATAACGGAGCAGGATATTCACGATCTCACTGTCTAGGTGGATTGGTTTAAATGTCTGGTCAATAAATACCTGATAATTGGGTCCCCAGGGCCTTAACTGAATTCACCCTTGGTGCCAGCCCATTCCTGTGCTATATCCCCAAGAGGTCAAGGGATACCACCTGCCTTGGAATCTCTTAGGGATCCTCCACTTTCTCATTCTGTCACATTGCCACTCAGAACAAACTACCCTGGGGTCTCCTCTCTTCATTGTTGACACCCTCCCTGGAAGCACCATTTGGGGAAGAACTTCAATGATGCTGGCCTCCTGGTTGTTTCAGGAACAAGACTCTCCATCTCTCAGCTCTGGGCATTTCCTCTAGTTGTCTCCCATGCCTGGAGTGGTCTCCCTCCTCATCTCTGCCTCTTGAATTCTTTGCCTTCCTTTAAGTGCCCATTAAAATCCCTTCTTCTACAGGAACCCTTTCCCACTCCACCTCCAATTCTAGTGTCTCCCCTCTTTTAATTAATTCTTTTTTTATCCTGTATATAACTTGTTTGTACATATTTATTTGCTTGTTAGATTAGATTAGATTATAAAGTCATGGAAAAGAAAGATTGTCTTTTGCCTCTTTTTGTATCCCCAGAGTTTAGCAGACTACCTAGCACATAGTAGGAACTTATTAAACATTTACTGACTGACTAACTCAGGATATGCTTCACCTCACTCCTACCTGGGCTCTCTCCAGAATCCTCTCCCTCCTCCTTGAATGCCGTGTTGCCATCTTGAGAAAACTTTGCTCTTTCTCTCCACTCCCCTCCTCAAGCTCCCCTCAGTGTGTTATCTTGTCTATCTTTCTTTTTTATGTATCTATCTTTATGTATGTATGTGTGTATCTATCTATATATCTTTCTATGTATCGATTTTTCTATCTATGTGTTTATCTGTCTCTCTGTCTTTCTGACTCTGTGTCTATGTCTGTCTCCCTCTCCCTCTCCCTCTCCCTCTCCCTCTCCCTCTCCCTCTCCCTCTCTCTCTCTCTCTCTGTCTCTCTGTCTCTCTATCTCTTCCCCCCCAACCCAGGAGTTGTTCTGCACGTGGGAAATGGTTTTGCCTCGGAGGCAAATCACTTGTGGGGTGATTCTGAGGCTCTGGTCTCGGAGGGAGGCCTGGTGAGAGGAGGTCAGATCCCTAGACACTCCCTGATTATAGAGGCCTCTGCCATTGTCTTTCCCCCCTTGGGTAATTTGGTGAAGCACGGCAGAGCAAGTAATAGCCACATGTGTCAATATGTTCCAGGAAAAGAAGGGCTTTAATCCTAATCCCTGAAAAGGCCTGGGACAAAGCCCCATCCTCCCCAGTCCAGTGAAGAAAAAAGGAGACTTCAGCTAGGGCTCTAGTTGTCACTGGTAGCCCCTGACCTCCTTGGACAAAGTATGGTAAAGGATGGTCAAGCCACCATCCACAAGCTAATAAGTATTTCTTAATTGCTTGCTACATTCCAGGCATTGTTTTCACATACAGGGTGGCTCAGGGAAGAGCAGACACAGTTCCCATGTGTGGGAGTCCGTTCCTGGGTAAATAGGGCTCCAAAATCAGTAGCTGAGCGTGATCTAGCTGGGCCACTCACTCTCAGCACTGCAATGATGATATCTCCACTCCATGGTAATGTTTAGCCTGGAAAAGACTTGGGTTGGGGAGGGAGAAGAGAGGAGGAGGAACAGAGAAGGAGAGGTGCCAATAGGCCTCTTCAAAGTCCTAGAAGGACTGTCATCTGCCTGATGACCTATACTTTTCTGGACCCCAGAGAGAAGAAGTGGGACCAAGGTGAAAGTTTCAAGGAGGCAGATTCAGAATGCCTGTGAGGAAAAGCAAGTGCTATGGGACAGTAGAATGGGCTGCCTGGGCAAGTTGTGTTTCCATCACTGGAGGTCTTCAGGGGGAGGCTGGATAACCCTGAGACACTTAGAGCAAACTCCTGTTCAGGTATGGGCCACTCTTGCTACCTTCTCATTTCTCTTTCAACTCTCACATTCTCTGATTCTAAGTGATGTCAAGCTGGGATCCCAGCCAGGCAGCCAATGATGAACAAATGCCCAGTCCTCAAGAGCTCAATGTCCCAGCAGAGGCAGGGGGCAGAGAGGGCCCTGGGAGGGAAGCCAAGGCTCTGTTCCTGGACTTTTAACCACTTTTTCCCTTCCTCTCCTCTTGTGCAATTGGCTGAGGCCTAAGCAACCTTCAGTCCCTTGGGAATGGCAGCCTCTCTTTATTCCCAGGGATGAGACTAAAATAATTACTCAGAACATGTCCCCTCTGAATCCAAGAGCCTGGCATGAAATCTCATCATTATTGCTTGCAGGTGGTTTCTGTAAGATATTTGGCTATTAACTGCAGGAGTAGAAGGCAAAGTTCAGGAAAGAAGTGAAAATAATGTTCAGGAGGGTCTCTTGACAGATCACCTGAATTTACATTCAAAAAATAAACCTAGGATAAAACAGAACTGAGGCATTGTGGGATAGTAGAAAGAGCCTTGGACCTGATGTCAGAATAGACCTGGATTCAAATCTTACCTCTAACATTTAATGGTCAGATTACCATAGAGAAGTCTTTTCTCCTCTCTGAGGCTCAGTTTTCTCACCTATAAGATGCGAACAATGACACCTCTTAGTACCTAACTCAGAGGGCTCTTGTGAGATTAACATATGTGAAGTACATTGCAAACCTTAACTGCTCTATTAATGTCAGCACTTCAGTTGGATTTTATAACAGAAAGGGCCCATAACTATAAAACATTTGAGCTGGAAGGGAGCTTAGAATAATTCTTCATACTACTCAGTTCCCATGACTTTCTCCTTCACTCCATATAGGCTACACCCAGAAACAATCATATTCTTTACCTTTCCAGTATCACCCACTGTTGCCCTACTTGTATGTTCGTAAACTTAGAATTCCTTTACAATCGTTGATCATTCCATCTTTCCCTCTATCTCACAACTTCTAACTCCGTTCTTTGTCCTTTATTTTTTTATATTTAATATTTGGTCTTTACCTTTATTTCCTCCATCCCTCAGTTCTTTCCCACTCTGTGAAAGAGCTCTCCTCCTTTACCTACATCCACCCATCAATGAACCACCTCACCTATTATCTTCTATATTCAAATCCCTTCCCACTTACCACCTAGCCTTATTCCTGATCTCTCCTTTCTAAACTCCAATTATTCCCACCATAAATCACCTTCACATTCATGAGCTGCTGAATGAAGCTGGAGAAAATCACAAAATTGTCCTGACTAGGTCCATTATAAGTTTATGTTGCATAATCTCATTGAAGCTCCTACTAGAGCAAGGCAGTCTTTTCTCACCTTCCTAATCAATTCAATATCCCTCTCATGACAGCAGCTGTTCAAAGCTATTTCATCTCTCCTAAGTTTCCAAAGGCATCCCCTGCCCCAATCCTCTCAGGTAAGGATTTCACTTCATTCTTCAATGAAACAATTAAGGCCATTATTCAAGATCTCCCTCTTCTCCTCTCTTCCTCTACCCCACATCATTCATATCTTCTCCCACTGTCTTCTTCTTCATCTTTGTCTCACATGAAGAAGTAGCCCTTCTCCTTACCTTCTAAATGTACCCTTGATCCCATCCCATATTTTGCTGCAGAATGTTCCCATCCTCCTCCTCACTCTTTTGGTAAACTTTAAATCTCTCCCTCATCCCTGGAAAAAATCCTCACATACAACTACTGGGTCTGTATCCCAAAGAAATCAAAGAGAGAAGGGAGCAATATGTACCAAAAAATCCTTATAGCAGATGTTTTTTGTGTGGCAAAGTCTAAGGGGGTGCTCTGAAGATCAAATGAGATATTTGCAGAGTGCTTAGCACAACTCTCAGCACAGACACTATATAAATGCTTATTCCCTTCTGCCTTCTACCACCAACCTCTTGGAAAGACATGTTTGTATTCACTAGGCTCCACCTCCTCACCAGATCACTTCTCGACCCCTAGTTTTATGGCTTCTTATCCTACCACTTGTCTGAAACTGCTTAGCTAATCAATCCAAGGCCCATTTCACAGTCCTTGTCTTTCCTGGCATCTCTGCTTCCTATGACACTTTCCGCCAGCCGCCCCTGGCTTCCAGAGCATGTTATTTCTGTACTTCTCTTCCTATCTAACTGTTCTCTCTCAGTTTTCTTTGCTGTATCATCATTTATCTTCCATCCTTTCTCTATGGGTGTCCTGAGCCCTCTTGAATTTCCACAGATTTAATTATCATTCTCTGCAGATGACTCGCAAACTGATACATCCAGTCCTTCTCTCCTTCCTAACTCCAACACAACATCCTGAACTGCCTGCCAGCCTCCTCCCCACGGATGTTCCAATGGTATATCAAACTAAATATGTCAAAACTAGAAATGGTCATCTTCCCTTCCCCTGCCCCTCATTTTTAAATCTTCTCCTCCTCCCAACTTTCCCATCTCTAGGGAAGATGCTACCTACTCCCAATCACCCAGGTCTAGAGATCCAGAATCATCCTTTACTCTGGCCTCTCCCTTCCCCACTCCCATATTATTGGCTACCACTTCTTATTAATTTTACTCAGTGACAGCTCTCCCTTCTCAACACACCCAAGGCTACTCTCCTAGTTCAGTCAACCAGCAAGCATTTATTAAACACTTAGCTGTGTGTTAAGGCACAGAGCTAAGTGGTAGGGATTCAAAGATAAGCAAAACATGGCCCCTGCCTTCAAGGAGCTCATAGTCTAATTGAGGAGTCAACATACAGATAAATAATGGTACATTAATCCCACAAATGGATAGTACTCACAGAGGGAAAATACCAGCAACGGGGGAGGGAGGCATACTGGGAAAAACTTCTTGCAGAGGGTGGGATTTGAACTGAATCTTTTTTTGTCTTTTATTTTAATACCAAACCCATTATTTTATTAGGAGAGGGAATTCTTGGTAGGAAACATCCTGTACTGATGCAGATAGATTCCTACTTTACAATTGATCATCTTATCAAGTTGCATAGGGCACAGAGAAGTTCTCTGATTTGTCCAGGGTCACATAGCCTGTATGTGTCAGAGTCATGACCTGAAACCAGGACTCTCTGACTTCAAAGTCAGATCTCTATCTCTTGAACCTCAGCTGCCTCTTGATTTGAGCTGAATCTTAAAGGAATCCAGGGTGACTAACAAGTAGAGGTAATCATTCCCGGAAGAGGGGGGGAGGATAGCTAGTAAAAAGGCACAGAGTATGGCTATGGAAGGTAATGTTCAAGGAGCAATAAGTAGCCTAATGTAGTAGATTGGCGAGTACATGGGTGGAAGTAGAATATAAGAAGGCAACTAGGTGGATCAATGGATAGAGCTCAGAGTCAGGAAGGGTTAAATTCAAATCCAGCCTCAGAACATTCTAGCTGTGTGACTTTGGGCAAGTCATTTAACTTCCATGTGCCTTTGGATCAGTGACCCACTGGAGAAAGAAATAGAAATGATTCCAGCATCTTTGCCAAGAAAACTCCATGGACAGAGGTCCATGAGGTCATGAAGAATTGGACATGATTGAACAACAACAAGGGTGTAAGAAGACCTGAAAGGTAGGAACATCCAATGGTCAAAAATCAAACAGATAATTTTATATTTGGTTCTAGAAGTAATAGGGAGCCACTGGCATTTATTGAATGAGGGTAACATGATCTCCCTGAGTCTTGGAAGATAGATTGGTGTGGGGTAATAAGAGAGGCAGGGAGATCAGTTAAAAGGTTTTTCCAATAGTCCAGGCATGAGGTGATAAGAACCTGTACTTGGGTGGTAGCTGTCTGAGTGGAAAGAAGGGGACATACAGGAGAGATGTAAATGCAAGAACAATAAATCTTCAGACCCTTATCACTTCCTGTATGCTCTATTGCAATAATCTCCTTCTAACTGGTCTCCTTGTTTCCATGCTTCCCACTCTCCAATCCATCCCCTACATAATGGCCAATGTGATCAGTCTGATCATGTCATGCCCTTGCTCCAAAACCTCCCAGTAACTGACTCCCTCTTGTCTCTGGTGTGGAAGGCTCCTCATAGTCTGGCTCCAGCTTACTTCAACTGGATTTCATATTGTTTCCCCTCCCTTCCCTTCCCCTACCTGCCAACTAAGTCATGCCATCTCCTGCCTCCATGAATTCACACAAGCCATCCTGCATTCCCAGAATGTTCCCTCCTCATCCTTCTTTCCCAGAAGCCTTATCTTTCTTCAGTGCTCAGTTCAGGTGCCCTTCCTCCTTGAAGTCCCTCCAGATTGCCCAGTTTCCCAGATGTGGAGGTCCTCCCTCTCCTCAAATGACTTTTTCTCTGTTCACAATTTATCTCCTCAATAGAAGGTAAGCTTCTTGAGGACAAGACTACCTTGCTCTTGTCTCTGTATTCCAAAAACCCAGAATGGGATCTTGTATGCAATAGGCACTATAACAAATATTTGTTATTTTTGCTGGACTGACTTGAATTCTTGTCCTGGCTCTTGTGGGGACATAAGGACATTTGTTCTTATGCCTTGACCCAGTTACTTCCCCTCATACTCTGATCCCTGAAGCCAAGTCCCCATCCCTTATCTAGCAGCCTATCCCTGTGATAGGATCATAGATGTAGAGCTAGAAATGATCTTCTAAGTCATCAAGTCCAGCCTTCTCATTTTATAACTTTGAGGAAACTGGGTGACACAATGGGTAGAGCACTGCATCTGGAGTCAGGGAGTCAAGAGTCTGAATTCAGTCTCAGATAACTACTAGCTCTGTGGCCCTCAGTAAGTCACTTAAATGCTATTTGCCTCAGTTTCTACATTTGTAAAATGAGATTCATAATAACACATAACCTCCCATGGTCTTTGTGAAGATAAAATGAGATATTTGTAAAGTACATTGTAGACCTTAAAAGGCCATATAATTGTTATTTATAATTATTACTAATGAAGAAACTGAGGCCCAGAGAGGTTAAGTGCCTTGCCATGGGTCACGTAGGTAGAAAGTTCAAAAGCCAGGGTTTTAAGTCTCAGATTCCAAGTCCAGTGCTTTCTGTCACATCACATTGCCCATTCTTAGCCTCAGTTTCCTAGTCTGCAAAATATAGATCATAATCCTTTCCCTCCCCACCTCACAGTGTTGTACAATTATCCCTTCCATATCACTACTTTCCTCATCATGGTTTCAATATGTTGTGGGGTCAGCATAAGAAATTACTATTGTATTTCATATTTTTAAAATTTCTTTTTCATATAGTATTTTACTTAACATTCACCTACACATAGCCTATGACCAAATACTTAACCCAAATTTTACAATAAGGCACCGTAAACACCCCAGAAAAGAAAAAGAAAAAATTCAGACTTCTTTGGTACAAAAGGCAGGTCAAAAATTTTTACCCAGATTTTCCAGATCATGGGGGTGTCACATCCCTAACCCCCACAATGTGGAAGGGATAACTGTAGTGGAGAAAGGTCTTTGTAGACCATAAAGTGTCATAGTCATGGGAGGTAGGTAGCTGTCTTCTTTGAAATGAGGGGATTAGATGAGATGATCTCTAAATTTCTCTGTTTCTTTTCAGCTTAGTATTAGGACAAGACTGGCTACTGCAGTTAAACTGTATGAGAACCATTGAAGCTCCTTTAGGAGGATGGGGGTGGAGGCCAGCCCAGAAGGGCTTTGATCTGACTACTGATATGTAATTAATACTAGGCTTCCCAGACATCTTACAAGGAGCATCTGGCTTGGGTCATGAGGCTGAGTGCGTATGTTTCTCACACACACACACACACACACACACACACACACACACACACACGGGTGATTTCAGTGCCCAGTCACCCCCTGGCTGTCTCCCACCTTCACCTCCCAGGGTGTCTCATCGGTTCCCCACCCTCCTCTCCCAGGGAGTGGAAAAGGGGAATTTTCCCTTTCGAAACATCTTACTCCAAAACCATGAAAAGTCAACTTTGTATTGCATTAGCAATAGGCACTCCAGAGTATCAGAGAATTATCATTCTGGTTAGACCTTACAGCATAAAATTCTAGATCTCAAAGAGTCCATGGAATACAGAACGTAGAATATCAGACTATGTGGGGACCTTAGCACACACAACTGGAACACAACTAAGTGGTGCATTGGATAGAGCACCAGGTCCATAGTCAGTAAGATATGAGTTCAAATAGGGCCTCAGACAAATTAACTGCTGACTCTGGGCAAATCACTTGACCTTTGGTATGCTTCAGTTTCCTCATCTGTAAAATGGGGATAATAATAGCACCTGCCCTCCAGGGTTATTATAAGGATGAACTAAGATCATGATTGTAGAGTAAATATATAGAAAATGCTATATGAATTTTAGTACCATTTTTTTTTACTTGAATGTTGGAAGAAACTTAAGAACATAAGATGCTAGAGGTAGAACTCTTACAAGACAAAATGCCATCAGGGAGGGACCTCAGAGCATGGGATTTTAGAGCTGAAAGGGGTCTTAAGACATAGAATGTCAGAACTGGAAGGATACTTGGAACAAAGAACATAGAATGGTAGAGCTGAGGACCTTACAATACAGATGTTAGAGCTGAGAAGGATTTGTGAGGGATATTAGGACATAAAACTTTAGCACTGGAGCGTGCCTGAGACAATCAAATGTCAGGTAGGGAGGGACCTCAGAAAGGAGAATGTCGGAGCTAGAAAAGGCCTTGGAGCACAGAATGTTGGAGCAGGGAGCTGGAAGGAACCTTAGAAAGTTCAATCTCCTCATTTTACACTCTGAGTCCCTGAAAGGGGAAGGGGCCTGACCAATGAGACACAATGAGTTAGTGGTGAGGTATCATGGTGTCAGGGCACAGCACCAAGACTTGGAGCCAGGTGACCCGGGCTTGAGTTATTGACACGGCCTAAAACTCTTTACTTCTTTGACTTCCTTATTTGGTTGGGGAAAAAATGATCCACACTGCCTTACTTCCAGAATTCATGAGTTCATAGATTTAGAGCAGGAAGGGACTTATAGGCCATTGAGTCTTCTCATTTTACAGATGATGAAACTGAGTCACAGAGTAAAACAGCTAGTGTCTGAAGTGGAATTTTAAAACCAAGTCTTGGAGCAACCAGGTGGTACAGTGGATAGAGCACTAGCCCTGAAGTTAGGAGGATCTGAGTTCAAATCCAACCTCAGACACGTAATAGCTGTGTAACCTAGGCAAGTCACTTAACTCCAATTGCCTTCCCTTCCACAAAAACACACAAAATAAAAAACTCCAGGTCTTGCGATGCCAACTTCAATGACCTACCCGCCATGCTGCTCTTCGGTTAATCAAGTATTGATTAGCAATTTAATATGCAAGGGAAAATACATTTATAAAAGTCACAGGGCTAGGGAAATGGAGGTTTTTTCCCCCAGTTCTCCTCACTCTCCTTCCAGTTCTCACAACATATGGTTACATCTACCTAATAATAATAGCTATCGTTTATATAGCTCTGCCGATGTGCCAGGTGCTAAGCACTTTACAATCATTATCTCCTTTGATCCTCACAACAGCCCTGGAGGGTAGGTGCTCTCATTACCTCCATTTACAGAGGAGGAAACTGAGCTTAAATGACTTTCCCAGAGTCACACAGGTGTTAAGTATCTTTGGTCACATTTGAACTCAGGCCTCCCTGCCTCCAGGACTGGCATTCCATCCACTGCACCACTTAACTGCCCAAGAACTGTCCCCCAGCTAATAGTACTACAGAAGTGGACAGAAGAGAGAGAACTCTTCCTTCCATTCTCATTTGAGCCTCACAACCAACAGCCCTCTGGGAAAGCTACAAGAGGGAGAGATTTATCATCCCCATTTAACAGAGGAAGAAACTGAGACCCAGAAAAGCAAAACAACTTGGCCAAGTTAGCCCCAACCTCCTTCTAGTCCAGGTCTGTGCTCTTTTTACATATACTATATGAGCTCTGAGGAGAGGAGAGACTGACTGACCACTGGGGGAGAAGGAGTTAAAAAAAAAAATGCAGTCAAGTCATTTCTCAAAGAGATGGGGCTCCTAAGCCTTCTAGCTTTCTCCAGGCCTGCCTCCCTTCCAGACGGTGAGCTGGCCTTCCCCCAAGACAGAGCCGGGGCTCTAATTAATCCCTGAGTTTGGTGGAGGGGCCTCCCAGTCATTCCAGACAGGCTTTCCAGAACCGATGGGCACTTAAGGAAGTCAGCCAGGGTAGGAAAGGATGAAAGAAGGGGCCTTTTTCCAGCCTGGTTACCAGGGAGGCAAGGCTGTCTCACTCATTCAGACTAATTGAGAGCAAGTGGAGGCCTGACTGAATTAGTGGGAAAGTCTGATTTCTAGAATATTTTGGAAGAAGTTCAGCTCTGGGACTCAACGTCCTTGAATATCAGAGCTAGAAAGTAAATAATCAAATTAAGCCCCCCTCTGTCCCACCCCATCCCACTTCACATTGGAGGAAACTAATCCTCAAGGAGGGAGAACTCTCCAAGGTCACCCAGACAGTCAAGGGCAGGGCCTGGGCTTCAACCCAGGGCCTTTTCTATCCCTCCACATTTACAAGCTCTTTGCCAGATTCCACATGTGTGGTGGGTCCTCTCCCCAAGCAGACAGTGAGCTTACAGATGGCAGGTGACACATTTTCTCCATCTGGGCACATGGTGAGAATCCAGTGTTTGGTATTCTGTTGAATGACCCATCTAGAGGCAGAATTGAAATCCCACTGCTCTAGTGTTTATCCTTACACAGCTGCAGCTTTGTGCAGGATGACCAGGGAGCTTGGGGAAGGGTGGTGGTCCTAATCTCCCTTTGCTCCCCTGCCCTGACTGCCTTGAGGTCTTCCAGAGCACGGAAGGCTTGGAACTGCTGAAGGGAAGAGTCATCCCCACCTAGTGGGATTGAGTCATACCCAGAATAGTATAGTATTAACCATCCAGCTCCCTCCCCTCCCCATACCCCAAAAAGCTGTCCTGGCCCAGCAGCAGCTAGTTACAGATTGGGTGGTTTGCATGTTGTCACCCTAGAATTTGAGGCAGGGGCTGTTTTCACCTCTCTTTGTATATTCAGCTAATAACAGCAGACCTCTATAATGCACTTTAAGGTTAGCAAAGTGCTTTGACATATCATTAGGCACTGTGTCATGAAGTTCATTAAAAAATAGTCTTTCTGGGAAAGACTTCCTCTGTCTTTCACTACTCCTGGCCCCAGCCCCAGGTCCAGCCCCAGTCCCAGCCACAGCCACAGCCCCAGTCTTAGTCCTACTTAGCCGCAGCCACAGCCACAGCCACAGCCAGCAGCACCCCATCTACCTCTCATCTTAGGCCCCAGCTATTCATGAAGTTTTAGGTTCTCTGCCAGCACCCAGGGGTTTCTCAGCTGTCAATCAGGCAGTTCCTGGGTGGCTGAGAATAGACACCCTCTGCTGGCTTAATTCTGGATCCTCGTGGCCCAGAAGGAGGCTCCCATCAGGCCAGATTCCAGGACCTTCTGAGCCAGCTCCTGGCAGATAGGGCTGAGCTCTGGCCAGAGAACAGGGGCTGAACCAGAGAGCTGAGCAGGACTACCTACCCATCCTACTCCAGACACTGAGGTTGAAACTGAGACCTTCCCTCCCACCCAGATTTTTTGCCCCTCCTACACAAGGCCTCTCCAAGAAGCCCCAAATTGGGAGAGGAGCTAGAAGGGGCTGAGTAGCCCCCCAGGCTCTAATCTGGCTGGGGAATAGAGTGAGTGGAAGCACTAGAGATTAGTATCACAGGGTCCTCGAGTTCCATGAAAGATGATCTTAGGGACCATTTAAGGCAGAGATTCTTAACCTTTTTTTTGTGTAATGGATCCCTTGAACAGCAGTCTGGTGGAGCCTGTAGATCCCTTCTTAGAATCACATTTTTAAATACATGAAATAAAATATATAGGATTACAAAGGAAACCAAACTGTTCTTTGAGACTGTGCTCATTATTATCCGGAATGGCTCTCCATGCCCCCCAGATGTTGCTGTCTCCGTGAAACAACAAGAGAATTACAGAAAAAAAGGGATATGTAAAATAGATGCCCTCTAAGCTCACAGTCTTTAAGATAAGACTGATTAAATCACCAGGGCAGGAGACAAGCAGAAGGTCACGTAGTTTTGCAGTTTCTGTCTATAAATACCCGGACCCTCAGATTAATAAATGGAATTGGTCTTTCTTCTCCCACCTCCTGTGTCTTTCTTCTTCATCACATCACCGAGCCGTGTGGGGACGCAGGCCGTCCGCTACAAAATATAGCTATCAAAATGTTTATAACTTATTAATCAAATTCTCTACAGACAATCCAGTCACTGGGTATTAAGTTTTTTAGTTCAATTTTGTTTACAAAGTACCTGGAGTCCAATAATAGGTAATTGATTGGGATTGCAATTACGGTAATTCAAATTCTGGATGTCATTCTAAGTAAACTAACCAGACCTTACCAGATACATAAGCTTCTCAGTGGGTTACTTTTCTTTTTTTCTTTTCTTTTTTTTTGTTTTGGTGTTTTTTATCACTAATACTCACTTCAATAGCTATATCTAAATTGTGTAAAATATTGGCATTGAAAAGGATGCTAAAGCTTTTTTTATGTCACTTAAAGGTTAATCAGAGTATCTGAAAGGAATTGCTTTTATAAAAAAAACTAATTTTAGTTATTTGTCATGGAACAAATAAATTTTATTTTTGTTTGTTAAAAATTATTAATCAATTATTATTATTATTTTAAAAGTTAACCCCAGACTGGCCACATTGCCAGAATGCTCTCCCTCCTCATCTCTTTCTCAGCTCAGACGCCACCTTCTCCATTTACCTTCTCTGGATCCTCCCTGCTACTTCTGGTTGCCTTGGATTTATTTTATATATATTTTTCATTTATTTAACTGTTCATATTTTGATTCTCAGCTTGGAATATAAGTTCCTTGAGGGAACTGACTAATTTTTTGTACTTGTGTCTCCAGTATCTAGAACATAGTAGATGTTTAATAAATTTTTGTTGGTTGATTCATTGATTGATGTGAGGGCAGTTGTGGAAAATAAGAAGGTTGAAGGCAAATTGTGGAGAACCTCAAATTACAGGTTGAGCTGGATGGGTGGGTGGGAAAAATAAAAACAAAGGCAGTGATAAATCATAGAGTGAGGAACAGAAGATATAGAAATGATCTAATTCAAATTCCTCATTTTACAGATTGGGAGACTGAGGCACAGAGTGAAATAACTTGCAACAAGGGCAATAGTGTGTATGAGTTCAATAGATGTTTGCAAAATAACTGGTGACTGATTGATTGAACCAGAGCTGGAGGGGAAAGGGCCTGGACTCTCTTCTGACCTTGCTTTTTCCTGGTCCCCATGAATCAGAGTATCCCAGAAGGGTGGGGACAATGAGCAACTGTCGAAAACTGTCAGGGTTTGTCCAAATTTGGCTTGGTTGATTTTCCAGTGAAGGAAAGGACGCGGGAGCTTCCCTGATCTGTCCTCCTGAATGACTAGACCCTCCAAGTAGCATCCCAACAAATCTGGTTACTAGGTTGGTTGCTAGAGCCCTATCATCAGATACTTCCCTCTCCATCCCGCGCCCCCTAAGCAGCACTAGTCCAAATCAGGTCAATGAACATGCAGGCGCCTGTTACTCCCTTCCTCTTTTGCTCTTGAACTTTGTAGAGGAATCCATTACGTTCGTCCCCTCTAAACTCCTACTGTACATACTAGGGTCAGCCCTCAGTCTGGAATTTAGATTCAGTCTTGGGTATGGCTTTAGTCTGGAGCCAAATTCAGGGTTCGATCAAAAGCTGGGGTCAGGGCTCTGTCTGGGAAAGGATCATGGCACAGTCTGGAGTCAGGCTGAATACCAAGTGAGATCATAAAACGTTTGGGATGACCCAGGACTCAGTTTGGATCTGGGATTCTAATCCAGATTGTATCTGGGATTATGGGGTGACTAATAGGATTTAGAGCTGGGAGAATTTTAGAGATTATCCCTATCAAAGGTTTCTTAACCTTTTTTGTATCAAGGACCCTTTGACTGTCTGATGAGATAATGCATAAAATAAAATCTGTGGGTTTACAAAGGGAGTTACTGTATTTCCATCAATTATAAAAATATTGAAAAAATAAATATCTTGCCCTCCTGAAATCTGTCCATAGACCCCAGGTAAGAACCCACGCTCTCAGACTACTCTCCTCTTTTTCTTTGAACCTTCTCCTTTCCTTCCTCTCATTGAGGGTTTTTAACCATTTTTTTTGTCCTGGACCCCCTTTAACAGCCTGGGGAAGCCTGGGGACCCCTTCTCAGATAATACCTTGAAATGTATAACATAGAATTACAAAGGAAGTCAATTATATTGAAATACATTCACCAAAATATTTAAAAAATAAATTCATGGGTTCCTTGAAATCTGTCAGTCAATCCCAGGTTATGGATTCTTCCTTTCCCTAGATCCATTCCTTTTGTTCCTCTAGTCATGGCAATATTAACCTTTTTTGTGTGTCCTGGACCCCTTTGGCAGTCTGAGGAAGTCCATGGACTACTCAGAAAAATATTTTTAACTGCATTAAATAGAATGCAAAGGGTTACAAATAAAACATTTAGAGTAAAATAAGGGTATATTTTCTCCCCATTGAAATTCATGAGCCCCTTAAATCTATTCCTGAACACAGGTTAGTTAACACAGGTATTAGCTGAACCCCCTTATTTTTTTAGGAAGAAACAGCTTAGAAAGATGAGGTGACTTGCCCAAGGTCACTTAGGTAGATAGAGGGTTAGGAAACAGATGCAGGTCCTCTACTCCAAGGACCAGAATTGGAGAGGTATTAATGTGTTGTCTGGGTTAGAGTTCAGCCTAGGCAAGGGTCCCTGAACCCCAACTGAGGCCAGATCCCCCCCCTCACAGAGCAAACATCCCTCTTCCCTTCAGGGCAATAACTTGGAAGCCTTCTATTGGGGAAAGAAGAGAAGGGAAGGGAGGGATGTCATTTCCATCTACAAAGTCTTATTATTGTTACCCTGCAGCCCTTCTGACTCTTGGCCCTAGAGGGAATTGCGAAGGGGAGGGAGAGGCCCCGGGACCCGGTGTTCCCCTTTGATGGGCAATCTTCCCATGCTCCAGTTTCTATTTTGGCCCCTTGTTTCCCGGCTCTACAGGGTTCTCAGTGGGGGAACTTCCACAAAGACTGCACAGCCTACTGCTGCCACATCCCTTTCACTCCAAAATAATCTCTTATTAGAATAAGGAGAGACAGGATGGGGTTTAGGTCACCTTTTGTCAAGGTGGAGAATGACCCAAATTTATCCATTCCATCATCATTCAAACTACGTGCTTTAAACATACACACGAAGACACGTGCTGGCACTGAGGGAGACACAGAAATCTCCAAGATGTGATCCCCACTCTCATTCAGTTTACAAACTAGCACAGAGGGTCTTATCCTGAGGTCCAGGGAATCCTCAGGAGTCCATGGAAAGATTCCCATTCATCCTATCTCACTTTGGATGGAAAAAAAATTACATCTTCATTTTGATTAACTTCTAACAAATTTAGCATTTTTTCATTATGAATTTTAAAAAAAAAACCATTATTCTGAGAATGTGCCCTTAGGTTTCGTTATTACTGTCAAAAGGGTCCATGACATACAAAATGATAAGAACCCTTGGTTATTTGTATACATATGTATACAAATGATAGAAAGGCAGTGTGATGAGAGGAAAATAATAACAGCTAACATTTACATAGTAACTAATACACATCAGACACTGTGCTAAGTGCTTTACAATTACTGAGTCAGCTGGCAATCCTTGGAAGCGGGTGCTATTATCATCTTCATTTTATAGTTGGAGAAACTGAGATAGACAGAGGTGATCCACAGAGACCTCCTCTCTATGCATGTGCCCTACATGTTTGCTGCTAACATACGATCCATAAGTTCTCCTACTTTTCCAACGAACATTGTGCATTTGTGAGAGAATATGCCCTGGCTTAAAGGGAGTGATGGGAAGAGTCAATTCCAATCAACAAAGATTCATTAAGCTTTACTATGTACTAGGCTCTGGGCTAAGTACTGAGAATATAAAGAGGAAAAAGACAAAAATCAACCCAGTGGCATCCTCAAGGAGCCCTGCAGGAGATAACATGTCAACAACCATGTACGGACAAGATACAGACAGTCTAAACTGGAGAAATCAACAGAGGGAAAGCGGAAAAACATAAGACTAAGGAGGACCAGGAAAAGCTTCTTGCAGAAGGTAGGATTTTAGCTGGGTCTTGAGCAAGGAGGTAGAGATAGGTAGAGACAGTTTGAGGCGTAGGGTAAGAGCCAGTGAAAAGGCAGCTAGGCGGCACAGTGGATGGAGTGCCTGGATTCAAGTCAAAAGACCTGAGTTCAAATTTAGCATCAGCCCGATTGTCGTTTATCCTTTGTTCTCAAAGAGGACCATGACCTTGGGGAGGTGATGTCATGACTTACAAGTAAACTGGATTTAAATGAGGCAGGGCTGCAAAAAGTCACTAGCCTCACTCTCTCCTCCAGACACTTACTAGCTGTGTGACCCTGGGCAAGTCATTTATCCTGTTTGCCTCAATTTCCTCAGCTATAAAGTGATCTGAAGAAGGAAATGTCAAATCACTCCAGTATCTTTGCCAAGGAAACCCCAAGTAGGGTCACAACGACATGACTAAACAACCACCAAAACCAAAAAAAACAGTGAAAATGCCTGGGATCAGGAAATAGAGTGTCTTGTTTGAGGAACAGCAAGGAAGCTAGGGTCACTGGATTTAGAGTATACAGAAAGGAGTAAAGGGTGAGAAGACTTGGTATGACAGGAAGGAGTTCAGTTAGGAAGAGCTATAAAAATCAAAAAGATTTAATCCTGAAGAAAATAAAGAGCCTTTGGAATTTGTTGAATTGGGGCGTGACATGGCCAGGCCTGTACTTTAGGAAGATTTTTTTGATTACTTTCATAGTAGAAGATGGAGAGGAATGGGAGGGGAGGGGAGGTGGGGAGAGACTTAAGGCAGGGAGACCAAACTAAAAGTTATTGCAATAGTCCAGTTATGAGAACCTGATCCAATGTCAGAGGGAAGGGGAGGGAGCATTAGAGAGATGGTATAAAGAAATAATTGACAGAACTTGGCAACTTATTGGATGTAGGGGAGAAAGAGAGAATGAGGAAGTGTGGAGGATGACACCTAGGTTGTGAGCCTATGTAACTGGGAGGATGGTTGTGGCCTCAACAATGACAGGAAAGTTGGGAAGAAGGGAGGGCTTGGGCAGAGGGAGATAATGAGTTCATTTCTGGTTATATTGGGTTGGAGATGTCTATATGTCCAATAAGCAGTCTGAGATATGGGACTGGAGGTCAGCAGAGAGATTGGGGCTGGATAAATAGAACTGAGAATCATCAGAATAGAAAAGATCATTGAATACATGGAAGCTGATGTGACCCCAAGTAGAGCAGGAAGTATGCTGTTGTTCAGTCATGTCTGGCTCCACATTTTCTTGGCAAAGATACTGGAGTGGTTTGCCATTTCCTTCTCTGCAGTGTCCTCATTTTTGAAATGAGGAACTGAGGTAAATGAGTCTTAAATGACTTGCCCAGGGGTGACCTGCCCAGCCCTCCCTCACTCAAAACAAAGTCAAGTGTCATTATTTTTCTGATGGCATGGTCTTCTTCAGCAACAAAGGACGAACACACACACACGGCTAGTAAGAGTTTGAGGCTGGATTTGAATTTACATCTTTCTTACTCCTAGCTCAGTCTCTATCTACTCTACCACCCAATTGCCCCAATACAAAAATATAGGGGGAGAAAAGAAGAGCCTCAAGACAGTCTTGGGGGACACCTACCAGGCAATATGTCCTAGAGGAAGATCTAGCAAATAAGACTAAAGCAGTGACCACGCAGAAAGGAGGAAAACCAGAAGAGACCAGAATCACAACAACCTAAACATAAGAGAATTTCAAGAAAAGGGTGATTGACAGTGTAAAAGTTTGCACAGAACTCAAGGTAGAAGAGGACTGAGAAAAGACCATTAGATTTAACAATGAAATCATTAGTAACTTTGGAGAGAGCAGTTTCAGTTGAATGATGAGGTCAGATGCCAGATTGTAGAGTTAAGAGAGTAAGAGGAAAAAAAGTGGAGTAACTGATTGTAGGCAAACTTTTCAAGATGCTTAGTCAAAAAAGGCAGAAGAGATATGGGATGTTAGCTGGTAGGAATGAATGACTCAAGTGAAGAGTTTTTGAGGATGGGGGACACATTAGTGTGTTTGTAGGCAGGAAGGAAGCAGCCAGTACAAAGGGAGATTACAGGTAAGTGAGAAACTTGAGATGACAGAAGCGATCTTCTAATGGAGACAGGGATGGAATGAGATCACTTATACCTGTAGAGGGGTTTTCCTTGACAAGAAGATGAGAAGCAAGGTTGAAAGGGGACAAAGGGGCAGCTTCTAAGTGACATAAGGTGAGGAAGAAGAAGGTACTCTCAAGCAAATGGCCTTCATTTTTTTCAGTGAAATAGGAGGCAAGGTTGTCAGCTGATAAGGTGGGAGAAAGAGGAGCTATGAAAGATTCTAGGGGGGAATGAAAAGTTTGGAAGAGTTGTTGTGGGGTGTGGGGTAGTGAATTGATTAGGGAGGTGTAAAAGAATTGCCTTGCCATAGTGAAGGCTCCATTGAGATTATGCAACAAGTTTACAGTAGACTCAGTGATGGTGGTTTTATGATTTTTCTCTAACCTCAGCCAGCAGCTAATATATAGGAGTGAAGGCAATGGATGATGGGACTAATCTAAGACTGTGTTATAACTAGGTAGGATCACCAATAGGGCAAGGAGGTAGGTGAGAGACTCTAGTATAGAGCACAGCATAGAACTGAGTTGGTTCACCAAGTGGTCAAGATGGGTAAGGGAAGAGAGTACAGGGGTAATAGCTTGGAAAAGATCTGAAAGGTGAAGGGAATGTCCTCTTGGTGAGGACAAAGAATAGGGCTAGGATTTGTAAAGCATAGGGAGAAGTGGAATAACAGTAATTAAGAGAAAGATAAGAGAAATTCAGAATTCATTAACACAAAAGTGGAACTGCAGAGGGTCATCGAGGGTGTAACCATCAAGGGCATGACTTGAGCAACGTCAAGGGTTTGATCATCTCTGTGTGTAGCTGAAGTGAAGTAGAAGAATAAATTATGACAAAGGAGTAAATTGAGGAATTGGGGGGTTAGGGTAGGTTTTCTTTGCTATGTCATTATTATGCGATTTCATCAAATTCATTTGATTTAAACTAATTGTGTCTTCTGGCAAACTAGTAAAAAGTGGACACATTGGTAGGGGCTCATGAGCTATGTTAGTTTTTTAACTTAAAGTCACCATAAAAGCTACCCTTACAGGTTCAAGGTGACTTTAAGTGTAAAGACTGTATAAAAAGGGGTTCCCTAGAGGTTATGTAATAATAATTTAAAGCTTTATATTTGATGAAGCATTTTCATATCCGTGACCTCGTTAGAGCCTCAAAGAGGAGAAAAGTATTAGTGTCTCTGTTGTACTATAAATCAAGATCAAGGAGAGAGAGGGAAAAAACTTGAAGTCATCAGATTCAATGTCCTCATTTCACAGATGAGGAAACTGAGGTCCAGAGAGGCTGGGTGACTTGCCAAGGATCCAACAGCTAGTATGTATGTGAGACAAGATTCAAGCCCTAGTCTTACTGACTCCAAGGTCAGCACTCTATCCACCACTATGCCACAGGAAACTGAATTCCAAAAATAGTCTTTTTAGCCTTTTTAGAGACTTCTTATTGGTGGGTACTAAAGCCCAAGGGCAGAGGCACAAGTCTGTGGGTGACTATACCTCTCATCTGCACCATGGGGATGTCCCAGGCACAGCTACATTAGCCCAGGAGAGCTGGGACATCAAAGCAAGGGGATTTCTAGGAAAAAAAGGGGGGCAGGAAGTCCAGGGATACTTCCTGCTCTAATGAGTACAGGAAACACCAGGACAGCCTCCCAAAGACTTTGCATCAGCCAGGGCCTAACCCCAGATCGCAGAGAAATTCCATAGGATTTAAAGCTATAGCAGACCTTAAGAGATAATGTAGCATAAACCCCCTCGGTTTATGCTAGACAGTGGTCTAACTGAGTCTCAGCAAGGAACAGTAACTTGTCTAAAATCACAGAGCAAGTTAATGGCAGAGCCAAGACAAAAGTCCGGGACTCCTGACTCCCATTCCAAAGTTTTTTCTACTATACAAGATTTTTAGTACTGGAAGAGGCCCTCTAAACCAAGCCGATTATATTACAAAAGAGGAAATTACATCCCAGAGTGGTAGAATATTTTGCCCAGAGTTACCCAGATAATAAGTAGCAGATCTGGGATGAGAGCCCAGATCTTCTCACTCCAAAACTAGCTCTTCTTCTGCACTGCAGCTGTCTCTGTATTCTTACCTTCCCCACCTCTTTCCCTTGAAAGATGGTCCATGGATGAGGCAGGCAGGCACCCACAATAGAATTCAGCTTTCCTGGGGTGGGAGATAGGGAGATTTCTAGCAAAAGACCACCATCCTCTAACAACCCCCTTGGTCAGAGACTAGCTGCCTTGGGAGTATGATTCAGAACTTTTTCCTGCCTGTGCCATCCATCCCCACTCCAGATATGTCCTCTCCCCAGAAGATTCAGCCGGGGCAAGGGAGCTTCAGGTCCTCTCCTAGGTTCTGCTTTCTGAGAGTTCCCTGAGAAAGGCAAGGAGTGGGGCATGCCATCTGCTTTCCTTCTGCCTAGAGCTAAAGAATATCAGAACCAGAAGAGACTTGGGAGAACACCGAGATCCAACCATGCATTTCATCATGCTTTGCTTCCCTCTCTGTCCTTCCCCCTCATTCTTCTTCATGTCCTGCTTTGTGCTCTTCTTGTCAAATTTGTTTCCCATATTTTCATTGTTCCCCTCTCCTACCCCACTTTTCATTACCTCTTCTGGCTTGGCTTTGCCTCCTGAATAGGGAGCCGTCAATTCCCTCTATGTTAAGGTTGGTTCTACCTGCAATATTTGGGCTGACATGCTATGGAGCAAATTGCCTCCCTCTCTAGTTCAGGTCTGACCTCTTCTGCCCCAGATGTTCAAAGATTGGCCCCAATGTATGGATTCTCACTGAATCCTAGAGGTGAGGGTTGGGAGGAGATAGGGGAGTGGTGTGGGCCAGTGAATTAGGGGCTGGGAGGGACAAGGATAAAGTCAGGGTTAGTGCAGCTCAGTTTCCTCATAGCCTTATCATTCATTGCTATAAGGAACCCTGGAGTAAGCTGTCCCAAACTGACCTCAGTCCCCATTGTTCCCCCTCCATTTCACTGACTGGGCAATTGGAAAAGATCAGACATTTTAAGACAAGTGGAGGAGGACACAAGGGGTGAGGGGGAAAAGCTCCCTGACTCCTCCTCCCTTTCAGAATCTAAAGGAGTATCTAGCCTGCCCTGTAAGTGAACTGGAACCCCCTCTACCTTTCTTTCTGTCTCTCTCTTTTTTGTTCTCTCTGCCTCTACTTTTCTCTAGTTCCGGGTTTGTTTTGACCTCTCTCCATCTCAGTCTATATCCCTGTCTTTCTCTTTTTCTCCTCCCCTGTTATGCCTCTCACCATGTCTTTCACTGTCTTTTTCTGTTTCTCTCTGCCTTCTTTGTCTCTTTCTCAGTGTTTCTCTGTGATTCTCTGTCTCTCTTTCTCACGTTCTGTATTCATTTCTGACTTCTCAGTTTCTCAGGCTCTTCCTCTCCAACTCTTCATTTCAGTCTATTTCTCTCTCCGACTCAGTTTCTCTGCCTCTCTCTCTGTCTGTCTCAGACTCTCTGTCTCTAACTCTCTTTCTCTCCCTCCTTTCCTCTCTACTTCAGTTTTTTGTTTCCACTTTACAAAACCAAGTCTACCCAGCTGGAGGTAACGCTTGCCTGTCGGCATCCTGGTTGCAACCACCTCCTGGTAGTGATTACAGCGCCTGGTGTGGAAGTCATTCTTCTGCCCTGGACAGAGGATCAGAGAGCATGGAAACTACTAGAAGCAGACAGACTCCTGGGGGGAAATCTTGCTTGGGAGCTGTGGCTAAAATTTAATAAGAGACAGAAGGGAACAGCCTGGAAACATGGTGAAAACTTGGAGTCACTAAAGATTCTTTCTCTAAATCTTTTAAGGTTTGTTCTTGGACAGGAGTTGTTGAATTCCTTAAACACGCAGCATAGGGACATGAAGTGACTTATCCAGGGTCATATGACATTTTGTCAGGGAAACTGATATTCAAATGAGAATCCCTGACCACTTAGGCCAGGTTACATTCCACAAACTCCTTCCATCACTTTTTGAATATTTACTGTACTGTTTCATTCATTTTCACTCATTTAACAAACATTTGTTAAGTACCAATGATCGGAACAGTGCCTGCCCCCAAGAAACTTACAGTCTATTGGGGAGAAACAACGTGTCCACAAGTAATACAATGGAATTGTAGAAATAATTTCAGGGAGAGGATGGTCATAACTGAGGGATCAGGAGCTGAGGTAGAAAGCAAACAAACATTTATTATGAGCCCACTGTGCAAAAGACATTATTCTAAAAGCTTTTCAAATATTGTCTTATTTGGGCCTCACAACAACCACAGGAGATAATGATTGTTATCCCTATTTTTCAGTTGAAGAAATGGAGGTAGACAGCAGTTAAATGACTTGCCCAGGGTCACACAGTTAGCAAGTATCTGAGGCTAGATTTGAACTCAGGGCTTTCTGCCTCAAGGCCCAGTACTCTATCAGCTGAGCCAACAACAGCCTCTTTAAGCCCTCTGCTGAGGTTTGAAGGACACTAGAGATTCTAAAAGATGGAAGTGAGGAAGCATGAGGAACAGAATGTATAAAGCCATTGAAGCGGGAGGTGAGATCATGTTCAAGGAGCTGACAAAAGCCAATTTCACTGGAACTCCTCAACATGAAGGGAAGTAATGTGAAATTAGAGAGAGACTCTACTGGGTAGCATGTACTAGCAATGACCCAGGCCTCTTAAATTCCCTATGGGCACTCCAGACATTCCCAAGAATCACAGAATCTCAGAGTCAGAAGGAACTTCAAAGGTTTTCTAACCCAGCCTGTTCCTGGATAGTAATCTCCTGTTTAATCTCTGTAATAAGCAGTCACCCTCCTTCACTGCTTGAAGAAGTCTAGTAAGGAGGAATGCATTCTGTTTGCCTCAACTGCAAATGGTGCTAAGACCACCTACCTCACAGCATTGCTGTGAGGCTCAAATGAGATAATATTTGTAAAGTGATTATCACAATGCCTGGCAGATAGTAGGCACTTAATGTTTGTTTTCTCCCTCTACTCCTTCTTTCCTTCCCTTCTTCCTTCTTTCTTTTCTACTTTCCTTCCTTCCTTCCTTCCTTCCTTCCTTCCTTCCTTCCTTCCTTCCTTCCTTCCTTCCTTCCTTCCTTCCTTCCTTCCTTCCTCTAATTGTTACAAAGCATTTCCTTATAGCAAGCCTCCATTTCTGCAACTTCTGCCCATTCATTGCTCTAGTTCTGTTCTCTTGGGCGAAGCAGAAATTTTGTCTCTCTTCTACATAAGGGCCCTTTTAACACTTGACTTCCCCACACACACATACACATACCAAGTCTTTTCTTCTTGTAACTAAATATTCTCAATTTTTTTTCAGCCATTTCTTGTTCAGCATGGTCTCCCTAGTCATATATCTTTGGAATATGGTTCAATTGGTCAGAACCCCTCCTAAAATGAAGGGCTCAGAACTGAACATGATATTCCAGACAGAGAACAATCACGGTTAAGGGCATCAGGATTAATAATACCCTTCTCTGGACATTACACCTCTATTAATGATGCTTTTTTATTGGATGCCATGTTTCACGGTTGACTCATATGTCAAATCTCACAGAGCAATGTGGATTACTATGAAGAGTATCATCTGACTTATTAATTACTTAATTTTAGTTTTCAATACTCTCTTTTATAGAATTTTGAGTTCTAAATTTCCCCCCTTCCCTTCACTCCCCCTCCCCAAGACGGCATACAATCTGCTATAGGCTATACATATACAATCACATTAAACATATTCCTACATTAGTCATGTTGTGAAGGAAAAATTAGAACAAAAGGGAATAATCATGAGAAAGAAAAAAACAAAACAAAAAGAAAATAGTCTGCTTTGATCTACATTCAGACTCCATAGTTCTTTCTCTGGATGTGGATAACATTTTCCATCATGAGTCATTTGGAATTGTCCTAGATCATTGCATTGCTCAGAAAAGCTAAGTTTAACAAAGTCCATCATCACACAATGTTATAGTTACTATGTACAGTGTCCTCATGGTTCTGCTCACTTCACTCAGCATCAGTTCATGCAAGTCTTTCCAGGTTTTTCTGAAGTCTGCCTTATGAGCAGTGTCATCTTACAAGGCAGAAAGTAGGAGGTAAAGCCAATTTAAAGTTAGCTTTGCCCTCCCTCTTCAAGCTCTCATTTCCTGCCCCACCTATCTCCATGTGTATGGAAATGATAATTTTATTGGCATTTTTAACATTCAGAATTTTAAAAAAGGAAACTTTACATGAGATTCAACTAAGCCAAGCACACTTAAAGAGCACTTAAAGAAGAAAATGGAAGACAACAAAGAGAAGAAAAGTGGAAAAGATGTACAAAGATTATTTTATTTTGTCAAAAGCTTTTTCTGCATCTATGGAGATAATCATGTGGTTTCTGTTAGTTTTATTGTTGATATGATCAATAATGCTAATAGTTTTCCTAATATTGAACCAACCCTGCATTTCTGGTATAAATCCTACCTGATCATAATGTATTATTCTCATGATAAGTTGCTGTGTTCTTTTCACTAAAATCTTATTTAAAATTTTTACACCTATATTCATTAAAGAAATTGGTCTATAATTTTCTTTCTCTGTTTTGGCTCTTCCTGGTTTTTCAGCTGCATGCCCAATTCATTGATCTTCTCTTTCTCTATTTTATTCATGTAGGCATTCAAAGAGGATATAGTTTCCTTCCTTATCTCTTTTGATTAGATCTATTTCTGCTTTTGCTTTGTCTCAGATTAGGATTGCTATCCCTGCTTTTTTTATATCAGCTGAAGCACAAAATATTCTGCTCCAACCTTTTACCTTTACCCTGTATGTATGCCCCCATTTCAAATGTGTTTCTTGTAAACAACATATTGTTGGATTATGGTTTTTAATCCATTCTACTATTCATTTCCATTTTATGGGAGAGTTCATCCCATTCACTTTCACAGTTATGATTACTATCTGTGACTTTTCCTCCATCCCCTTTCCCCTTGTTTATGCTTATAGTTCTCTCTCCTCCCTTTCCCTCCACAAGTTTTAATTTTTGACTACTGCCTTCCTCAGTCTTCCCTCCCTTCTTTCAGTCTCCCTCCTTTTTAATCCCCTTTTCCCTTACTACTTCTTCCCTCCCTTTTATTCTTCTCTCCCTTTTCTTTTCCCCTCCCCTCCTACTGCCTATAGAGCTAATTGTATTTCTATACTTAACTGAGTTTGTTGCACCCACTTTGAATCCAATCAGATGAGAGTACCTTTCAAACAATACTCATCTCCCTCCCCTCTTTCCTTCTACTGTAATATATTTTTGTGCCTCCTCCTGAGATGGAATTTATCTTTTTTCTGCCTCCTCCCTTTCAAATCTCCCATTACAATCCTTTTACACCCTTAAATCACATTTGTTATTGTTATTTGTTAATTTATACCCACTTCCTCTATCTATGTATATCCCTTTTATACTTCATAATAAATATACAATTCTCAAGATTAACAAGTATCATCTTTCCTTATAGGAATGTAAACAGTTTGCCTATATTGTGTAGCAAATTTTTTTCCCTCCTGCTTACCTTTTCATGCCTCTCTTGAGACCTGAGTTTGAAGATCAAATTTTCTATTAAGTTCTGGCCTTTTCATCAGGAGGGCCTGGAAATCCCTTATTTCATTGAATGTCCATCTCCTTGCCTGAAATGTTATGCTCAACTTTGCTGGGTAATTAATCCTTGGTTGTAGTCCCAGCTTTTTTGCCTTATGGAATATCATATTCCAATTCCTTTGATCTTTTAATGTAGAAGCTGCAAGGTCCTGTGTGATCCTGACTGTAGCTCCTTGATATTTGAATTGTTTCTTTCTGGCTGCCAATAATCCTTAGATTTTCTCCCCTAGATCTATTTTCCAAGTCAGTTGTTTTTCCAGTTAGATATTTTACATTTTTTCTATCTTTTCATTCTTTAGATTCTGTTTGACTGATTCTTGATGTCTCATAGATTCATTAGCTTCTACTTGCTCAATTCTATTTTTTATGAAATTGTTTTCTTCAGTTAACTTTTGCATCTCCTTTTCCATCTGTCCAATTGTTCCTTTTAGGGAGTTATTTTCACCAGTTAGGTTTTGTCCTCCTTTTACATTTGTCCAATTTTACTTTTTAAAGAGCTGTTCTCTTCAGTGAATTCTTTTTTCATATTTTTAAAATCATTGACCAGTTTTTCTTCTAGTTCTCTAATTTGGGTTTTAAAATTCTTCCTGAGCTCTTCCAAGAAGGCTCTTTGTGCTTCAGACCACTTCATATTCCCTTCTGAAGTTTCAGATGAGAGTACAGTCTCAATGCTGACCTCTTTGGTATTTGTGTTTTGGTCCTTGTCCCTATAGAAAGATTCTATGGTCTTTTCTTTTCTGCTTTGCTTCTTACTCATGATAATAACCCTTTTCCTGGCTTTTAAAGTAGATCTCTGAATCTGTGGCACAGGGAACTCTGTCCCACAGTTCTTGTGCCTAAAACTTGAGGCTTCGTGTGTGGTGGACTCTGGTTCTTTCAACTGGAACCTAAAATGCTGCAGCTTACCTGGTGCTGAGCTGGCTGGTGTTTGAAAGCAGAGGCCAGGTGAGGTCTTTTTCGGTTTCCCCAAAGTTACCCTGGAGCTAGCTTGTTAAGTGTGGGGGAGGGGTGGTCTGGATGCTGAGCTAAAGCATAGGTAAGCCCAGCTGTCTGTGTTAGTGTCTTCCCAATTCTCCTGGGGTGTGCCTGGGGTCCTGGTGTTGGCAGTTGCTGGCTTCACCACGTGGGACTCAGGATCTTCTCCTAGTTTGTTGACGTGAGGTTGTCTTGGACAGCTCTGATCCTGCACTGGTTGCCTTCAGCCACAGCAAGAGGAACCCTCCTTTGTGATCTTTCTAGCCTCAAGGGCTGAGAGTCTATTTATCCCTTTTGCTACTCCCACTGTTCCAGGGATTTTCTTGGGGAGATCTGGGCTTGTCAAGATCAACAAGGGGAGGGAGATAGCAATTACCTATCATTCCACCATTTTCTGCAAGGATTATTCTAACAAATTGTTTTCACCATCAAGGATGGTGTAACCTCCCACACTTGGGCCCTAACACCAATGATCCAGACATGCTTATGAGGGAGATAAAAATGACACCAAAGAGAACAAAAACAAGAATAATCAGATTAAATCAAGTGTGTATAGAGAAAAGGACAGTTAAGTGGTTCAATGAATAGAGTGCCAAGCCTGAAGTCAGGAAGACTTAGTTTTCTGAGTTCAAATCCAGTCTCATATACTTACTGCCCATGTGACCCTCATCACTTAATTGCATTTGCCTCAGTTTCATCATCTCTAAAATCAGCTGAGAAGGAAATATCAAATCATTTTCTTTCCTAAGAAGATGCCAAATGGCTTCACAAAGAGTTGGACACTATAGAAAAACAACTAAGCAATGTCACATAAGGCTCTTTTTCAATTGGATGTCTCTTAACCATACATAAAAATCATTATAGATTCCTTGAAATATAAAATAACAAAATTAAATAAGCATCTGAATATGTGCATTAGATGAGGCATAAAACAAACAGGGGGCTGTATGCTTATTTAAGATATTTGCTGCTGTGATGGAGGAGGACTAGTTCAGAGTCCAAACTGAAGAGGGATTCCCTTTGAATGGTCAGTCTTCCAGATGTTTCTATATGTGGATTACTTCATCCCATCTGAAACATTACTGAGTCTACTGGAAAAGATTTTTAATCAATGAAAAGAATTTGGCATGATCAGCCACACAGGAAAGACCAAGTGGATAAAGAATTTATACTATCCAATAATAAAATACATTTTGATAGGCACTTTATAGAGCTTTTTCATCTGGGACAGATAGTACATACAGACAGTGAGTTGGGCCCAGAATTGAACAAGATGAAGAAAGAGAGCTGACTTGCTTATTGGAAATTGTGGAGTCCTTTTAATGACACCAAGCTTCCTAGAGAAACAAAGATTTATCTTTTTAATACCAAAATTCTACCGGTGTTATTTGTAAAGAAGAGGTGGAATACTACACTCTCCAAAGAATTAAATGTGAATTTCACACAAAGGCAATGGTATGTATGACCAGGCTCTAACAAATAACCAACAAGAGACTTTAAAAGAGAAGAAGAGTAAAAAAAAAATGTTATTAGAGAAATACAGGACTGGAAAAGAAGATGGTAAGACAAAAAATGAAGAATGACATATGGATAGTCAGTATGCTTCACTGAAATCTTCATAATGTCGGGAGAAATCAAGGAAGACCTTGGACATGTGAATTCCCCATCCCACCTACACCCACTCCCCACCCCCCAGTGTCAAACTTATATAAAAAGGATATGGATAAGAATGGCACAGGATTAACAGGCCTGAATGGCTTGCAAAGTGTATCATGGCACAAGGGGAGGGAAGGGAAGATCTTCAAATGAATGAGATCACAGACTTGTGTGAGTGTTCAAATTATTTTAGGACCATTGTACATAAACATTAAAATCATCTTTCATTGTCTCATCATGCTATGTTAATAGCCAGTGTGCTAGTTCTGCCTCCTAGATTCATGTCATCTGCACACTTTCTAACGCATGTCACCTATGACTTTATTCAAATATATATAAACATTTTTCTAACTCAGGACCAAGGACAGATCTAGCATAAGATGGGTTACTCCAACAGAAACTTTCCTTAAAATTGATATAAAGAAGTTATAGCTCTTTTTACTATCTTGCAGTGCTGCCACCATGATGCACATGAATGTCCTGGCAGATGCTCTCAGAAAAGCAAGGAAAATGCCAAATTCTCATTAGGCTGTGCTCTAAACTGCCTCCATTTCTCAGAATTCCCAGTTTCCTTTAGGATTTAGCTCAAACATTACCTCCTATATAAAGTTCTGGATCCATACCCCCACCTTCAAAGGTGCACCTCTCAAAACTAATTTGTAGTCATTATATGTGGATATAGGAATATACGTATTTATTTATATACATATTGTTTCCCCCATCAGAATAAAAATTCCCTGATGGCAGGGATTGTTTCACTTTTATCTTTGTGTCTCCAGCACTTAATACCATGTCTGACACATCATGGACACTTAATAAATGCTTATTTATTGGTTGATTCATTGATTGAATATTATGTTAGGGAAAAGCTTTATGGCCACCAAAAGAACTGTGTACTTCACTTTTCCAAATATAATGCATTTCACTCTCTTCTCCCTGTTCTATATATAGCCTAGTTTAGAATCGGTTTACAATGTATCTCCAAATATATATGTGTTGATGGACCAATTCCATATGCTGTCCTTCCAACTACATTCATGGCAAGGACAATAGTCACCCTTCATCCACTTGTCTTTTGAGTAATAATCAGTAACATATAACAGCCTCTGCAAAATCCCAAGATTTAATGCCATCAGCGTAAGGTCATGTGTAAACAGAAGCATCTGGATGACTCAACCATCTATGGTGAATCACTATTCACCATTTGGACTTAGCATCTTCCATGATAAGGCAAGTGGTGACCATATATTTTACTGTTTATGCCCTATTTGATATTTATAATCAGAGGGTCAATTATATATTTATAATCAGAATACAGTTATCTCTATTGTTTTAGTTTTCAAAGAATTTTGTATGATTTGAATAAATCCATGGGAGATAACTTGTTACAGAAGGTTCTTTGATTCAAGGTTTTGCTGCACTGAATCAAATGTTGTTGTGAATTTTTATGTCAGACTCAGAAGGGGTCCTGGATACCAGCTAATCTTAACTTCTGTTTTAGAAAGAATCTCTTCTATGACATGTCAGAGAAGTCATCATCTAGCCTTTGCCTGAGAGTGAGACTGGTGACCTTTCACAGCCCTCCCTCACTTAAAAAAAGTCCAGTGTAAGTCATGTCATCATTTCCCTGATGTCATAGTTGTCTTTGAAAATGAAGGATGAACACAACAATCAACCTGAAGACCTTCATGGAGGGAGAATTTGTAACCTCTTAGGATATTCAATTTCACTTAAGGCCAGCTCTCATTAGGAGACATTTTTCAAACATGAAACCCCAAAACCTCCTCTTTCCAGTTCCCACTCATGCTACCTAGTTTTGCCCTCTGAAGCCAATGAGAACAAATCTATTTCATTTTCCATATGGCAGCCCCTGAAATACTTGAACACAACTAAAATGGGTTCCACCACCACCACAAAGCTTCTCCAGAGAAAAAATTCCTGTGTTCTGAAATGGCTTCTCATAAGAAATGAACTCCCTCCTTCGGACCCTCTCCAACTTTTCTCTGTCCATTCTAAACTATGGCACTCAGAACTGAACACAAAATTTCAGATGTGAACTGACTAGAGGAGAGGACTGTCCAGTGTGACCACACCTTATTTATTCCTGTATGCCAAAACACATAGGTGCAGGGATGGCTAGAGAGAGAGAGAGATTCGGGATTGGAAGTCATTCTCTCCAGCAATGGAGAAGATAAACATAGGCAAAGAAGAAACAAAAGTATGGATTTTTGAGGTGATAACATTATTTACTTAGAGAGTTAACTAACTAAAAAACTAAAAAATAATGAATAGTTT
Source organism: Notamacropus eugenii (assembly GCF_028372415.1). NCBI lineage: Eukaryota > Metazoa > Chordata > Mammalia > Diprotodontia > Macropodidae > Notamacropus > Notamacropus eugenii. The sequence continues at coordinate 127,478,064 of NC_092876.1, forward strand.
CACCAAAGTTGTAGGATACAAAATAAATGTATTTTACTTATTTATGTTGTTTTATGTTCATTTATATGACTATAAAATAAATATTTCATTTTTATTTTATGTATGTATAAACATATTTTATATTATTTAAAATCTATTCCTAATATATTTTATATTTATTATATATAAAATAAACATACCTTATACATTTATAGGTGTATTTATTTTATATATGTATAAAGTAAATGCTCCACATTTACTTTATATATATATGTATATATAAATATATATAAAATATGATGTTGTTCACTCATGTCCAACTCTTTGTGACCCCATTTAGGCTTTTCTTGACACAGATACTAGAGTGGTTAGCCATTTCCTTCTCCAGCTCATTTTACAGATGAGGAAACCAAGGCAAACAGGATTAAATGACCTACCTAGGGTCACACAGCTAGTAAATATCTGAAGTTAGATTTGAACTCAGATCCTCCTGACTTCAGGCCCAGCACTCTGTCCACTGTACCACCTAACTATCATATATAAAATAATCTACATATAGATAAAATATATATAAAATAAATCTTATATAGAGAAGATTCTGGGAAGATGGTGGAGTAGGTCAGAAAATTTCAAGCTCTCAAAATTTTTCCCTATAAAAGAGATAAAATAGCACCTTAAGGCAAACAAAGTATGGGTAAAAATAAATAAGAATGGGGGCACAATTGGGGTCTTCCTGGGACAATTTGAGAAAATTAGAAGAAAAATCCCAGGATGATGTTTGATCTAAGGTTATAAGCAGGAATTTTGAAGGAAAATTATCAAATGTAAGCTTATCAATAGCCATATGAAAAAAGTGCTCCAAGCCACTACTAACTAGAGAAATGCAAATTAAAGCAACTCGGAGGTTCTACCTCATACCCATCAGACTGACAAAGTTGAGCAAAATTTGGAAAATTGCTATTATTGGAAGAGCTTCAGGAAAACTGGTACACAGATATGCTGCTGGTAGAACTGTGAACCAGTCTAGCCATTCTGGAAAGCAATTTTTGACTATGCCCAAAAGATACTGAACTTTGCATGCCCTTTATTCCACTACTAGAGATATACCTACAAAGACATTTAAAAAAAGAAAAGGACATATATTTGTAAGAATATTTATTTTAATAGTATTTTATTTTTCCCCAATTACATGCCAACAAAATTTTTAGCATTCATTTTTACAAGATTTTGAGTTTCACTTTTTTTTCCTCCCTCCCTCCCCTTCCCTCTTCCTAAAATGGCTAGCATTTTGATATAGGTTATACATGCACTTTCATGTAAAACATTTCCATATTAGTCACATTATGAAAGAAGAAACATATCAAAAGAAAAAAACAAAAAGAATAAACCTGCATTCGGAATCCATCAGTTCTTTATCTGGAAGTGGATAACATTTTCCTTTGTAAGTCCTTTGCACTTGTCTTGGATCATTGTGTTGCTGAGAAGAACTGAATCATTCATAGCTGATCATCATACAATGTTGCTGATACTGTGTACAATGTTTTCCTGGTTCTGCTCATTTCATTTTGCATCAGTTTGTACAAATCTTTCCAGGTTTTTTGAAATCCGTCTGTTCCTTTATAGAAATACTTATAGCAGCTCTTTTTGTAGTAGTAAGACACTAACGAGGGTATCCATAATTTAGAGAATGACTGAACAAATTATGATATTTTAATGTAATGGAAAATGTGATTTGCTATGAGAAATAAAGAGTATCAGAGAAATATAAAGAGATTTGCATGCACTGATGTAAAATAAAGTAACCAGAATCAGGAGAACAATTTTATATTGTAACACCAACATTATAAAATTCAAGCAATTTTGAAAGAACTAAGAATTCTGATCAATATAATGATTTCAGAGACACAACAATGAAAAAATCTGACTTACCTATTGTCAGAGAGGTTGGACTAAAATGTACATATTTTTGGATATGGACAACATGGAGATTTGTTTTGCTTGAATTTTCTTCTTTATTATGGGGATTTTCTTTTTTCTTTTTAGTGGAAGGTAGTAGAAGTGAGAAAAAAATAAATGCTTGATGCCTAAAAAAACTAAATTTGATTTAAAAAGATTCCTTGAACTGTGAGTGAAGACATTGAGAAGTAGATTGGCATATCATTTCTAGTAGCAGTCTCATTACTGATTTGATTATGGTTCCAGAACTGGAAAGCACATGGTGGAGGGTATAGTAGGAACTCCAAGGAATTATTATATGTGTAAAGCATGGTTGGGACTGGTTGGGTACATTGAATCAAGTGAAACACTCATCAGTTAGAGCATTCTAAGAAGAAATTCCAGAGGTGAAAAGATCAAGTCCTCCACAATAAAGGGATCCACCAAATGTGCTGGGGACTTCCTTCAGGCTTCTTCATGTTATAGCCCCACAGGTGTCTATGTTATGCCACCACTCCACCCATGTAAGTTGAGCAGTTTTCCTGCCTAGGAAGACACCTGATTGGCTGAGAGTTGCTGGGCCTGAAGCTGCATAACTGTGCAAGGGACAGACTTGAAGAACTTTTGAATGGCAGACTTTTACATGCTTGCTGGGGGGCCTCAGAGTTGCAGACAGGTTGGGAAATGAGAGTTGGTGAGAAAGGCAGCCCACCTCCTTTTCTGATTGTGCATCTCTTTGATGACTCCTTTTACAATGCTGTGTGTGTATATGTGTGTGTGTGTGTGTGTGGTTCTTTGTTGGTTATACATTGTGGTCTATAAATAACTTTCATGAAGCTTCCCTTTGCCCTTTGGGTGAACCACTTGTGGCTTCTTGTGATTACCATTGACCACCAAGGTTGCTATCATTTCTTTAATAACCACTTCTTCCTTGTTGGTCAGAGTCAGATCCAAAATAGAAGTTTCTCTTGCCATTTCCTCCAGCTTCTGAAGAATGAACTTATCATTAAAACAAGTGGTGAATCTTTCAGCTGCTCCACTTAGGGCAGAGAGGAAGTATCAGCAGATGGCTGAGTAACTGAAGCCCCTCCCTCCTCAAACACACCACCAAGACATGCTTCAGTGCCAGGGATGATGGCAATGTGTCATGATCTTCCCAGGGGAGCAACACAGTTGGATTTGTGCCTTAGAAAGAACATTTTGGCAGCCCTGTGGAGGATACATTGGACAGGAGAGAGCAGACACAAGGCAACTAGTTAGTTGACCACTACTAGTCCACGCTAGTGAGGAGGAAGGTGGCAATGAGTGGAAAGGACTAGACAGATAATTAGCTATCCCTTCCACATTGCGACTTTCTCTATTGCAGTCTTCATATATCAAGGGTTGGCATAAGAAACTAAAAGGAAATTTGGGGGGAGTTTTGTAGAACCCACAGACAACACATGAAGGCTAGCACAGAATGACACAGAAAATGTTTAAAAACTCAGAAATGTATAAAATACATGCATAGTATTGCCTAATATAAAAATATTTTCTCTTTTAGTACCATAATAATTCAGACTTCTTCTCTGGTAGAAAAATGTGGGTTTTCCAGATCACAAGGGCACTGCACTCCAAACCTCCCCCTCTCCCACAATGTGGAAAGGATAATTATAAAATCATCATCATCATCAATAATTCCAGCACTTAACGCAGTGCCTGGTATATAGTAGGTGCTTAATAGATGCCTATTAATTTGTTATTGATGATAATAACAATAATAATAGGCATTTGTACAATGCATTAAAGTTTGCCAAGTGCTTTACATACATTATCTCTTGAGCCTCACAATAAACTGTAAGATAGAGGCCTCAGGTATTACTATTCTCATTTTACAGATGAGGAAGCTGAGGCTGGAAGAGGTTAAGTCATATAGCTAGCAAATGTCAGAAACTGCATTTAAACTTGGGTCTTCCGACTTCCCAGTCCAGCATATCATGCCATACTGCTCCAGATTCCAGAGACATTCAGAAGGTAGTATCGCTAGGACTTGGACACTGATTGGGACTGTCATAAAAACTTACTAATTGGCCTCTTTACTTCCAAGTCTCTTCTCTCTCTAATTCTCCCTCCACACAGCAGCCAAAACAATTCCTCGAGGGCACAGATCTGACCATTGTCACTCCCTGATTAAAAGAAAACAAACCCAACCAATCAAACAACAAACCCACAACCTTCAGCAGCTCCCTACTACTGCTTGTCCAATACCAAATACCAGCCTAGTATTTCAAAACTGTTACAATCTGAAGCTAAACTATCTTTCCAGACTTATTTTTCCTTAGGGGAATTTGTACACAACCCAGGCAATGCTGTCTATGTGAAGCCTTTTCTGGTTTTCTGCCCTGGGACCTGCTCCTAGTATCAGCACTTTCTCTCTCTCGAAATTATATTACTTTGTATTAATTTATCTACATATGCATTGTTTCCTTGTCACTTCCCACACTATATTTTATATTTCCTTTGACATCAGGGATTGTTACATTTTTAAAAAATTGTATCTTTAGCACCAACCCAGTGAATCACACGTAGTAAATGCTTGACAAATATTTTGTTGGCTTGTTGAATTGTATTCCCCCTGCAAGCTACTCTACTACTTCAAGGTATGAGCATCTACCAGTGAGCTTTTACCAGTGGTCACAACCAACAGAAAGCAAAAGACATTTACTTCATCAACGCATGACCCAAAACAACAACCTTATATCCCAGTAGTATACTCTCACAGTCTCACAACAAATCACCTCCAGCACTTCCACTTGTACAGAGATCTGAGTCTCTTACTTCCTCTGTGGCTTTTCTGACCCAATATTGTGAGCTAGGGAACCAGGGGACAGCAGGTTATGACTGGTCCACCAGTTGAACACAAAAAAAGTATTGCATCTCAAATCTGGGTACTCACAGACTCTCAACTCAGGAAAACCAAATCTTTGGGACTATGCCACCACTACTCCAGGCATGGAGGAGTCTTCCTTTCCCAGACTAAACAGTTCTCCAATTATAATATGACATACTCAAGGTCGGTCAATGTCCTGATTGCCTTCTTTTGGACAATCTCCAGCTTATCCTTCTTGTTGTGTTGTGTTTGTCCTTAATTCTCAAAGACCATGACATCAGGATGATGACATGACTTGCAACTGACTTTGATTTGAGTGAGGGAGAGCTGTGCAAGGTCACCAACCTCACTTTCTTCTCCTGAGCCATCTGGGTCTAGTGGCCTGATATTCGTCAGGATGACTGGAGATGGCCCAGGATGCAATGTGAGAACTTGGCCCTTTCAGGCAAAGGTTATATCACATTCTCACTTTGAATGAGATACACTCATTCAATGAATAGGCTTCTTTAAGTTATTCAAGACTTTAAATGTGATCTGAACAGAGCAGAGTACAGAGGGTCTCTCCCTCAGGTCTTCTTTTAGCTAGTCTGCTTCTCCTAGTGAGGGCTGAGCCCAGAGTTCCAGTTGGAATGCCCTGTGCATGGTTGGGACCCAGAAGAATTTTCCCCAAGACAGTTTCTAACCTGAAGGTGAGCATCATGTCAAACTCAGGTCTCTTATTCCTTTTAGGAGATTTGTTGAGGCCAGATTTTCCCTCAAGGATGAAGGGGAAGTAGAGAGCTCAATTTTCTTTTTTTTTAATTACCTTTGGGTTGGGGCACATCTTTTGGGGCCCCAAGAGAGATTCTAACCTATAAGAATTTTGTAAAATATTTGTCAAATTGTAGTACTGTGTCTTTGGGTGTGAGCGTAGTCTCCACATCTATCAGCTATGGTAAGTTTGAAACCTCATAGAGAGTTATTAATTTTTTAATTGTCCAAGAATTGGGCTCCATGATCTGAAATAAGTCCACAAACTACACCTGACAACTTCAGCTGAAGTGAATGCCACTACTTCAACATATGGAATGATTATAAACAAAGCTACAATTTTTGCCTTATATAATTATTCAAATAAAGCAATTCTTGTATTCAAAAAAAAAATTAAAGTGTGTAAGGCCCTTCAGCCTCCCAAGATCTCTTTGGATCCTGACTCTGTTATTCTATTAGTTACATATTTCTTCCAGTTTTGAGTCATCTGCAAAGATGACAAGCAATTAATCTGTGCTTTTATCCAAGAAACTAATAAAAATTATAAATAGCACAGGGCCTTGCAGAAGACTTCTGGCCAAGCTGACAGTGAATCATTAATGGCAGTTCCTTGCATCTGACCATTCAGTCAATTCCATGTTCATCTAATTATTTATAATAGTTGTTCCCAATAATAATAGCTCACTTCATATAGCACTTTGATGTTTAGAAAGCACTTGACAGATATTATCTCATTTCATCTTCACAATGACCCTTGGAGGTGAGTACTATAGTTACCTCCATTTTACAGATGAGGAAACTAAGGCAAACAAAAGTTAAATGACTTGCTCAGGGTCTCACAGCTAGTAAGAGTCTGAAGCCAGATTTGAACTTAAATTTTCCTGACTCCAAATAAAGCTCTCTATTCACTATAATCCAAGTATCATGCAATACTATATCAAAAACTTTGCTAAAAATCTAGGCAAACTTCATGAACATCGTTTCCCTGCTGTATAATTTTAGTAATCTGGTTTTTAAAAAAAGGAAATAAGGTTAGTTGGACATGACCTGGCCGTGATGGAGTCATGGTGGTCCTTACAATCAATCACCTCCTCCTTGGCAAGATATCCATTAGCCTTCTCACCATCTCATCTATCATATCTCATTTATTCCAGAATTTTCCCATGAGTTATGGTCAAATTCATCATCCTGTAATTTCCTTCAGGGAGTCTTCCTCTCTGTGAAACCTTCCTTCATTCCCTCCTCCTCTCTCAAGTGTTAGTATTCTTTCTCTTCTCAGCATTCCTTGTAGCATGCTCATCTGTGCACATGTTCTAGTCCTTCAGTAGAATGTAAGCTTTTTGAGGACAGAGATGGTTTCATTTTTTGCCTTTGTAGCACCTTGTATCCCTAGCACTTAGCACAGTGCCTTGCATACAGTAGGTGCTTAGTGTTTGTTGAGCTGAATGGAATTATTCTATTCATTTTCTGCTTTGCCTGCCTCTTCCTTTCTTACCTCTTTGTCTTTCTCTTCTTCCTCTCTTCAATTTTGTTTCTTATTTTTGCCTCTTTCCTTTTTCTCCTCTCCAATTTTCATTTTTCCTTCTAGTCCTTCTCCCTCTCTCCCATTAAGGGCCATACATGCAATGGGAAAGAAACATATCTCATCATAACCCTACAGAAATATTTCCCTCATAAACCTGTCATAGTGAATTTGGAAATTTGCCACAATGTCTGAAATTTCCACACTCAGAATTTTAGAGTTTGAACTTGGGGTATTCTACTGATTATAAGCTCCTTCAGAGGGAAGACTGTTTGCCTTTCTTTGTATGCCCAGCACTTTGCACAGTGACCAGCACACCATAGGTGCATAATAAATGCTTGTTGACTTGACAATAACACTATATGACACTGACTATAACCTGGAAAGGGTTAACACAATTAATTATTATCAACATTCTGTCTCTCCCTCCCCCCCTTCTTTGTCTTCTTTTCTCCCTCTCTCCCTCCCTCTCTTCTTCTCCTTCTCCTTCTCCTTCTCCTTCTCCTTCTCCTTCTCCTTCTCCTTCTCCTTCTCCTTCTCCTTCTTCTTCTTCTTCTTCTTCTTCTTCTTCTTCTTCTTCTTCTTCTTCTTCTCTCTCTCTCTCTCTCTCTCTCTCTCTCTCTCTCTCTCTCTCTCTCTCACACACACACACACACACACACACACACACACACACACACACACACATACATTCTGATCCTCCTCTCTCCTCTGCTTTTCAAACATTGTAATACAGGACAATAAATTGGAAGAGACAATATAAGACTTGAAAGAGATATTTGAGTATAAAATGTTGGAGCTGAAAGGGACCTCAAAGCATAAAATGTCAGAGCAAAGCACGATTTTAGGACATAGACTGTCAGAGTTGGGAGTTACTTTAAATGTCACCTAATCCAAGCCCCTCTTTCTGCAGATGGGGAAAATATGATCCAGAGAAGGGAAGAACCTCAAAGTCACATAGCATGTTACTGGCAAATTCAAGTTGAGGAGCCAGGTTTCCTAACTCCCAGTCCAGGCTCAGATTGACTGGGGGAAAGGGGAATGAAGCCAGGGAAATAGTCAAGTTCTATAGTCATTTTTCAAGAGTCTGCCTTAAATCTCCAGGCTCAGGCGAGGACCCAGCTCTGCGGCTCTGTTTGGCAGGCCTGGGAGATGTTGCTAATTGGTCCGGTCAGAGTGAACTCAGAGATAAATGACTATGTCAGTACTTTGAAACACCCACATCCCTAGCACCGTCAAAAAAGACAATGAGCTGGCCACCTCCTAGAGAGGCAGAGGCAGATATGTCATTCTCCAGGCATCTCCAGGAGCCACAGAAGCCTTTGAATACTGAAAGTTGGGGGAAAAGGGAGAGAAAATGTTCTCACAGTACACAGGGGCAGCCTCCCCAGGCCATGCTCACCATGGGAATGGCATTGGGCTGGTCGTGCGCTCTGTGGTTAGGTTATGGGTTTAATCACCAGGTACAAGTTAGCTTTGGTCTGAATTCCAGATCGAGACTGCTTATAGCTTTGACCTTAGTCTAAGCACTGACCCCAAATCCAGACTAAATCCTGACCCTAGAATAAGCCTCAGCTTGACCTCAAACCCAGACTGAACCCCAAACCGGACTTTAGACTAAACCTGACCCTGGATTGAGCTCTAACCTTGATTCCAGACTGATTCCCAATTCTGGATTCAGATTAAGTCCTAACACAGACTTAGAATGAATGAGCCCTGACCCCAGCTCACTGACCTTAGCTCCAGGATGACCCTACCCCCAGAATGAATACCTAAGATATAGATAGATAATTAGATAAATAGATGATCGGTGGATACATAGATAGATACATAGATACATAGATAGATACATAGATAATTAAACACTTACTGAGTGCTAGGCACTATGCTAAATACTGGCAATATGAATACAAACAAAACAGAAGACTGTCCCTGTCCTCAAGCAGCTTACATGCTAATGGGGGAAATTCACACATAGAAGGAGGCTACAGTGAGGGGTGGGGTGAGGTATCTGGTGGCAGAGATGGAAAAGTAGTTTGGAGAATCAGAAAGTCAAAAGGGTGCAGACAATCCATTATGAAAAGGTAGGTAGAGGAGAGGTGGGAAAGTAGTCCAAGGAATCAAGGGTTGAACCTGGTTGGAAGTGAGCATGACTGCCATTGATACTTCCTCAAATGGGAGTCCCAGGGAGGGACTGACCAATCAAAGGAGGAGGCAGATTGATCCTTAATCCTAGCCTTAGACACAGATCCAGCCAAGCCCTTCTCATGTGACATAATTCACAAGGGACAGTAGATGAGAATGTGGATGACTCAGTACAAACCAATCCTCACTGCTGGAGACATAACTGTGAAAGAGCATCTTTTTGAGGGATGTTAGGAGCAACATTTCTTTATGTGACTTTTACGATAGACATTCAGTCACTGGGCGCTAAGGAAAGGGAGTGTGTGGTCCCTACCCTGAGGAAGTTTATGATACAAAATAAAAGATGGGAAAATGTCACTTTCCAACACTGGGACCCATTGCCTCACTAGTCTGTCAATTGCTCCTCATGTACATTCACTATGTGCCAACCTTTGCCTCTCTGGCCATAACTTTCCATCTGCTTGAAATGCCTTCTCCCTCCCTTCCACCTGATCCTGACCTTTGTAGTTCAGGTCAATCCCACTCCTTCAAGGAGAAGCAGGATGGCATGGGGGAAAGAGGGCTGGACTTGGAGCAGAAACCCTAAGTCTGAATCCTGCCTCAGATGCCTTTTCATTTGGCTGTCTCATGAACTTCCATGGTTTCAATGATTAGCTCTTTGCCAATGATTCTCAGCTCTATTTATCCAACCCTGACTTCTCCCCTAACATCCAGACAAGTATTGCCAACTGCCTATTAGGTATCTCAAAATGGATGTCTTGTAGACATCTTAAACTCCCTGTGTCCCAAGCTGAACTGATTATCTTTCCTCCCAAGTCCTTCCCTCTTCATAATTTCCCCATCACTGTGAAGGTTATCATTGTCCTCCCAGGCACCCAGGCTCACTCGTTCTCAATCACTCTCATCTCCTATGTCCAATCTTTTGCCAAACCCTGTCAATTCTACCTTTGTAACATCCCTTATATATGTCCCCCTTCTCTCCCCTGATGCTGCCACCACCCTGGTGCAAGCCCTTATTCCGTCAACCTCGGATTTTTTTGATAGTCTGCTGTTTGGTCTTCCTTCCTAAAGTTTCGCCACTCTAATCCATCCTCCACTTAGCTGTCAAATTAGACCATGTCACCATCTCCCAATTCAGTCCATTCCAGTGGCTCCTGATTATCTCCAAGATCAAATATAAAATCTTCTGTCTGGCATTCAAAGCTCTTCCTAACCTGACCCTTTCCAGTCTTCTTACAAAACCTTTGTTGTTGTTCAGTTTCGTCTGACTCTTCAAGACCCTATGGGCCAAATTATCTATGGAGTTTTCTTGGCAAAGATAATGGAGTGGTTTGGCATTTCTTTCTCCAATGAATTAAGGGAAACAGAGATTAAGTGACTTACCCAGGAGCATACAGCTAGTGTCTGAGGCCCAATTTCAACTCAGATCTTCCTGACTCCAGGCCCAGCACTCTATCCCCTGAACCACCTACTTGCTATTTGCACTTTACTCCCCTCCAAGTATTCTGTGATCCAGTGACACTGATCTCCTTGTTGTTCCTTAATTAATACTAACTGCCTACCGTGTTCCAGGGGCTGTGCCAAACACTGGGGATACAAAAAGAGGCAAAAGACAATCTCTGAGCTTAAGAAGCTCAAAATCTAAAGGAGGAGACAATAAGCAAATAATTATGTATAAAAACCTATATAAATAATAAAGAGAAAATAATTAGACACTAGAATGAAGGCATTAGAATTGGAGGTGGTACATTGGTGGTGATAACAAGAGTAAGACCATTTGTATGTGACTGAGGTGGAGTGGAGGAGTAGGTGATGGGAAGTGAGTGGGCTGAGGAACTGAGAGGTCAGGGTGTTTGAGGGACAGTCAGTATACATTGAATGTTCAATATGTATTGAAGATCCTTAATATGAGAGCAGACATTAGGAAGGACAGAAAAATTACGGACCCGGTACTGAATTCATTGAGGAAGGAAGGAGAGTGACCTGGGGGTCCACAGAAAACAGGTTTCAGGATTTTGATTGGGTGGTAGAGATAACTGGCATGATATGGTGGTAGGGATGAATAGAATGAATCTCAAAGGAGGAGAGATTAATGAGTGATGAAGATAAGGAAAGAAGATGTAAGTGGCAATGGGGAACAAGGAATATTCCAACACCCCACATAGTGAGCTGAGGGGAATGAATGAAGGGACAGCCAGTATTGCAAAGGGTAGTCAAGGAGGCTGTGCCTTCAGGAGGAGCCAGGCTCTAATAGCTAGAAGATGGAAGAAGTAGGAGAGAAGATGATGAAGGATGAAGGAACAGATATTCCAGAGGGCACAGTAGAAGCAGAAGGCAGTGTTGTGTTGGAACTTTGGAATGGAAGGAAGAGGGAAATGGGAATAAGGAATCAGGTGGTAGGGAAGGAGAATGGCCCAGAAGACTTCAGAATAATGAGGATGTATAGAGTCAGATGAGGAATGACAATGCTCACCACTGAGCAGAAGGCACCTCTGCCAAAGGAGGCTGGAAATCAGGTAGAAAACAAGCGTAACATGAGATGGAAGGCATACAGTCATGTGGGAGGCCTCATTTCACTCCTCCTCCTCCCTCTGAAGGCTGGAGATTAGGCAGGAAATGTAGCAGCAGGAGAAGGAAGCCCATTCCCTACCAACTTTGCTCCCTCACAGGACAGGCACAGACTGGGGTCAAAGGGAAGCTTGCTCCTGGAGGTGGGGGTTGCCTTGCTCTGATACAGATAGAGAGTGACTCAGATTGGCCCTTTGCCACCTTCCCGCAGAGGACAGGAGCAGTCCAAGATGGAAGGCACTTAGGTTTTTCTTTGCCTTGTGTAAGAGAGGTCTATGCCCATGCATTTTCCACTTCACCAGACTGTGAGCTCCTTAGGGACAAGGACCAAACATTCTTTGAACCTGCCCCATTTCTGCTTAGAACTGAGCACACATAATAAGTTTTTGATAACTATTTATTGAATGAATTCATTCTAGAATAATCAATGAATCAATAAGCATTTATTAAGCTTATTATAATAATTATTTTAATAATTATCATTATTATTTTATCATTAGTTACTATTACATTATAATGATAAAACATTGTTATATATTAGCATTATAATACATTTTTATATGGTAATAATATGATGTATTGTTATGTTAATAATTAATCATAATAAAACAATATTAATTAGTCTATTATTGATGTTAATAATTAATGCAGTTATTAAGTTATGTTAATATTGATAAGAATTAATAGTTATAACTGTGAATAATATTACATGCTAGACAGTATGCTAAGTAGGGATTCAAGGACAAAATGAAGCAGTCTCTACCCTAAATGAGCTTATACTCTACTGGAGGGAAACAACACATCATACAAGCAGATTCAAACTATATACAAGATAATACACAAATATTGGGAGGGACATTAGCAGGGGTGGAAGTGGAGGAATCCAGGAAGGCTCCATGTAGGTGGTGGCCCTGGAACTGAGTTTTGAAGAAAGGAAATTTTCAGAGGCAGAGTTGGGGAGCAGGTATATTCCAGGGATAGGAGGCATCCTGTGCAAGGCCACTGAGATGGATTTTTTTTTTTAAAGTAATTAGGACAGTTTGGCTGAACATAGAGTTCATGGAGAGGATTAATTTGTGGAATAAATCTGGAAAGGTAGGCTGGAGCTAGATAATAAAGAACCTAAGTGCCAAGCAGAGAGAAAACGTTGTAGATGTATAATTGAGAATATTTATGTAATACTCTAAGGTTTGCAAAGTGTTTTACAAATGTTATCTCATTTTATCTGACAGTCCTGGGAGGTAGGTGCTATTATTACCCCATTTTATAGATGAGGTAACTGAGGCAAACAGAGGTTAAGTGGCTTGTCCAACGTTAAATAACCAGTAAGCATCTGAGGCTGGATTTGAACTCAAATGTTTTTGACTTCAGGTCTAGTGCTCTAGCCACGTTGGCAACTAATTACATAGGAGGTAAATACATTTAATAGAATGTTTAATAAAAAAGTGAAGACTCGGCTGTGGAAAGTGAAGCACTCTGAGGTTGCAATCCTGGGTTGCTGGACAGATGGCGGTGCTCTCAATTTGGGGAAGTTGGGAAAACTTTTGAGAACCAGGACTCCTAATAGTAGGAGGAACAAATAGGAGACTGCCCTGCCTCTAGAAGGAGGAATTCAATTAGATTCTACAAGAATTTGAATTGCACTGAAAGAGATACTTGTCTAGTACTACTCTCTAGTACTACTACATACCCCAAAGAATGATGCAGTGGAAGTGCAGGTGCCCCCAGGTGAGAGATCATCCACTAACCCTCAGAGAAAGACGGGAGGGCAGTGGTGCTTAGGGATTCCCTGTTCCTTGGCAAGAAGGAGGCAGCTTTCCATCCCCCTAAGTGATCTGCTCTGTTCCTAGGTCAGGTAGCAAGATGGCGTAGTGGAGTTCGGACTTAAGAGTCAGGAAAACCTGAATTTGGATCCTTTTGAGTTTGAATCCTGTCTCAGACACCGGCTGTATGACCCTGGGCAAGTCCTTAACCTCTCTTAGCCTTAATTTCCTTCTCTGCAAAATCACAGTAATAATAACATCTGCCTCACAGTCTTGTTTTGAGGATTAAATGAGATAACATATAAAGAGCAAAACTTACAAAACTACATAAATGATAGCTATTATTATTATTTAAGAAGTGACAGGAAGTCTCACATTATCCAGCATACCAGTCTATTACTACTGGTGTCTGGTGACTCACAAATCACAAATGACACCATTCAGAGGAATCTAGAAAACATTACTGAAGGTTGCAAAGCATTAGGCAAGAAACAAAAGAGCTAAGGGTCACAGCTGGTCTTTTTTGTTACCATAAGGACTTCAGAAAACCAAAACAAGTTTGGTGATTGAGAGAACAGGACTTTGATTTCTTGACATAGAGGAATTGTAGGCCCATCGTTTAACATCTTGCAAATCTAATCAAAAGGGCCTTAAATTAAAAAGGAAGGGGAAGGAAAAAGATTCATGTATCTATCAAGCTGGGAACCAGAAAGAATAGTTAGAGTGAAAGAAATGGATAGCGATAGAAAACCCACAAACTCACAGGAGACAAAATTCAAGAAAGGATCCAGTGATGGAATTGTCTCAGTTGTCTCTACTTAAATGCATAAAGGGTGGATAACAAGAAAATTGAACTAGATACCCTAACACATGAAAGAAAATATGGCTGCATGGGTATAAGTGAGTGTTGGTAGGATGAGACTCATGACTGAAATACGGCTATGGAAGGAAAGACATTATTTAAATGAAACAGCAGGGGAAATAAAGAGGATAGAACAGCACTGTAAATTAAGATCACAACTCAATTCAGTTCCAAAACATTTATTAACCGCTGAATGTATGCAAGGCACTATGCTAGATGCTATATATACCAAAAAAATGGAAAAATTTAAATATTCCTGTCCTCAAGAAGCTTAAATTTACTGAGGAGGCCAGAGGGGAATCACCAGGATATAGGGTAAAAACAAAATATGTATTAAAGTAATTGGGGGCGGTGAAGAAGGAGAGCATTCTAGACATGAGGGGCAGACATTGAAAAGGCATGGCAGTGCGAAATGGAATAACATGCCTGGGGAACAGAAACAGACCATTTTCATTAGAAAGTATAATGTATAAGGATACTCTGGAAAAAAAAATAGATTAGAGACTGATAGGGAAGGTTTTAAAATTCTAACCAGAGGAGTTTGTATTTTATTCTAGAAACAATAAGAAGATATTGAAAATTTTTGAGTATGAGGACAATGTGGTCAAAATATTACTTTGGACATGTCAACTTGGCAGCTGTATGCAGGTTGGATTAGAGACAAGAGAGCCTGGAGGGCTAACATAGGAGGGTTTTGGTGTCATTTTATCAAGAAGTAATGGGGGCTTGAATTAAGGTAGTGGCCATGTGAATGAAGAGAGAGGAATGGTTATGAAAAGACTGAGCAGTCTTGGCAATTGACCACATATGGGAGATGAAGGAAAGTGAAGATTCAAAGATGACTCCAAGGTTGTTAATCTGTATGGCTGGACAAATGATTGGGTGCTGAGCAACATTTGGAGAGGGGATGGGTTTTGGGGGCATGTAATAAGTTACATTTTGGCTGCATTAAGTTTGAGATGCTGAGGAAAAATCCAGGTCCAGCAGGCAGGGGATGATTTGTCTGGCACATGGTAGTGGTATAAAATGAATGTTGTCCAGAGAAAGAACTATGGAGTCTGAATGCAGAGTGAAGCAGACCATTTTCTTTTTTTGTTTTGTTTTTTTTTTCTTTCTCATTATTCTTCTCATTCATTCATTTCTTCTATACAACATGACTAATGTAAAAATATGTTTAATAGGAATGTATATGTAGAGCCTTTATCAGATTGCACACCATCTTAGGGAGGGGGGAGGGGAGAGAGGGGGAGAAAATATAAAATACATGGGAGTGAATGTGGAAAACTAAAAATAAATAAACTAAAAAAATAAAACAAATGTTCATGGATAGTGGTAGTTACCTATATCTGAACAGATGTGATTATTAAACTCATGAGATTTGATAAGATCACCAAGGGAAAGAGTATAGAGAGGAGAGGAGGGCTAAGGGAAAATAGAGCCTTGGGACAGGGAGGTGATCACATGGTGGAAAGAAAGAGGAGAATGGTGTAGTAAAGCATATTAAGAAGGAACCCTCAGACAGATAAGAGGAAAAGTAAGAAAAAACAATGTCATAGAAACCAAAAGAGGAGAAAGTAGACAGGAAGATGAATCAGAAAGATTGTCCAGGAGGAAGGATAGTGTCAAAAGATAGAGATATCATGCAGAATGAGGACTGAGAAATGGCCATTTAGCAGCTAAGGGAGTGTTGGTAACTTTGGAGAAAATCATTTTAATGAAGTAATGGGATCAAAATCCATACTGCAAGGAAATGAGAAGCAAGGAATTTGAAGTAATGGATGTTGGTGACTTATTGTAGTAATTTTGTTGTGAAAGAGAGAAGAATTATGGGACAATAGTGTGAGGATATAGCAGGGTTAATTGTATATTTCTTTAAGAATGCAAGAGACCCAAACATTTGGGGTGGTGGTGGCAGGAATGAGCCAGTGAATGAGAAGATTGAAGATGAGAGAAAGAGAGGAAATGGTTTTTTGGGGAGAATACCAGAGGAGATGAAAAAGGATGCGATCAAGAACAAAGGTAGAGGGATAGACTTTAAGGAGAAGGACCACCTTTTCATTGGAGACAGGAGCAAAGGAAGGTTGAGTGGGGGGCAGGTAGAGGGTTTTGGAGATGTAGACTAGGGGAGAGGGAGCTCATGGCAACAGCCTCAAATTTCATAGTAAAGTAGGAGGCAAGGAACTCTGCTGTGATGGAAATGGTTGGAAAAATGTAGAGAAGAGGGAAAGAACTGGAGGACTGGAGAAGGTGGAAAAGGGCAGCTATCCTAGTTTTATTTAAAGGGACACAATGGAATCTGCAAACTATGGGTGAATGAATTTGACTTCAATTCCTGCACAATTCTAGAACATACGATGAAAGAAGTGACTAATGAACATACTGAAAAGGAAGTAGAGATCAAAGAGAGCCAGGCTGGATTCCTCAAGAACATAATGGCTTCATTGCCCCGTTGACAGACATAATTTAGCTAAATTTTAGCAAAACATTTTAACAGAATTTGTCATGCTCTTCTTGTGGGCAATATGAAGGAAGGAAGAAAGGAAGGAAGGAAGGAAAGAAGGAAGAAGAGAAGGGGGGGGAAGGGAGGACTATCTTTAACACAACCTCTTGGCCTTTATAAAATTGGCCAGACCTACGACATTCATAATGGGTCCTTGGCCCTGTTCAGACTTTCTCCCTCATCCCTCCTGGAATTAGAGATTCCAGGGGACTGATTCATGCACAGACCTCCCTGCTTCCCTGAGGTCTGAGGCAATGGAATTATAGCCCAAGTTCCAATGACTGAGAGGGAGAAAATGGTTCAGTGAAATTCCCACATAGCTTTTAGAAAACCGAGAATACAAGGAGGTGGGAGTTTGTGGGGCTGGGCTTGGCCTGGATGGGGTAGAAGGGAGGAAAAATGTTTTCTCAAGGTCTCTGGGAGCCAAACTAAACAGCCACCAACCACTATCAGAAGAAGAAGGATCCAACAGAAGGGAGGGCAAGGGAGGTGATGAGGAACATTGAATAAGGTCTAGAAGAAGCATCCCAGGAGAGGGAAGGGTATGAACAACTTTAAAGGGACTGACATTCCTTGGAAGCTCAAAATTCCTGAGACATCTGTAAATGGGATGCTGGGAGTAGCAAGGGAGCAAAATAGCAACACTCTCTGCCCTAGAGAGAGAGGTCCCAATGGGTCAGAGGAGCAAGACTTCTCTTCATCCATGCACTGTAATTGGTGGCCCCATCCCTGTCAGGATATAGGACAAGACCTAGAACTGAAAGAAACCACAGAGACCATCTAATAGTTATAACAACTGACATTTATGTAGTGCTCTGAACGTGTGATCTCATAGGCTCCCATGATTCAACTATCATCTCTATGCAGTTGATTTTCAGCTTCATATGTCCAGCCCTAACCTTCCTCCTGACTTCTACTCTTATATTTCCATCTGCCTGTTGAGTATTTCAAACTGTATTTCTTAGACATCTTAAACTCAGAATGCCCTCCTCCCTTCTGAACTTTCTTATTATTGTAGATGGAACCACCATTCTCCCAGTCATCCAGGCTTGCATCTAGGTGTCATCTTGACTCTTCATACTCTCTCATACATACCCATAGCCAATGAGTTGCCAAGTCTTATCATTTCTACCTCATAACATCTCTCATCTATGCCCCTTTCTCTCCACTGCCACAACCCTTATGACAGCCTTCATCTTCTCATGCCTGGACTATCACAACGTCCAACTAGTTGAGCCACAAGTCTCTCTTCACTCCAGTCCCACCTTGACTCAGTTGGCAAATTAGTCTTCTTAAAGGTCATTTGAATATGACCCCAATTCAATCCACTCCAGTGGCTCTCTAGTGCCTCCTTTGTTAGGCTTTTTAAAGCCTGGCCCCTTTGTAATTTTCCAGCCATATTCCCTTCTATACGTTATCACAATAAGACATACCTTATTGTACTTTATTCCCTTCTATAATCTAATTATGCCAGCCTCCTTGTAGTCCTTTGAATGAGACACTCCATCTCCCAGCTCTGGGAATTTTCACTTACTGTGCCCAATGCCTAGAACTCTTTCACTCCTCATCTCTGCCTCCTGGCTTCCCTGACTTCCTTCAAATCACAACCAAAACCCCACCTTCTGTAGAAAACATTTCCTGGTCCCCCTTAATGCTAGTGCTTCTTTCTGTCTATTATCTCCAGTTGATCCTGTCTATATCTCATCTGTGTGTTGGTTTTTTTCCCCCATTGTAGCCTTCTCTGTCACATTGTGAGCTTCTTGGGGGCAGGAACTGTTCATTGCCTTTCTTTGTATCCCTTTAATATAAGCCTAGTGCCTGGAATATAGTATTTGTCTAGTAAATACTTAGTGACTGACTGACCTCACATCTGAATCTCATATGGTCTACCTATTGTGGTGGTACAAAAACAATTTTTTGAGAAACAGTGGAATACAACATGGGCCTCTTTCTGTCTCCCTATCTCTGTCTCTGTCTCTCTGTCTCTTTCCTTTTCACCTTCTTTTCTGTCTCTGTGCCTCTCTGTCTCTGTCTTTGTGTCTCTGTCTCTGTCTCTCTCTCTCTCTCTCTCTTTCTCTCTCCTTCCCACCTTTTTTCTATCTCTGTGCCTCTCTGTCCCTGTCTCCCTCTGTTTCTATCTGTTACTTTCTGTCTCTGTTTCTCCTTCTGTTTCTGTCTCTGTCTCACTTTCTGCCTCTGTGTCCCTGTCTCTGTCTTTCTCTCTCCTACAGATATATATAGAAAAGAAAATAAATACAAGACAATTGGGGAAGGGGAGTCATTAGCAGCCAAGACAATCCAAAAAGGCACTAATGTAAGGAAATAGCATTTCAGGTGAGCTTTGAAGGAAGCTAGGGATTCTAAAAATCAGACAGCTTTTTTTTAAAGAAACATCCATTTGACCCTGCCATTTCCATTCAAGGCATGTATTATTCCTATGCATAAGCACAGAGATAGGAGACAGAATGTTAACTGTAAGGATCTATAAGAATCTCTTTTGGTTGTGAAAGGTTTTGTTGTTCAGTCATATCAACTCATCATGACCCCATTTGGGGTTTTCTTGGCAAAGATACTGAAGTGGTTTGCCACTTCCTTCTCCAGCTCATTTTACCAGTGAAGAAACTGAGTCAGAGTTAAGTGACCTGCCCACAGTCTCACACACACACACACACACACACACACACACACACACACACACACACATCCCTTCATAGTATCTGAGGTCAGATTTGAACTTAGAAAGATGAGTCTTCACAACTCCAGGGCCAGTACTCTATCCACTGCATCACTTCACTGCCCTGTGTAAAGGGTAGTAATGTTGAATAAGGCTAGGAAAGTACATTGGAGCCATGTATATTCCTTTCCATCCTCACCAAGGATTGACCTACTGAAGAAATGGGGTGTTTAGAATAGGGAAAGAAAAGAAAGGTTTTTGGATCCTAAAGCGCTGAGGGATAGGAAAGGCCTGGGAGGACATTATATGTAATCAAGACTTGCTGACCTTGGTCAGCTGCCCAGAGATTCTGGTTCCTCAGAATTACTCTGGGGAAACTCTGCTTTCATCCCCAGAGCATTCATTATAAATGACTTTTTTAAATAAATGGCTTTGCTGATCACTGACCCACTGAGCCTCCTGACCTTGCTAGCCTACTTGGCTCTCTGGACTCAAAGGTCTGCTGTCTCCATCCTCTCACAAGTGTTTACCCTTTCTCATGATGGTTACACCCGAACTGGACACCCCAAGCTAACATTTGCTTCCTTGATTCATACTCTCCCCTATCTCCACATACTTCAGACCATAACAAAGTGTACAAATCAAAATAACCCTGAGGTTTCATCTCACGCCAGCAAAAATGACAAAACCTGGGAATAATCAGTGCTGGAGGGGGTTATGGGAAGACAGAAACACTGTTGCATTGTTGGTGGAACTGTAAATTGGTCCAATCATTTTGGAAAGCAATTAGTAATTATGTAAAGAGAGTCACTAAAATGTCCATGCCCTTTAACAACATAGAGATTCCACTGGGAGGTTTGCATCCCAAGAAAGTTAATGACTAAAGGAAAGGCCTCATGTACACCAAAATATTTATAGCAGCACTTTTCACAATTAGAAACAAAGTAGATCCCAACTAACTGGAGAATGACTAAACAAATTGTTATACGTGAGTGTAAGGGAATATTATTGTGCCTTAAATGTTTTTAGTTCTTCCCTCTGGAGATAAGCAGAAAAAGTCTACGCCTTCTTCTACTTGGCAGCCATTCAACTACTTTGAGATAGCCAATCCACCAGCATATCCTTTCTAGGTTGGACATCCCCAGTTCAACAACTTGGGAACTAACCCTGAATTTAGAACGTCTGAAACAAATAAAAAACAAGCTGTATATAATATGGATTGGTGGTTTCCTACACAATCCTCTCTTTTTCTATTCTTTCTATGTGGAAATGTTCATGTTTGTTGGTGTTTGTCAAGTTCAGAAAAAAAAAAAAATAAACATTTTAAAAAACCATCCCCAGTGTCTTTAGCTGATGCTGGTGCTCACGATCGAGGCACTGCTCCATAACGGCTTCCTCTCTCCAGTCACGCTTCAACTTGTCAATGACCTTTGCAAAATGCAGGGCCCCCAACTGAACAGAATATTCAGTAAATTCTTATATTATCCTTGTAGCTGACCTCCTTCCTTCACTCCTTTTCTCTCTGATCCATTCTGTGTGTGCTGTCTAGTCTGGCCAGGGCAAAGTACAGCAGGACTGTCACCTCTCTAGTCCTGGCCATTCTGACTTGCTTATTAATTCAGTCAAAAAATCACATCAGCTCTTCTCTTCTACCCCATGTGGTTGACTCATATTGGGTGTATAATGAGTCCACTAAACCACACTACACACAGCGCTCCCTCCCCCCACCCCAATCTCTTTCAGAGGAACTGTTGCCTCGCCAAAGACATTTTCTGCACAATGAGTTTTCAAAGAAAGTTTCTGCATAACAAGACCATTTCTAAAAAGTCCCAGGAAGTGGCCTAAAAAAAAAAAAGAGTACTTTATCTGAATGAAATCAATTCGACAATAAGAAATAATACTACAGAAATGTTATCTTTTGACATTACAACAAAAATAAACAGAAGTGTTTTTTCTGGGATTGGATAGAGGAGACACCTTCACATGTCCCTTAGTCCAAATTCCTGGCTTTACAAATAAGGAAACTGAGGCCCAGAGAGGTTAAGTGACTTGCCATCCAGGCAATAAATCAATCAACAAGTATTTATTAAGTACCTAGTGTGTGCCAGGCACTATACTAGGTGTTGGGCATACAAGTACAAAGAAGGAAACAATCTATATTCTTAATAAGTGTTCTAATGGGGGAAACAACACACACATGTGTGTATGTATATATATATGTATATATACATATATATACATACATACGCTTACTAGCATTACAAATTATGTATATATACATAATATATTATATGTAACAATACATAAAAATCATAATATAAACACATATACGGCATAAAGTGAATAAATACAAATATATACAGTATAGTTAAATACAAGGTAATTTAGGATGGAAAGCACTAGCAGGTGAGGGAATGGGAGAAGGGCAGGATCAGAAAGGTTACATGCTGGCAATGATGCTCAAGCTGAATCTTTAAAGAAACTCCACTAACCAGAAATAAAGAGGGAGTGCATTCCAGACAGAGGAGGCAGCCAATGCAGACACATAAAACTGGGAGGTGAATGTCATGTGGGGAGAAAAAAAAATAATAAATAAACAGGCCAGGATTCACACTCAGGTCTCTTGATGCCACATCCATGCTGTTTCTCTTACCCCACCAGAGTAACATTTTAAGGTTAAAAAGGCTGCATTGGCATAATGAATAGAGAACTGGATGTGAAAGACCAACATTCGAATTCCACCTCAGACTGGCCAGGTGACTCAGGGCAGATCCTTAACATCACTTTGCCTCAGTTTTCCCAGTTTGTAAAATTTTAACTGAGGATGAGTTGAATGAACTAGAAATGTTCAGCATGAAGAGAAGAGAAAAGGAAGAGAGGATGTGATAGCTGCTTTCAAGTATCTGAAGGATTGTGTCAAGGAAAAGAGATTCAGTTTGGCTACAAAGTGAAAAAGAGATTGGGGGAACAAAATTGGAGGGAGGTTGATTTCAGATCCATGTAAGAAAAGGCTTGCTAACATTTAAAGATTCTCCAAAAAGGGGAATTCATTTCAGTAGGTAGTGAGTTCCCCATCCCTAGAGGTCTTACTGACAATATTGTAAAGGGAGTTTCCTGTTCAGGGAGAGGTTGGAATGGATGTCGTCTGAGGTCCCTTCTCACTCTTGGAAACTCTGAGATAAAACCGACCACAGCAGTCCCTTCCATGATGGTTAGAAAGTTTTTTCATTACATCAAAAAGACGTGAATTTTTGCAGTTTTTGATCCCTTTCCTCCCAGTCGTTCTTGGTGCTGACATCTGGAACCAAGAAGAAGTCCATTTTCTCTTCCAAATGAAAACTAGTCAGCCAATAAACATTTATTGAATACCTACTATGTGCCAGGCACTGTGCTTTTGAAGGCCACAGCCCTTCCAGCCCCAAATTTTCTCTTCTCCAGGTTAAACATTCCCAGTTTCTACAACCAATGTTTATACACAGGGTACATCCTTAAGGCCCTTCATTATTCTGGTCATTTCCCTGTGGACACTGTCCAGCATATCCATATCCTTCCTAAATGAGATGTCTAGAAATGAATACAGCGCTCCAGATGTGTCCTGACCAGGTCAGAGTAGGAATATTATCTTCTTAGAGATGGAAACTAGACTTTTCTTAAGGCAACCTACATTACAACATCTCTCTTGACTGACACAATGTATTTGTGGTCCACTAAGACCCCAAGATAAGCTGGGTGATACAGAAACTAGCCAATTGACTTGACTTTCATCTTGCCACCGGATTTCTATGACTCTGGAAGAGAAAATGAGGTTAATGACTTTGTACGACTCTGCTTTATTTAAATCTAATTCATGCACAAGTCAAGACATCACCCCATGATGCCATTGGTCCTCTTGGAAAACAAAGGAAAATAATAAAAAAATAAATAAATAATAACAACCACCTGAGTTCAAGTCTGGCTTGATTCACTTGTGACTGTGGGCAAGTCACATAATCTTTCTCAGCCTCAGTTTTTTTCATCTGTAAAATGAGAGTAATAGTAATACCTTCCTCCCAAGGTTGTTGTGAGGATAAAATGAGATAATATTTGTAAAGTTCTTTGCAAACCTTTAAAGTGCTATGTAAATGGGAGTTATTATAAAACAAAATGGTTAGTCATACCTCACCATATTATACGTATGAAATTGTATGTTTGTTTTTTAACTCAAATGTAAATCATTTGTGAATTCATTTGAGAGTCTTCAGGCGAGGACTTTGGGTAAGTACTTTCCCATCTTGGAGCCTTAGTTTCCTCATCTGCCAAATGACTAGACTGGGGTTCTTTAGCTGGGGTCTGTGAACTTAGGATTCTTCTTAACATTTTGATAACTAGATTTCAATATAATTAGTTTCCTTTGTAATTTTGTGTGTTTTATTTTGGGCACTTAAAATTGTGATCTGAGAAGGAGCCTAGAGGCTTCATGGGGTCTATGGAAAGAAAAAAATGGTGATAAACTGGACTAGATATTCTTTAAGATTCCTTCTACCTCTAATGTTTTGTGGTTCTATAATTCTAGGGGGGAAATCAGAATAGCAAAATGTGTAGTCTGAGTAGAAGCAGATGGGATTAAATTTTGTGGGGACAAATCTGAGAGGGCTGCCTGGAAGAGTCATGTCACTGCAGCACTCCAGTGCTTAGAAATTCAGCTGACCAGTTTCTGAAAACTGAATTGAATTAAATCTCTATTCAAAGCCCATTCACCCAGGATTTGCTTAAATACTCCTGATCTCACTGTCTCCTAAATTCAAACTAATAGATTGACTCCTCTAGGGACTGTCCTAGTCTGTTCTACTGTTAGTAATTAAAATGACTTAAACTGATACCTGCCATCGTATCCCAGATAGATATTGTCTCCCGCATAGTGCATCCCCAGGTGGCTCGACCCACACCACCCTCATCTGTTGTTGTTGAGTAATTTTTCAGTTGTGTCCGATTCTTCATAAATCTTTTTTGGGGTTTTCTTGGCAAAAATACTGGAGTGGTCTACCATGTCCTTCTCCAGCCCATTTTGCAGATAAGGAACTGAGGCAAACAGGGTTAAGTGACTTGCCCAAGATCACACAACTAATAAGTATCTGAGGGCAGATTTGAACTTGGGTCTTCCTGGCTCCAGGTCTATCACTCTATCCATTGCACCCCCATCCTCATTAGCTTCCCAA
This sequence comes from Notamacropus eugenii, assembly GCF_028372415.1. Lineage (NCBI taxonomy): Eukaryota > Metazoa > Chordata > Mammalia > Diprotodontia > Macropodidae > Notamacropus > Notamacropus eugenii. The sequence continues at coordinate 127,502,826 of NC_092876.1, forward strand.
ATAACTAAACTCATTCATCCTCACATTGAGATTCCAGGTGGTTGAGCCTACATTCTCTTCCCACTCCTTCCCATCCCCCCGCAACCCCCGACACACACACCTGGCCCTAGAGAGAAGGAGTAAGAAGAAAGGGGCACCAAGTTCCCAGGCTGAGGTTATTTTGAGATAGTCCAGGGCTCTGACAGTCATCTTTCCCAAGATAGAATGTCCTATGGAAAGTCCCCAGCTGTGAGCAGGATCTATGTGTGGCCACAATTCTGGCAAAAATGATTCTAAGTTAAAAGGAGGAGGAGTAGGGACAGAGGGAAAAAATAAATACACATTTACATAAAGATAAATAGACATGTATATATAAGGAAATACACATGTACTACAAAAATAAAAGCACACTTTTAAACTCTGCTTCAGTCATTTCCTAGTAGTATGAGAAGGGATGTGATTTGTCCACTATGGAATAGCTAGACTTGACAGGACTGGGCTTGGGACTCTGGTCATCTCGTCCCCAGGCAAGGGCTACCATGCCATACTGCCTCCTTTACAGAGTGGAATGGGAAAAGAGCATCTAGAATGTAATTCCTTAACCAACAACATTATTAATACTGAATGATACTAATAATAGTAACTAGTATTTATATCTCTCTTGCAAAATGTTTTATAGATGTTATCTCATTTGATCCTCTCAATAACCTAGGGAAGTAGGTGCTATGTATATATAGCTCCATTTTACAGATGAGAAAACCAAGACAGACAGAGGCTAAGTGACTTTCCCAAAGTCACAGAGTTAATAAGTGTCTTTGAGGATTTGAATTCAGTTCTGTCTGATCTAGATCCAACCCTCTAGTCACTAGATGCCCCTGAATTTAATAATAATGATAATAAATGCTTGTATAGTCCTTTATCTATGAAGTCATATACACATTCTCTCATTTAATCACCATGACTGCCCTGTGAAGTAGGTTTAATCAGCATTCACATCATCTTTTGATGGACAAGGATACTGAAACTCAGAAATGAAGTGAATTGTCCATGGCCCAAAGGCCAGTAAATGTTGAAGGCAAGGTGCAAACGTGGACCTTTCCTGATTTCCAATCCAACACTTCTCCCAATGTTCACTATTGAGTAGAATCAAAGTGAGTTTCACTGAATGTAATGGAATAGGATGGAAACACATGAACTCAGAAGAACCTTTATAATTTTTCTCCCCTGGGAATACCTGGCATACAAGAAAGAAGCATGCACTAAGAGCCAAGAAGCCTTGGTTCTAGGTCCAGATCTTCCAAGCCCTCTTTGGGCTTCTTTTTCTTCTTCTGTAAAATAAAGGCGTTGGACTAGAAGACCTCCCAGTCCTGACAGCCAGGGATCAGCTCACAGAGAATTTCATGTTCAGGCTTCTAATTCAGATGTTGGGATCAGGCAGGTTATGACAGACCAGAGATGGGTGCATGATGCATACTCACATGGGATGTTCGCCAAGTTCATATCTAGGGCTGGGCCTGAGGTATGTGTGGGTGCACTACTGGGGTTCCTCAGTTTATGGTGGTCAGTCCTACCCTGTGGACTGCTAACTAGCCTGAGGTTTTCCAGAAATCCACAACTCTGCCGTTTATCTACCAGGAATAAGTGTAAAGATGTTGGGGTATGAAAATGGGAGTCAAAGTGCTGCCTAGGGCATCCCAGGGTTAGAGGGAGGGAGAGAGGAGGAAGAAGGAATGGGGAAGAGGGAGGAGAAGAAGGAGAGGGAGAGGGAGGAGGGAGAGAGGAAGAGGGAAAGAGACACACAGAGAGAGACAGAGGGAGACAGAAAGAGAGGGACAGAGACAGAGAGAAAGAGATACAGAGAGAGAGATAGAAAGCGAAGGGGAGGGGAAAGGAGAGAAGAGAAAAGAGGAGGGGAGAGGGAAAGGAGAGGGAGAGGAGAAGAGAAGAAAGGAAAAGAAAGGAGAAGAGAGAGAGGAGAGGGGAGATGGATGTGACGGCATGGAGAAAGTTGGCTAGGGATAGGAATACACATAGGGGAGAGAAGGGAAAGGACAAGCAATGAGAGAGACAGAAAATAGATGAAAGAGAAATAGATAGAACTGGAAAGAGATGGAGATAGAGACAGGGTTATCAAAGTGTTTCCCAGGGTTTCTAAGAGAAAGGAAGAGAGACAGACAGACAGAGAGAGATAAAAGACAGACAGAGAGAAAGAGACAGAGGGAAGGGACAGAAGTACAGAGATGGGCACAAACATAGAAAGCCAAGAAAGTACAGAGAAAGGGAAGACAGACACTAAGGAAAAAGGCAAGTAATGAAAGACAGACCCAGAAAAAGACAGACACAAAGAGAAGGAGAAGAAACAGAGAGAGGAAAGTACAGAGATGGGAGGAAGAAGAAAAACAGAAGCACAAAAGGAGCGACAGTGACAGATGTTAAGATTGATGAAAATAAAGGGGTAGAGAAGGGGTAGAACCAGAGGAAGAGAGACCAACAAAGCCAAAACACAGATGCACAAGACAGGCAGAGGAAGCCGACTGGGACAGAGACAGGGTTGGGAGTGGGATGGGGAAGCAGAGTCAGAGGCAGCACTTCTCCCATTTGAGTCTTTAAAGGGATATGCCTTATGACTGAAGCTTCTCTAGTGGAAATGATCCAGAGATCCCATCAATACATGAGGAAAAGAAGAGCCTGTCCAAGTAGAAAATGTACAGTCACCAGAAGTAAAGCACCTAAAATAGGATTTACAGGACTTAGAGCTACAATAGACCTTCAAGAACATCTCCTATCCTTTCATTTTACAGCTGAGGGAGCTGAGGTTCAAAAAGGAAAAGAAATTAAGTTAATGTCACCCAGCTAGTAAGAATTAAACTAAGTATAACAACTAGTATTGTTATCCCCATTTTATAGACAAGGAAACCAAAACCCAGAAATGAAGTGATTTGACCATGGCAACATGGCAACCATTAATTGTTGAAGACAGAATTTGAACCCAGGCCCCATGTTTAGGTGCTACCAAAAACAACAACAACAACCAAACCAAAATCAACCCTTCACTACGAAGAGCTCTAAGTTTCATGATTGTTTTTAAAGGATGTTTCATTAAACATCAGTACTTCTAGAGAAAGAAACATCCCAAATTTCCAGGTTCCCTCTTTCTACTATGTAATTTTTCTAACTGAAGGCATGCTGATCCAATCAGAGGATTACACAAAACTCAAAGGGATAACTAACTCATTTGATTGCCAAGTCAAGATCCAAAAATATGTTTTTTAGCCTAGGGAAATGGGTTGAACCTAATAGTGTTAATAGAGTAGGAATAAATATAAAGTCCTGCATATAGGTTGCAAAAAGTCAATTGCAAAAGCAAAAACAGGGGATTTGTGGCTAGATAATAGTATATGTGAAAGAACTTTAGGAGTTTTAGTGGAATATAAGTTCAATGTGAGCTCAAAGTGTGAAAAATGATTTAAAAAAAAGATTGTTTTATCATAGGCTACATTAAAAAACTATGTACAATGAAGTAGGTGATGGTACCATTGCCCACTGCCCTCAGCAGACTACCTCTACAACTGTGCTCAGTTCTAGGACCTACATTTTAGGAGAGAAAATAACAAGCTAGAATAATTTCAGAAGATAGCAACCAAGGTGATGAGAGGGCTAGAGACAAGAGTAGCTCCATGAGAGCAGGAATCCAATCTAATCTAAACGTTGCATCCTTTCCAGCACAAAGCATGGCATGAGAAAGTGGAGGCCATACCCACAGGGTATTTGGCAGTCAAAGAGAAAAGTCTAAGGCACTTTGAGGTGAAGGTTTAAGTGAAGCTTTTTTAAAAGATAGGTTGACCTGGGAATGTTTGTAAGGTAGCATAGGAGACAATGGAAGGTCCAAGATGGAAGATAAAAGAGATACAGGGAGAGAATAATTAGTGGGGCAAAGTTCTAGATGAGAGAGAGTATAAATAGAAGAGGTGACCTTTACCAGGAGAAGGGCCACCTCTCCTTCAGAGACTGGAGCAAAGGGGTAGAGGATGAGGGTAGAGAAAGGGCTTTTTAGGTATGGAGCAGGGGCAATGAGAGGGGTCAACATGAATTTTTCTCACTACAGGAGTAGGTGAGGATGTCTGCTGAGGGTGGTGGGAAGTACTGAGAGTCTAAGGAGGGAAGAGACATTTTGGAACAGCTAATGAGAATTATAGGATAATGATAATGGAAATAACAGTCCATCAAGAAAAAACAAAATGATCTCCATGTAGCAGTAAAGGACCAGTTAGGATTAGATAATGTGAATTTGTGCTAAGCTCACTCAGCTGAATGGTGGTATGACTTCCTTAGGCAATATCAGCAACCTAAGTATTTGAGTAGAAGTGACTTGACCAGAGTTCACACAGGTAGTGAGTGTATGAGGTTCATGGGGTGTTCGGGGAGCACCTCTGCTATAAGGGCTTGCCAACCACATTTCAGGGCTACTCATTGATTTTTTGTGACCTAACTCTCACCTATGGTTCCAAGAAGCTGTAGCATGAGCAGCAGTCACACCCCAGAAAACTCTGGGCAGATGGGCTAAAACCCAGGTTGAGGGTAACTGAAAGGCTTTATGCTCATCAGTGAGTTAAGGGACTGTCTGCCCTAAGCATGTGAAGACATCCCCCCAGGGGATGAAGGAAGAATGGGCATATGAAAACAATTTGTTCCAATGACCATGAAGATGGCTGAAGCAAGACACTATGGAGTGCTTAGAGCTTGGTCAGAACTTGAAGATGCCAAGGTCATCTACTGCATCCTGGGCCATCTCTCACCAGTGAGATAGAGTGAAGATGCAAGTCATGGGAGTTGAAAGTACCTTAAAAGTAGTCTCTGCTTTAATGCCCAAGGGATATGCCTCACTGCCTCTAGGGTAACATAAAGCCCTAGTGAAATTGGACAAAATTTCATGAAGAGGATGGGACTTCAGTTTGACCTTGAGTATCATTAGACTTTAGAAAGGTGAATATGAGTGCAGCAGTGGAAAGATGAGACAGTGAGAAGTTTTGTTCACACACTCCAATTTGCCCCTCCCTTACCCTACTTAGATGGATTTCCTGGTACAAACTCTCCTCTGCTCTGGGAAATTTTATCAAAAGGTTTGCAATTCTGTGTTGGGGTGTGTGTGTGTGTGTGTGTGTGTGTGTGTGTGTGTGTGTGTGTGTGTGTGTGTGTGTGTGTGTGTGTGTCCTGTCTGTCTGTCTCTATCTCTTTCTGTCTCTCCCTGTGTGTGTGTCTCTATCTCTGTGTCTCTCCCTGTGTGTGTCTCTATCTCTACCTATTTGTCTCTTTTTGTCTCTATGTCTCTGCCTCTGTGTCTGTCTCTGTGTCTCTCTCTGTCTCTGTCCCTCCCTCCTTCTCTCTCTCTCTCTCTCTCTCTCTCTCTCTCTCTCTCTCTCTCTCTCTCTCTCTCCTCTTTCTCTCAGCTGCTTCCTCCAAACACTCCTTCCCAGGAAGTATACCCAGAGTAGCAAATGCCTGTGGTTAACACAGTTTATAAATACAAAGTAAACATTTAAAACAAAGAAAGGTTAACAAACTTTTCCCACTTCAAGAAAGCCTGAGGAGAGAAAGGAGTTACAGAATTACCACCTTGGGGTCTGTAGTCCAGGGAGTTGTAGCAAAGCAGCCTCTTTTCCACCACCCTTGAGTCCTGGCCACTCATGGTGATGGATGTCTCTGTCCCTGCTTCCTTTCTCCCAACTCTTCTCAGCTGCTTGGTCTATCTTCTGTACTTCTACGTATCTTGTCTGGAGCTGGGTTCCTCTTCCAGTCTGACTCCTTCATGGACTTACTCAAAGTGACCTCAGTAGGCAGCTGTCCTATCCGTCAATTCCACCTCTCCACTTCAGCTGCAATCTTTGCCTGGACTACCGAGGTGCTCTTTTAGAAAAAGCATGAACCCTTAACTAGGCAGAAGCTTTCCAACTCTTTTCCTCTAAGGGAGCTCCTCAGGTCTGAAGTGTATCACCTCCCAAGTATGATGTGGGAAAGCAAGGTCATCTCGTGATGCTAATGCCCTTTAGGTTTTAGTCTCTTTTATTACAACTCATCCTGGTACAATGCTTGGGACCTTATTATAATTTAGTGCCTACCCATTACAATTACCAAATATTCATATCTGCAAATTAGGCCATACTCAGACAATGGACATGTCACCAATAATCACTGAACACCTCTGGGTTACAGGGTTCTCCACTGTTTTTTCAACTCTATGTCTCCTCTGTTGGTCTAGGCAAAGAAATGGGTACAGAAAAAGCAGAGGCAATGATCTATGCTTCAGAAGCAAGTTAATTATCTCTTCGGCTACATTTCTATTTCCTTGGCCTTTTCAAACCATTGAAGCAATACGATCTCTTACTTCCTTTTCAGGTGTGAAAGGCTCCCTTCAGATCTAAAAAAGGGTTACCCTTTACAAGGTGCAAATATAATATGAGTGGGGCAGTCCCTTAGGTGGATAAAAGAGGCAACTCAGGAAAGTATTTGATGAGTTTCTCAAGCTCTCTTTGTGGACTAGGTAGACTGGAAGATAAGATAGGCTGGATAGATCTTGAACTGGGTAAATGACAAGACTCAAAAGCAAAATCATTGATGGATCAGTCAACATGGTATAAAATCTCCAAAACAGTGCCCCAGTACCTTTCCTTAAGCTGGTGCTGTTTGTTATTTCTTTCCATGACCTGGATAAAGGCAAAGATAATGAGATTTTCAAATTTAGAGAAGCTAATATGGTGTTACAGAGCTAGAATTCAAAACTCTTTTGACATTCTAGAGTGTTTCACCACATCAACCAGGATCAAAATTCTAGGGATAAATGTAGTCTTCCATTTGGATTGAAAAAAACAGATACACAAATAAAAGATGAGGGATTGGCATCTGAAAAAGACATGAAGATTTTAGTAGACTGGAAACTCAGTACGAGTTAACAGTATGCCATGGAAGGCAAAAAGTAAATGGGGTCTTAGACTACATTAGGAAAGGCTTTTGACAGACAGGATGAACTGAACATCCAGAACCAGGGTGATGATAGTTTTGCTTTAGGTTGTCTTAGTCAGTGACATGTTTGGTCCTGGGCATCACATTTTCAGGTTTTAGAGGACTTGCCAAACAACTTGGAAATGTTGACTCCAGAAAAGAGAAGACTTAGAGCAATATTATAGTTGTCTTCAAGCATTCAAAGGGATGTCATGTGGAAGAGAGATTCAATTTGTTCTGCTTGGACCTAGAAGGCAGAACTAGGAGCAATGGATGGTACAAATGCAAGAGGTCATTTTCGATGTTATGCAAGGAAAAGCAACAAGTAGAAATATCTCCAGTGGAGTAGGCTACTGTGAGGAGATGGTGGGTGAGGGACCAAGAAGGAACCCAAGCATTTAAGGATCACAAGTCAGGCAGGTTATTACATACTCAGACATGCAACTGTTGGGTTTCCTCAACCCTCTGGCCTCCTAGGCAAGCACAGGGGGTAGCATGGGTGCATGAAGTGATGCATACCCTGGCAGTGATCACAGAGAGCTGGGTCTCTGTTCTTCCATCTGATGCTTTTGCTTTAAAGATTTAACAAGCACTGAGTCGGAGAGGAATCTTAAGGGAAATCAATCAGTGGGTATCTTGGACTTTGACCCTCTTTATCAATCACAAGGGCGCTGTGATTAACAAAGTTTGCTTAAAAATTCTGTAAATCACTATTGATTAGAGAAATGCAAATTAAAACATCTCTGAGGTACTACATCACACCTATCAGATTGGCTAATATGACAGAAAAGGAAAATGATAAATGTTGAAGATGTGGGAAAATTGGAACACTAGTGCATTGTTGGTGATCCACCTATTCTGGAGAACAATTTGGAACTATGGCCAAAGGGCTATAAAACTGTACATACCCTTTGATCCAGCATTAACCCTACTAGGTCTGTATCCCACAGAGATCATAAAAGGGGGGAAAACCTATGTACAAAAATATTTATAACAGCTCTTTTTGTGATGGTAAAGAATTGGCAATCAAGGGGATGCCCATCCCCTCAAGTTGTGGTATATGAATGTAATGGAATACTATTGTGTTATAAGAAATGATGAGCAGGCAGACTTCAGAAAAATCTGGAATGACTTGCATGAACTAATGCTGAGTGAAGTGAGCAGAACCAGGAGAACACAGTAACAGCAACAGCAGTAACACTGTGGGATGACCAATTTTATTATTAGACTTAGCCCTTCTCAGCAATGCAATGATCAAAGACCAAAAGACTCATGAAGGAAAATGCTCTCCACATCCAGAGAAAGAACTATGGAGTCCAAATGCAGATCAAGCAGACTATTTTCTCTTTCTTTTGTGGTTTTTTCTTTCTCATGATCTTTCCCTTTTATTCTGATTCTTCTTTCACAACATGACTAATGTGGAAATATGTTTGATATGATCATACATGTATAACCTATATCACATTGCATGCCATCTTGGGGAGGAGGGAGTAGAGGAAGGGGGGAAATTTTAGAACTCAAAAATCTTATAAAAGCAAATGCTGAAAACTACAAATAAATAAATAAAAAGACAGTTTGCTAAACTAATTACAGTAAGGACAACTTTGAATTTGTTGCCTCAGTGAAGCTGATTAAACCAGTTATTGGCTACATGGGAAATTCCTGGTATATAGGTAGGTCAATATATAATCAAATGTGTAGTCACTTCTATCAGTCAGGGATAGTCCAAATCCTTACAGCTACCTCAGAAACGAGTGGATTCAGAGGAGGTCTTCAGTAAGAGACTGAATGCCAATTTTGTCCGGAATGGCGTGGAGGGCACTCCTACTCAGGTAAATGTTGGATCAGATGACCTCTACGGTTCCTTCCAACTTCCCTCATCATCAGAGACCAGAGGAAAGGAAAAGAGTCTGGTGTGGGGCTGGGGGGAGTAATACCAAGAGGTTTTCCAGAAGAAGAGACAAAGACCTCTGGTAGATGGCCCTAATTTTCTCAAGAAAGTAAGAGATGAAGTCTTAGAGGGTAGGGAAAAGGATAAGTATTTAGAGACTGGAGGATGAGAAGAGAAAGTTTGGAATAGTCTCTTTGAATCATGAGATAGGAAATCAATCAAAGAGAAATTAAAGAATTGTCTGATGCATTCAGAGCCCAGTTGAGGTAAGATAATATAAAATTGTAGTGAACCCAGTTGCACAGTTTTCTGATTCTGTCTAGCTTTGTTCAGAAGCATGTGATTAGAGCAGAGGAGTCTGGCGGTGATAATCATTCAGGGCTGGGATCTGGCAAGAAATGAATGGGAATAGGGCAAAGTGATGGTAATGATAGTGATGATAGAAATAATGGTGGTCATGATGAAAAAGATGCCTGGTGATAGTGGTGATGATAGTGGTGATAATGGGGGTGATTGTGGGGTAACAATGGTGACAGCATATACTAGTGATCTGCTCTCCATGACTTTGCCTCTGTAGTACAAGTTCTAGTGAATTCTACCAAGCTGGGAGGGCTCTAAATGATACACTTCATAGTCTGTCTTCTAAGTACCAGCTTGGTTAAGCAAAGAGAAGCTCACCCTAGAGCACTAACCACTAGGGAATTAATTTAGGCCCTAGCAATTCATGAAACCACATGATATGGACATATTTGATTATGTTCTGATATGGAAGTTTTATTCTGTGTTGGTGGAGAGGGAACCCTTACAGATTAAATCATAGAGTTTTAAAAGAAGTATTATAGGTACTTATATACATCCCAGGGAAGCTAGGTGACACAATGGATAGAGCACTAGGCCTAGAACCTGGGTTCAAATTCAGCCTTAGGCACATACTAGTTGTATGATTCTGGGCAAATCACTTAACCCCGTTTGCCTCAGTTTTCTCATCTGTAAAATGAGTTGGAGAAGGAAATAGCAAACCATTCCAGTATCTCTGCCAAGAAAAGCCCAAATGGCGTCACAAAGAGTCAGACACAACTGAAACAACTGAACAACAACAAATATACATCTTATCCCCCCTTACTGAAATGTAAACTTCTTGAAGGGACTGTGTCTCATTTCATCTTTGTAGCCATAGTGATGAGCACTGCCTATTGTAGGCAATTATTAAATGTTTTATCACATTAAATCATTGAATGATAATGAAGGTGTGTAGTATTTACGAAGGTAATGAAAGTGTTGGGATGATGGTGGTGGTGAGAGAGGTGACAGAGATGGTGATATCAATGGTAATGATCACAACAGTGATGACAGTGATGATGGCGATGGTGGTGACATTGATCAAGCCAATGGTGATGATATGATGGTGCTGACAATGACTGATGTAATACTGATGGTTATGGTGATGGTATGGTGATTATGAACTTAAGGGTTTGGAAGCACAATTCCATCATTAAAGCTTATAAAAGGGAAGTGATGTGGTATAATATAACAATAACTGAATAAAGAATTTAGCTCTTTGGGTTCTAGCTCTCACATTGTCATTCATTAGTTGTGTGGCATTGGGCAAATCACTCCCCTTTTCTATGTCTTAGTTTCCTAATCTGTAAAATGAAGATCTACATATGACAGTAGTTGTACCAACACTGATTTGAGAAAACACATAACGACACAACTACTTTCAATTCAGTGATGTTTTTAAATAAACTTGTATTTCATTTATTTCAATAGAACCTACGCATATTTGAAAAGGAGCAAGTATCTCACAGGCTTGGGGATCACTGAATAAAAGGCTCTCTCAGGTCCCTTACAACTCAAAATTTCTGCATTCTGTCACTCTAGCTGAAGGAATAAAGACAACAGAGCTGCACTGAGTCATCACGAGAGTTCCTGAGGCAGGTGCTCCTGCACTGACTGCTATGGCTTGCTCCATGTCACCACACTGGAGAAGGCCCCCAGCAGCTCATCATTCAAGATTTGTTGAGGACCCACAGTGGGGCCGTCAAAACAAGCTAGCCAATGCATAGATGACAAGTCCACTGTGTGCCCAGCCCTTTGAAGGAAGCCCCTATTTTAATGAAAGAGACAAGACACCCCCCTGGAAAGCACCCTCAAGAGAATAAATGTGCTTTGCAAACAAAAGATAATAATACTTCACCTCTGTTGAGATTTACCATTTTAAAGCCACTTTCACAAGTATTATCTCATTTGATCCTCACTGTAAGTCTGAGAAATACAGGATTCGGAAGTTGAATAGACATATATTCAAACCCCCTCACTTTACAGGTAAGAAAACTGAAACCCAGTGACAATGAATGACTTCCCCTGGGTCACACAGGTCATCCAGAACTAGCCTTGGTACCTAGGTTCTCAGAATTTGGTACTCTTTCCATTATACTACATAGTAAGGCAGACACACCAAGTATTAGTACATAGATATTTGACAGATGAGAAAACTGTGGGCAAGAAAGATTAAGTAATTTGCCAAAGGTCACAAAACTAGTAAGTGCATTAATGGAGCTGACCTAGAAATTCTGGATCCTGGATTGAATTTCATTTTGGGTAAGAACGCATCCCATTTCCCAGAGAATCTAACTTAAGCCTCCACAGCATAACTGATGACTTCTGACTCTCAGGGGAAGACTAAGTGAGAGGGCAGCATGAAAATAGAGAGAAGTGAGTTCCAAGACACCATCCCCATAGCAATGGGCCCCTTAGGGATGGTAGCCTGAGGCTGAGAGAATGGGAGTAACATTATGTGCCTCAGAGATGGTGGGGCTGGAGGATGATAATAGGAAACAAGCAATAGCCCCCTCCATGTTGTCTCTCTTTGGTGCTCTGCACTTAAAGTATATTTGACCCACCCTAGTTACATCTTCTGATTCCAAGTCCAGTGCTTGTTTTTAGCACAGTTTAGCATCCCAGAACATAAGCCATGAGTGAAGGAAATGGTGAGGAGGTGCTGACAGTGGAATTCCAGGGGATTTGGGTAGAGGTTACCTGCAAACCACTGAAAATGATGTCCAACTATGGGCCTGTCACTTTGGGGGCCAGTAGCCATCCCTCTAGAATGGACTTCCAGCTGGTTGATTCTGATGAGTCAAACTGGAAGACCCAGTTCTGGAAACTGAGAACCTCAGTAAAGGCAGAGCAGAAGGGATGATCCTGTGGCCATGCTGTCCCCATTCCCACCCCTTATCCTCCAAAAAGGTATGATGGAATGGTGGAAAGAGATGCAAACTGTGCTCCTCAGGCAATGTAACCACTCTCAAAAGGGATAGAGAGTAGAGTCAATTAGGAAAGGGCATGTGTGTGTGGGGGGGGCTGTTAGGTGCAGATTTTCTCTTCCTGAGAAAATCTTGACTTTTCCAGAAAGTCTTGGCTGAGAAACCCCCGACTTGATAAGTCAGCAGCTCAGGGTCGGAGTAATTGCTTTCCTGGAAACGAGACGCTGGTGAAACTCATTTGGTGCCCGTGTCACAAAGGACACTTCCTGTTATTCACTTATGAGACAGTGAAGTTATATCTCCTCTTCTCACTGTCTCTGCAGAGTTGTCCAAGGCGTTGCTTACAGAATCACAGGATTGCGATCTGGATAGGACCTCGAAAATCATCTAATCATACTCTCATTTTATACTCAGAAAGTAGGTAGAGAGCTGGACTTGGAATCAGGAAGACCTGAGTCCAAATCCAGCCTCAGATATTTACTAGCTTTGTAACTTTGGGGAAGTCATTTAACCTCTCCCATCATCAGTTTCCTCATCTGTAAAATGGGGATAATAATAGCATTTGTAAAGCACTTTGCAAACTTTAGAGTACCAGTAATTATTAATAGTATTACTGTACAGAGGAAGAAGTGAGGGCTCAGAGAAGATGAGCATCTTTTCTAAGGTCACACAGGCAATACGTGGAAGAATGAGGATTCAAACCCAGATCCTCTGCCCCCAAAGTCAGAACTCTTTCCATTACACTACACTGATTCTCTATACACAGGAAAAGGGAACCAGCTCTTCTTCATTTCCCAGGAGACAGCAGAGGAAATGGTCTTGGAATCTAAAAGGAAAGATTTATAGAACCACAGAATCTCAGAATTTAAAGGGACTTCAGAAGTCACAAAGTCCACGCCTGAATAGGATTTGCCCTTACAATATCCTCAGTATGTGGTCACCTAGTCTCCACTTGAAAACTTCCAGTGATCAAGAATTCACTTCCTTCTGAAGCTGCCTGTTCTACAGTAAAAAGAACACTGAACTTAGTCAGAGAATCATCAGTTTAGAGCTGAAAGAGACCCTAAAACTCATGAAACGAAACCATCTTATTTTACTCAAGAAGTAACAGGCCCAGAGAAGTGGATAAGTGACTTGCACAAGGTCACACAGTCAATAAGTATCTAAAACAGGATCTGCAACAAGTCTCCTTCACTTTATCTGCTATTAAATTTCAGTACTCTGTCAACTATGCCGTGCTGCATCTTGAGTCAGAACAATCAATCAAGGAGCATCTGTTAAGTGCTTATTATGTGCCAGGTCATGTCTGAAGACCTGGGTTTGAATCTAGACTCTGATGCTACTAGTCGCGACTCTTGGCAAATTAATTCACTTCTCTGAGCCTTGGCTTCCTCACCTGTAAAATATGCTGACTACTACATAGTCATTAAGATCTCTTCCAACTCTGACTATAAGTTGCAGGGCAGGTGCGATCTTATCTCATTGGTAAAGGTCCCTATCCCTCTGTATCCCAGCTATGATACTCATGATTCTGTGATTCTGAAAGTTTTGTAAGTTTTTCCTTACACTGAGCTGAAATCAGTGTCCTTATGACTGCCCCCACAATACATTGCTCCTAGTTTGGTTCTCTGGAGTCACACAGGACAAGCCTGGTACTTTCCCTCTGTGAAACCTACTTAGAGATAAGGATCATCTCTGGTTCCTTCAAGCCTCGACTGTAGAGTGAACACCCTCACTTGTTTTGATCCATCCTCCTTTGCCATGGGCTCTGATCCCCTCCACACCCTCATCATTCTCCTGGGACACTCCCTTGTTTTGGACATCCTGTATCTCAATGCAGTCAAGCTCTTTGGACCACCTATCACCATCACACAGTTAATACATTTTGAGCTCAAGGTCCCTAAAGTCCCCAACTCTTGTCTACTTGTCCAGCCCCCATTCTTATCTTACACGAGTTGGTTTTTTGAGCCCCAGTACAAGACTATACATATATCCTTATTGGATGAGAGAGTGTATAGAAGAGTAGCCTTTTGGTGATTGGAGGACCAGCCTCAGAATCTGGATGACTGAAGTCCTCATCCATTCCCATACCTGGAATGCTCTCCCTCTTCATATCTCCCTAAGCTACTCTCTAAGACTAATAAGTTGTAGACAAGTTGCCAGTCTGCAGAAAAAGTTTCCTAATAGTATCTATCTACATTGATGAAATCACTGGTCTAGATATCCCCTTACCACCACCCCCCAAAGTCTATAAAATGTTTTGCAAATCTTAAAGCACCACATACCTGTAAATCATTGTTATTAAATATTCAGGCTCCAGTTCTGCAGCATCCTTCTTATTGCCCATATTTATTTTTTTAAGATCACAAAGTAGGACCAGTAATCACATCTTCCCAGTCTTTCAGTAGCCTGGGGCATAGTTTGTCTGGGACCTGTGACTTTAAGTTATTGAGGACAACTAGAAACACTTTATATTAGACCCAAGGAAAAACTTCTAGTAGTGAAAGAAGGGATTGACATTGACTGTAGGTAGATAGGTAGTATAGTGGATAGTTGACTTGGCATCAGGGAGATCTAAGTTCAAATCCTGCCTCAGACATTTACTAGTTATATAACCCTAGACAAATCACTTAGCCTATCTCAGCCTCAGTTTCCTCATCTGAAAATGAAGCAAGCAGACTCAATGGCCTCTAAGTCCCTTCTATCTCTAAATCAACAATTCTATGCTCAGTTCTTAAAAAGGAAATAAACTCTGGAAGGATTTTCCCTAACTTTTCTTCTCTCCATCTCGCCAGCACAAGCACATGTGCTTCCCCTCACCCAGTCCTCCCACCCCATGAAGCCTTCCATAGCTACCCCATCCCCCAGTGATCTTTCCTTCCTTTCAACTCCTATGGTACTCATTTTTGTCTTGGAATTTAGGTTCTGTAGAATAGTATACAGCGTTTTAGTGAGGCCAGCAACTCTCTCTGCATCTGAATCAGACAGGATGCAAAGCAGTCCTTCGTCTCAAAAACTCAAGCACTAAAGTATAGGAGAACTATTCTCGTTCATTCAACACTCATTGAACCACACAATTATAACTGAATCACAGCACTTTCCTCCATTAAAAATTCCCTTCCTGTGCCTCCTTGTGGTGTGGAAGCGATCTGGGTTCTCAATCAATTAATCAACAAACATTTACTAAGCACTAGCCAGGGCTAGCCACTCTCCAGGGAACTGAGGATAAAAGACAAAATGTTCTTACCTTCAAGGAGTTTACATTCTAACAGGGAAAGCATGTGAATATGTGGAAAAAATAAACACAAGACAGATGGAAGATAATGAGTGAGGCAGTAGAGGCATTAGCAATGGGTTGGGACTCAGTAAGGGACATAGATACAAAGTAACAAATAAGTTGTTTTAAAGGTAAGTAGGGAACTCTACGAGGCCCAGGTAAGGAAGAAGGGTATTTCTTGGGGGACAGCCTATCCAGAGGTCCAGAGACCAGAGGAGCATCTATGTGAAGAAGGGCAGTAAGGTCACTTCGGCCAAACTACATGGAGTAAGAAGGGGAGTAATAATAGCATTGGAAAGGTCGGGACCAGCACACAACAGTTTGTGTTTGTGAGTGTAGACAGTAATAATGGCTGACATTTACACAGCTCCTTAAGAATTCTCAGACAAGCCTCTCTGGTAGGTACACCATTTTACAGTTGAGCTGTAGATTAACTACACAACTAGTAAATGTTAAAGTCAGGATTTGAACCCAGATCATTTATTCTCTTGAAGACCACTTAATTTTTCTTTCTCTGAAGGAAACCATGTCACTCCTACTCAATAAACTCCAATAAACTTCCCTATCACCTCTAGGATCAAGTACAAAATCTTCTGTTTGGCATTCAAAGACTTTCATACCTTCCTCCCCTGTACCTTGACCTTTTCAGTCTTCTTCCTCCTTTCTCTCCATCACATAATTACCCCTCCACACAGTGATACGAATCTCCTGGATGTTCCATCTCTTGTCTGTGGGCATTTTCTCAGGTTGTCCCCCATCCCTGGAATACTCTCCCTCTTTCTCTCTGTCTTCTGACTCCCCTGGCTTCCCTTAACTCCCAACTAAAATCCTATCTTCTACAGGATGTCCTCTCCAACACCCCTTACTTCTAGTAATTCTAGTAATCTAGAAGTAATTCTAATCATTTCCTATCTGTTTGGTATATAGCTTGTTCGTATATATTGGTTTACTTGTTGCCTCCCCATGCTTATTCACTGATTTTTCTGCAAAATAAAGGCATTAGAAATAGATGATCTCAAAGTTTCTTCTGTCTCTAAATCATATGTTTGCAGGAATGAATGAATAAATTGGGTCAAGTTGTAATGAGCCTAGAATGTCAGGCTAAAGAACTTAGATTCCTTGTATTAGGCAGTGGTGATCCTATATAGGGTTAATTCAGCTTCTCTCACATCACATCAGTTGCAACACTGGGCTCAGAGCCTCATGGGCCATGTCTCAATCTACCCCCTCCCTTTGTATATCAGCCCAGCTCAGCTGTGCTTATACCGGCAGCTGTGGCCCCTGGGGTGGGTGTTGGGTTTGGCAGGCCCACCTCCCAACTTGTTGAAAACAGAGTCTCCAGCAGATCAGATGTCAGAATGGGGTCAGTGCATGAGGGTCAGAATGGGGTCAATATATAAGGGTCATGGGTCATAAGCTCTAAAAGTAGAAGAATCCAACTCCCTAATTTCACAGATGAGGAAACTGAAGTAGAGAAAGTTGAGTTTACACCACCAATAAGGAACACCACTAGGATTCAAACCCACTCCACTGGCTTCAACTCCAGAGCTCTTTCTAATATACACAAGACTCCAAGTTTGAGTCCTAAAGAACTTTCCAGGCACCGAAGGTACCATCATGAAGGTCTTACTCACACCGTGATTATTGACCCTGTCCTCCAGTGTCCTATTCATTCCTCCTCTCCCCTTCTGTTGTCCAAGTCAAAGGGCCAGAAGGCCTGGGTTCCTGTAAGGACACAATCACTTGTTGTGTGACCTTGAGCAAGTCATTTAACTGCAATGGGCCTCAGTTTTCCTATCTCTAAAAAAGAACAATACTCTCTACATAACCCACTCACAAGAATATTGTGAAGATCCACTGAGACAATAGACAAAGTACTTTTGTAAATGTGAGGCCCTGTATAAATATTATTATTATTAGTAACAGAAGTAGGATTATGATGGCTTATGACATTATTACTCCTAAGTGTATTTGCATTCTTAAAGTGGATTCCTGGAAACCCTAGAAGACTCACAGAATTATTCTTTCATAGTGCGGGAGATAATTTTGAGCTAGGGAGGAGTGATGGGAAATGTGCAGCTGCCTAAGGGAACAGGAGACCACCAGTTGGGATCAACAGGACAAAATACAAATAGTATAATAATGTTAGAGCTTTAAGGGAACATAGAATGAGAGAATCATGGGATGTCAAGTTCAAAGGCATCTCAAAGGGTACCTAGTTCAATACATACAAGACCAAGAATAATCCCTGTGGTACATGAGTAATTGGTCATCTAACTTCTCTTGAGAATCTCCATTGATGGAGAACTCACTACCTACCAAGACTGTATTTTGGGGAAGCCTGATTTTTAGGACACTTACTTAAGACAATAAACCAGAAACTTCCCTCTCTGCAATGTCCATCAGTGTCCTCAGTTCTACCCTCTGGGGCCAAGCAGAATAAATACTACTCTTCTTCCACAGGACAGTTCTTCAAATATTTGAGGACAGTCAACATGTCTCCTACCCTTAACTTCTCAACTCTAGACAAAATATCTCTAGTCTTTTCAACCAATGACATAGTTTCCAGTTCTGGATATCCCTTTCTAGACCAGCTTAAGATTGTCAATGTCCTTCCTCAAACGAGGCACCCAAGACTGAACCCAACATGAGGATAGAAGGCAGTGGAATTGTCATTGTCCTTATAGGCTGCCTAGTTTAATGCAACTTAAAATCACATTAGCTTGTGGGGCAATATCACATGGTTGATGCATGTGAAATTTGCATTTCACTAGAAACCCCAATTCGTTTTCACAGGAACTGTTGTCTAACCACACCTCCCCTATCCTGCATGAGTACTGTGTATTTTTTTTTAAACCAAGCATCTGTTGTTGTTGTTTGGTCGTTTCAGTCATGACTTATTCTTTGTGACCCGATTTGTGGTTTTCTTGGAAAAGATACTGGAGTGGTTTGCTATTTCTTTCTCCAGCTCATTTTATAGATGAGGAACTGAGGCAAACAGGGTTAAATGACTTACCCAGGGTCACACAGTTATAAGTGGCTGAGGCCAGATTTGAACCCAAGAAGATGAATCTTCCTGAACCCAGGCCTGGCACTCTATCCACTGTGCCACTTAGCTACCTAATCTAAGCACAGAACTTGACATTTGTTGCTGTTAAACTTCATCTCATTAGATTTGTCCCATTGTTGGGCAGAGTCAAGACGGTAGAGAAAAAGCAGGGACTCACCTGAACTTTCCCAAATATCCCTACAAACAACTTTAAATAACATTTCAAAATAAATTCTGGAGCAGCAGAACCCAAAAAAGGATGGGGTGAAATAATTTCCCAAGACAACTTAGAAGGTCAGCAGGAAAGGTCTGTCATACTGGGGTGAGAGTGGAATGGAGTCCAGCATAGGTAACACTCCAGCAAACCAGCAGCAAGTCTTGGGAGCAAATGAATTGGCAGCAGTGACTTCTAGATTTCTTAGTCCACAGATGATAAAGGGGTCAGACAACTGGTCAGAAAGACATTACAGGGGTCCCTTTGCTGGCACTAGGTGCAGGATTCTGTTGCATTGCCCATACATGGATCCAGGCCACAGTCCTCAGTTGCATTACCAGGGCAAAAAGGAACACTAGCACACCAGAGCTTGTGGCTACAGGGGAGTGGGGACTGTGGCCACAGTTCTAGGGTGAAAAAGAGTGCTTGTGGTCATACACAGACCAGAGCACAGGCTAGAAGAGTAGTAAACATACCTTTTCTTAGATCATATCACCTAGGAAGAACTGAAAACTTACATTCCCCCAGAACTAGCTCTGAATTCAGCTACACAAATAACCTGAAGTTTGAGACAGTGCCCACCCTGGGTGCAGAACCTAACTTTAACATATAAAGTTAAAAGTCATGAAATAGGGTGGAAAAACGAGCAAACAACAATAAAAAAAGAACCTAATCATAGAAAATTACTATGGTAACAGAGAAGATCAAAGCACAAACTCAAAAGAAGAAAACAAAGTCAAAACTCCTACAGCCAAAGCTTCAAATAAAAGTACGAATTAGTCTCAGACTCGAAAAGAATTCTTGAGAGAGCTCAAAAAGCATTTTAAAATTTAAATAAGAGAAGTAGAGGAAAAATGAGAAAAGAAATGAGAATAATGCAAGAAAATCATAAAAAAGAGAATCAACAAGTACAAAAAAGACTGAAGAAAGTAATACCCTAAAAAAACAGACTAGACTAAGTAATAAAAACGTCACAAAAATTCACTAAAGAGAACTTTTTTTATTTTTTATTTATTTTCAGTGTTCTATAATCACTACCATATAACTTAGATTCTTTTCCCTCCCTTCCCCTTTTCCCCCCTACCTCCCTGCTCCCTCCCCCAAGATGGCATACAATTTTATGTAGGTTCTACATATACATTCCTATTAAATACATTTTCACCATAGTCATGTTGCATAGAAGAATTAAAATGAATGGGATAAATCATACGACAAACCAAAACGTAATACAAAAGAAAATGATCTTCTACATTCTGTGATTGAATTCCATAGTTCTTTCTCTGGAAGTAGAAGGCATCTTGCCTTAAATGACCATTGGGAAAGAGGAGAACTTTTTACAAGCAAAATTGGCCACATAGAAAAAGATGTGCAGCAATTCACTGAAGAAAAGAAGTCATTAAAAAGTGGAATTGGTCAAATGGAAAAGGAGTTACAACAGCTCCCTGGAGAAAATAATTCTTTAAAAATTAGAATTAGACAAGTGGAAGCTAATGAGTCCATGAGGCATCAAGAAACAACAAAACAAAATCAAAAGAATGAAAAAATAAAAGAAAATGTAAAATATCTCATTGGAAAAACAGCTGACCTAGAAAATAGATCCAGGAGAAAAAATTTAAGAATTACTGGACTACCTGAAAGCCATGATCAAAAAAAGAGCCTAGATATCATCTTTCAAGAAATTATGTAGGAAAATTGCCCTGATATTCTAGGACCAGAAGGTAAACAGAAATGGAAAGAATTCACTGATCACCTCTTGAAAGAGATGCCAAAATGAAAATTCCTAGGAATATTATAGCCAAATCCCAGATCTCCCAGATCAAGGAGAAAATAATATAAGCATCCAGAAAGAAACAATTCAAATATTGTCGAGCCATAGCCAGGATAGCACAAGCGCTATATTAAAGGACTGGAGGGCTTGGAATATGAAATTCTGGAAGGCAAAGGAGCTAGAGTTACAACCAAGACTAACCTGCCTAGCAAAACTGAGTATAATCCTTCAGGGGGAAAATGGATATTCAATGAAATAGAGGACTTTTAAGTATTACCGATGAAGACCAGAGCTGAATAGAAAATGTGACTTTCAAATACAAGACTCAAGAGAAGCTTATAAAGGTAAAGAGGAAAAAGAAACCACAAGGGATTCAATAAGTTTTAACTGTTTACATTCCTACACAGGAAGATATTTGTAACTCCTAAGAACTTTATCATTATTAGTAGTTAAAAGGAGTATATATAGACAGAGGACATGGTTGTGAGTTGAATATTATGGAATGATATCTAAAAAAAATTAAATTAAAGAGCAAGAAAAAGAAATGCACTAAGATAGGGGAAGGGAGAGGTACAATGGAGTAAATTATCTTACATAAAAGAGGCACAAACAAGTTTTTACAATGGAAGGGAAGATGGAGGAGATGGAGGGGAGCACTTGAACTTTACTCTCATCAGAATTGGCTCAAAGAGAGAATAACATTCAGTTGGGCACAGAAATTTATCTTACCTATAGGAAAGTTGGAGAGGAAGGAAAAAAGAGAAAGGATGGGGGCAGAGTGAAAGGAGAGAGAGTAGGATAAATAGGGGGGAAATAGTATGGAGGGAAATACACAGTGAATAATCATAACTACAAAAATTCTCAGTTTCTCTGATAACGGCCTCATTTTTCAAATATGTAGAGAAGTCAAATTTATAAAAACAATAATCATTCCCTAAATAATAAATAGTCAAAGGATATGAACAGGCATTCTTTCAGATGAAGTAATCAAAGCCTTCTATGGTTACATGAAAGAATGCTCTAAATCACTATTGATTAGAGGAATGTAAATTAAAACAACTCTGAGTTACCACCTCACACCTATCAGATGGGCTAATATGACAGAAAAAGAAAATGACAAAGGTTGGAGAGGATGTGAGAAAACAAGACACTAATATACTATTGGTAAAAATGTGAACTGATCCAACCAATCTGGATAGCAATTTGGAACTATGCCCAAAGGGTTATAAAACTGTGTATACCCTTTGACCTGCAATCCCAATAATAGGTCTATATCCCAAAGAGATAAAAAAACAAAAAGGAGAAGGGCCTATGTATACAAAAATATTTATAGCAGCTCTTTTTTGTGGTGGTAAAGAATTGGAAATTGAGGGGACACCCATCAATTAAGGAATGGCTGAGCAAGATGTGGAATATGATCACAAGAGGATATTATTGTATTATAAGAAATGATGAACAGGATGCTCTCAGAAAAAAACCTGGAAAGACTTACATGAATGGATACAAAGTGAAATGAGCAGAACCAGGAAAATATTGTACACAGCAATAGCAATATTGTATGATGATCAACTGTGAATGACTTAGTCATTCCCAGCAATACAATGTTCCAAGATAATTCTGAAGGACTTATGATGAAAAATGCTATCCATCTCTAAAGAAAGAACTTCTGGAGTCTGAATGAAGATCAAAGAATATTTTTTAAATTTATTTTTCTTAGGTTATTTTTTTGGTCTGTGTTTTCTTTCACAACATGACTAATATGGAAATATGTCTTGCATGACTGCACATGTATAACCTATATTAGATTGCTTGCCTTCTCAATGAGGGGGGACAGGAGGGGAGGAGAGAGAAAGAGGGAGGGAGGGAGAGAGAACTTGGAACTTAACATTATAAAAAAATGAAAGTTCAAAATTGTTTTTACATGTAATTGAGAAAAATAAAATTTAAAAAAATTGTCCCATTGTTTTCACCTGTTGGGCTCTTAATTCATCTGTACCATTTCTTAGCAAATTTGGTAAGTGCACCCTTAACTGGGTCATTGACAAAGATATCAGACCTGGAGCACTCTACAGATTTTCCCCTGTGTGACATTGATTTACTATTGGCATTGATGCACTTTTCTTTGAGGCCAGTTCAACCATAAGATTTGTGTTCTAATTCTGCTGTCTGCTAGAATTGGCCATTCACACATGCCTGTTGAAATTATTCTCTTTCTTCAAAGCCTAGCTCAAGTGTCTTCCTCCTGCATGAAGACTTCCTTGCTCTCTCTATCCCCTCCCCTCCCAAGTAGTCTTTCCTTCAAATTTTCCTAAAGTATTTTATCTGGATCTCTTCTTTGTTCATCATATTCTTCTATTTATTTTCAAACCTGTCATATTGTAAATTGAACATTCTTTGAAAGCAGAAACTAAGTTATATTTTATCTTTGGATCCTCTCAAATTAATCAAGCATCTAATTGCATTTAATAAATTCAATAGCAAGTATTTATTAAGTACCTACTATGGGGTGTATAGGGTGTTCAAGGAGGACTCACACCTCTGGTATGAGGCCTTGCCCAATGCTTTTCACTGCTTTTGGTATTCACCTGTCACCCAACTCTCACCTGTGGCTCCAAGAAGCTATATGTAGCACATGCAGTGGCCACACCATGGTAAAAACATCTAGGCAAATGGTCTAAACCAGGTTGAGGGTAACCCAATAGGCCTCAATACCTTTGGTGAGTTAGGGGGATGCCTACCCCAAGCATGTGAAGACTTCTCCACTCCCCTGCCCTGGGGTGAGGGGTGGGGATAATGGAAGGATGAGAACAACTTATTCCAACAGGTAGGAAGGCAGCTAAAGCAGGTGCTATGGAGAACCTAGGGCTTGGTCAGACATTGAAGACAGCAAGATCATCCACTGCATTCCAGGCCATCATCAGTCATCCTGATTTTTGTCTTGCCATTGGACTTGAAGTGTTCTGAAAGAGAGAGTGAGGCTGATGACTTTGTGCAACTCTGCTTCACTTAAATTCATTTATGTTCAAGTCAAGATATCACCCCATGATATCACTAGTCCTCTTTGAAAACTGAATGTCAACTATGTACCAGCTACAATGCTAGGCACTGGGGATACAAAGATAAAAATGAAAGGAGGTGATGGTCCAGTCAGGGATGCCAAGCACATAGAAGGCACTTAATAAAGGTCTGCTAAATTTGAATGTATAGTGCTACTGTAGCACCCTTTAAAAAATCGAATCTGCTCTTTTTGATGAAGGTAATATATCCTTCCAGAGTGCCAGATGGACAGCTTCACAGACAGAAAGACATGAGTTCAGGTCTCATTTCTAACACATGGTTGTGTGACCTTGGCAAGCCACTTAACCTCTCAATGTCTTCAGGTTCCTCTCTAAAGTTCTATGCTACAGAACACTTGACTATCTGCATTGGAAGAGGGCATTTCTTCATCAGAAGCTCCCTATACCCAGAAAACTACAGGTCCAAACCAATACCTTCCCAAAGGTGTCATCTAGTCATGATGGATCCCAAGCCCTGTCCACCAAGTATCCAAAATTACTATGATACCCATCTGACCCTATTACATTACACTGTCGAATTCTCTTCATTTTTTAGTCACTCTTTGTTTGCATATAGATATCTGGGGCCATGCAGATTATTACTCCCCCTCTTCCTGGGGTAGGAGTGAGGGCAGAATAACATAGTAACAGAGACCTGCCCTCAAGCCCTAAAGACCAGGGTGCAAGTCTCCTTTCTGATGTAGATTGGATGTGTGACACTGGACAAGGGTCTTCCCCTCTCAGTGGCCCAGGCACTCTCTAGGACTCTCTAGGACTGTAAGTGGCAGAGAAGAGACCATCCTACAACTTTCTCACTGTAGAGTTCCCTATACCAGGAGTGGGGAACCTGTGGCTTCAAAGCCACATGTGGTCCTTTAGGTTCCCTTTGACTGAACCCAAACTTCGCCAAACAAATCAGGTTCCTTACTCCTGCCTTATACCAATAAAATTACAAGTCTAGTCCCTTCCCCTATCCTCCCTGGGGAAGCAATATTGAATGGCAGAATATAGAACGCAGACAATCAGAGCTAGAAGGACCTTAGAACACAAAATGTCAGAAAAGAAAATGTGAACTATAAGAACTGTAAGGAACTGTAGTAGAATGTAAACTCCTTGGGGCAGAGCTATTTAGTTGATATCCCCATCACTTTGCAACATGCCAGGCTCATTAAATACTTGTTTTGATGTTGAACTAAATTAACTAGTTCAGAATATTAAAGATAGAGGGTCAGAGCTAGAAAATGCTTTAGATGTTATCTAGTCCAAGCCCTCCCCACCCCCCACACCTTTTTAATAGATGGGGAAATTAAGATCCAGTGAGCAGAAGGAATTTGCCCAGGGTCAGCCTCCTTCTACTACGACCTTTCTATGAGTGTTGTGACCTTCTGAATTATTTGCCTAGCAAGGAAGCCCAGAAGGATCGTAGAATTTTGAGGCGATCGAGTCCAAGTGAAAGGGAAGAGAGGCGGGATGTTCTAATGTATCCTGTAAATAGTCAAACAATTAGCCAAGAGCCTTCATTAAAGTTGCCTTGCCGAAAATAGCCTCTCAGACTCAAGGAAATATTTTGCCCCTGTCTTAATTCCCACCAAAAGGAAAAAAATAATAAACAATTCCAAATCCCAAAGAGGCAAGAATCCAAAAAATTTAAAAAAGAAAAAATCTGGCCTCCCACTGAGAAACCCAGTTTTTCCTTTCTTTTGGGGCCAGGAAGATCAGTACAAGTGACTCCCACCCTTTTCCCAGTGTCTGCATATTTAGGGTTTGATGCTGTTTGGTCCATGGGGTACAGGCATAAATGACCCACAGGAGTGGGTAAACAAACTCTCTCCCTGAAGGGCTTCTAAGGACGGTGTGACCAGTAGAAAGAGTCCTGGAACTGGAATCAGAAGAGCTGGGCTCTAGGCAAAGAGAGAGCAGTGTAGTGGAAAATGGACTGGATTTGAAATCAGAAGAGTCAGATTAGCATCATACCCATGAAACCTGCTTTACTGTGTGACCTTTTGCAAGGCCTTAGCCTTTCTGAACCTCACTCAGTCCCTCATATATAAAAGAGGTAATTTCTAAGGTCCCCTCATGATTCAAAATCCTAGGAGCATAGCTCTATCATCACTAACTCGTTGTGCTGACCATTGGCCATCACAGTCACATTCAATTCAACTCATCAAGAATTTGATTCGCCAAGGAATTAATAAATCTGCCGAAAAGTATTTATCAAGCATATATTTTGTGTTAGGTACTGAAAATAGGTAAAGACACAAAGAAGAAACCAAAATGGCTCCTGATCTTGAGGATCTTACATTGCATTAGAGGAAACAATATGTATATAGATAAGTGAGGAGACTGAATGTGCTTTCCAGTCCCTTCTAGTTGCCCAATGATCTACCTCTGATGAGGCATGTTCCCTGTTGGAGGGCACTTTGAGACCAGAGGATCTTGTTTGGTCCCTTGATCTCCATGATGGCAACAAGGGGAGGGGAGGGAATTCCAAATAGAACTGACCACTGACGAGGAGGAAAAGTCCTCTCTCTCTCTCTGTCTCTCTCTCTGTCTCTCTCTCTGTCTCTGTCTCTCTCTTTGTCTCTCTCTCTCTCCACCCCCCATCTGTCAAATATGTGACTTAGGATTCAGATAGGAATAGTAGAATTTCCCAGGAGTCAGGGTTGGGGAAGAAGAAGCTAATTCTCTTCCCTTGTCTCTTCCCCTTGGTAGCAATAGAGACTGCTCATAGAAAGTAACAAAGGCATGTGCTTTTCTAGGTGACCATGAGCCTGGCCCTAGCTGCCTCTTCTGCTTTGTGTTCCTATCCTCAAGCACAGGAAACTGAGCAGTAATTCTGAGAGTGATGTTTTTTGCCTCAGGGGAAACTTCATGAGTTAGAAATTGTGAAAGCTCTTGGGTCTAGGTGCTGGTCACCCAGAAGATGACCTTTGAAACAACGCCCCAGAGGAGATGAGCAATGCCTAGAGAATGATCCACAGCCTTGGGCTGGCTTGGCAGAAGACATGGACCTTGAGTAAGTTACCAGGAATTAAAGTTGGGGGAAGAAAGGGGAAAGGGAATAAGCATTTATATAACACCTACTATGTGCCAGGTGCTATGCTGGTATTTACAAATATCATTTCGTTTGAACCTCACAACAAATCTGCAAGGTAGGTGCTATTATTATCCTCATTTTACAATTGAGTAAACTGAGACAAATAACGGTTACATGTTTTGCCCAGGGTAACACAGCTAGAACTTGTCTGGGACCAGATTTGAACTCATGTCTTCTTGATTCCTGACCCATTAAACCATCTGGTTGTCTCAAGGAGAAGGCGAGATCCCTGTTAACAGACCCACAAAGTGTTTTATGTTTAAATATTTTAAGTATCAACCTCAAGGAGAGTATAATAGGAATTATGGGTTATTGTTTCATATTTTAAGCATCTATAAATGTACACTTATGAATATTTTGTATTTTAGCATCTCTTTTGTGGTAGAGAAAATAAATAACTGTCCTATATCTCATTTACTTTGTACATTAACTTTCTAGAAAGGACCCTCTTAAACCTTTTTGGGAAGCCTCTAGATATGAGCCAACTCTAAGCTTTATTTAAGAGATTTTTCCCAGAATTACCAGGACAGGGAACATAATGAGCCAGAGAGTACAAGTTCCCTTTGTTGAGAGATCAGACTCCCTTAGAACTAAACCAGGTGTACCTGAGCTCAGAGAGTCCTAGAACTCAGAAAGGCACCTTGGTAATAGAAGGGCCTGGGCCAAACACCAAGACATAAGTCCTGATCATGGGACCACTGGAAGAGTTAAATTCTCAGTTCCCTTGGCCCTATTCTAGAAGTAAACACATAATATAAAAAAAGTAGATATGAGATAATGAGAGAAGAAGGCATAAGCAGGTAGTGGCAGGAGTGGAATCAGTAAAAGACTTCATGTGATAGGTTTTGAAGGAGGCTGTTGGTTCAGGGGGAAAAAATACTGACTCTGAAATCAGAGGATTTAGATTCAAATCCTGCCCCTGATACTACCTATGTAATTTAGGGTACATCATTTAACCTTAATTTCCTTATCCATAAAATTAAAGCATTGTAATGAATGGCTTCTGAAGTCTACAGGATTCTAAGTCAAGGTTAAGAGAAAGTACATTCCAGGGCATAACGATAGGAGATGGGATGCCTTGGACCAAGGAACAAGTAGGATAATTTGACACTGAGACTCAGTGTTCCCACCCATGAAATGAGGGGAAGAGATTGGGCTAAATGATCTCTAAACCCAATTCTACTCCTCAATTCTACGTCTAGCTCCAATAAGCTCATCCTCATTAGGGATTACCCAACCTCTCTCTGGTCTGACTTCTATGGAGCCTGGATGCTCTGGGCCAGGCCTGACTCAGGATAGCTCAGTGGCTCAGGATCAAGATAAGAACAAAATGATACACTCATAGACCATCTAACATTAAACAAAAGGATATTTTCTTACCAACAGCATGGAAAGGATATCCAGCAAAAGCACTGGTTTATTCCAGTGCAGCTTCCCTCATTGCTCAACTGTTGACAACGTGCATAAAGACTAAGAATCTCCTGACTCCTCATCTGCTAAATGCTTTTTAACTTTGTTGCTGGAGACTGTTATTTGTTTTTAATTCTCTGGACTACCTTGAAACTGCCTTGAGAATTGTTTCTATTTGAGAATATTGGAATGTGATTCTACTTCGGTCATCAAGAAGTTATATTATTGTCTTAGTCTCTTGGACCAACCAAATATCAAGGAAAGTTTCAAAGCCTTTTATGAAGGATAGAAATAAGCATTTATTAAGCACCTAGTATGTTCCAGGCACCATGCTAAATGTTATACAAATATTATCTCATTTGACCCTCACAATAACTCTGAGAGGTAGGTGCTGTTATTATCCCCATTTTATAGTTGAAGAAACTGAACTTCAACCTAGGGTTACACTGCTGGTGTCTGAGGCCAAATTTGAACTCAGATCTCTCTGACTCCAGGCCCAGACCTCTATCCACTGCATCACTTAGCTGTCTTATTCCTTTTATTATTCCTTTTAGGGAAAAACTAGCTTAGCTCATGTGGCAGGGGCCTCCGTAGATGCTGCTTCAGCTATACTAGGAGGAGGAGGAAAGAATGATTAATCTTTCATATCCCATCATATCATCTCTGACTCATTTCTGTATGGTACTGACAGCCTGGGAAGAAGTTCTTAACTTTCCATTTGATTTTAAGTTCCTGGAGGACATGGATTGCCCTTTGCCTCTTTTTGTGCCTGGTGCATAGTAGCCATGTAATAGATATTAACTGATGAACTGATTAACCTGGCTGAGATTCTAGAAAGGCAGCTGTGGTACTATGGGAAAGGGAAAGCCTTGGAGCTGAAAGAACTGGGCTCAAAATCCAGCTCTCTGGGTGGCCTGGCACAAAGTATTTATTTGTCTGGAACTCTGGTTTCCTCATCTGTAAAATGAGAGAATTGGATTAGATGATCTCCAAAGTCACTTCCAGCACTAAATCCTATGGTTCTAACTTTGACACTTGCTAGACACTTTGATACTTGGGCAAGTCACTTCTCTGTGCCTCATTTTTCTCAACTGCACAGGTGCCCTAGTCAGGGACTTTTAATGGTACCAGGATAAGTTGCTGTCAACAAATGCCTTCCAGGATTTTCTTCTCTATAGATAATGTGTTCATTTCTATAGTGCTTTTGAATTGAGATATAATTGATAAATAGGTAGATAAATAGATGATGATGATAAATAGATGATAGATAATGCATTTATTAAGCATTTACTTCTGTGGTATAACACATAGCACTTCCCTCACAACAACCTTGTGAGATAGATAATATGACTATGGTTATTCCCATTTTACAAAGGAGGAAACTGAACCTCTGGGAAACCAATCAACCAATAAACATTTATTAAGTGCCTACTGTGTGCCAGGCACTGCACTAAAGTGACTTGTTCAGGGTTACACAACTAGCAAGTGTCCACAGCCACAAGTCATGGGGCTAAGCCTTCCTTTATAGAAAACTCAGAACTTTCAAAGCTTTTCAGATAACTCCATTTTTCCTTAGTAGTTTTGCTTGATTTTGATTCCACAGAACATCACGGCTCACCCAGTAGTGGCAATCCCCTGGCTGCCCTACCTCCTTTGAGTCTTCTTCCATTAGAATATAAACTCCTTGAGGGTAGGGACTGTTTTTCTTTTTCTTATACAGAATAATACCTGGCACACAGTAGGTGATTAATAAATGTTTATTGAATTGAGTATGGGATTTATGACTGGAAGGGACCTTAGAGAGCATCTAATCCAACCTCTCCTGAGAGCGGAGTATTCCTACTGGGAACTAGACTAAATGATCCTGGTTCATTTTCTACTCCTTTTCCTCAGCTCAGAATGAAGCTTCCACATTCTTTGGCCATGACTTGAGCAATCAGCTGTGTTCTTGAGCTGTCTTCACCGAGGCCTAACTAGACAAACAAGCCTTTGATGGGAGGTGTGAAGGGAAGGAAGGACAGGTCTGTGGGATGTTCCAGTCTGAGTGAACTGAGGAGCTGTCAATCAGTGAACAGTTTCAAAGCCTTGCTTCTTTGGATGCTCAGGGTGGGGTGTCTGACATCTAGTAGCCCACCCTTTCTAGACAAAGAAAAAGAGATCCCTTCTAGGGAGAAGGGGGCCCCAGCCAGGGAGTCTTCTCTGAGATAACATCAGAGTCTTAGGGATGGAAAGAATGCCAGAGCTGGAAGGAATCTCAGACAACAGCAGCATGGCGCCATGGAAGGAGGGACAGATTTGGAGTCGGGGGACCTGGGCTCTAATCCTGACTCTTCCCTTCCTCTGGCTCTCAGTTTCTTTTACAAAATTAGGGGATTGGAAGACCTCTGAGGTTCCTTCTAAGTCTAAGTTCTTCAGTTTTTAGGTAAGGAAATTGAGATTCAGAGAGAGGAAAAAAACTTTTTTTTCGAGTCTCTTGACCATTGAGTAGGACATAGTCTAGTGTAGAGAATGTGCACAGGATAAGGAATCAGAGAATCCAGAAGAATTCAGGCTCAGGGAAAGGAAGGAAAGAGGAAGGGAAGGAAGGAAGAGGAAAGAGAAAAGAAAAGGAGGGAAAAGGAAGGAAAGAAGAGAGTGAAGGAAGGAGGAGAGAAAGGGAGGAAGGAAGGACAAGTAGAAGAGAAGGAGGGTGGAAGGAAAGAGGGAGGAAAGAAGGAAAAAAGAAGAAAGGAATGAGAGAGGGAAAGAAAGAAGAAGGGAGTGAGAAAAAAAGAAAGAAGGAGAAAAGATCATTTACATTTGGAAAGTATATGGAGAAGGGAAGACAGAGATGGCATAGTAATTAGAGAACTGCCAATGGAGCCAAGAAGAGCAGGGTTCAGTGCCTCTGACATGTACTGATGGTCACTCTAGTTGAGTCACTTACCTTCTCAGTGAGATGCTGCCAACCTGCATGGTTCTATCAATGAAATCTAGTTTCTATCCCTACATAAAAAAAAGAAGAAATTCAGAATGGGACACAAACAAACGGTAATTGTATCAACACCACATTAGATTTAATATGTACTTTACAAAAACCTGTCTAACAGACATTGGTTTCATACTCCCCCCCCCCGCACACACATACACACACACACATAAACATACATACTGAAATATTTATGGTTGTGGCTGATTATTACATTCATGATTAATTTTTTTTAACTTTTAAAAAAGGTGAAAGGGTTGCACTAAATGATATCTAAGGTCCATTCCAGCTCAAAATCCTATGTTCGGTGGTGGCTAAGCCTGAGTCAGAAGGTCTCTTGGCTCTCGCACCAAAGATCTTTCAACACCTCCAAAAATCTTAGGAGCAGCACTCTCTAGAGCTGGGAGGGACCTCAAAGGCCAGCAAAATCCACCCTATCCCCCATTTTAAAGATGATGAAATCCCAGGCCCAGGAAGGGAGGTTTGATGATGTTTGCTCAGTTGTATCTGTTAGAAAGTTATTATTAATATCCTACCAAAACCTTCCTCTTTGTAACCACACAACACACACAATTTGGATTTTTTATTGACCTGAGATGCCATTTAATCCAAGCCCATCTGGGATGGTAATATATGAATACCTTCCTCACAATATTCCCTACAAATTGTTTTGGTGTTCTCAAGGCAATCTGTTCAATTGGAAAACCAGTTCTACAGCCACATTTTGGGAAACATTGACAAACCAGAGGCTTTTCAGAGGGAGCCAACTGGAGACCAATTCATACAGATTAAGAAACTCAGAATATCTACCTGGAAAAGAGAAGATTTATAGAAGGTGACTGTCTTTGAGTAGTTAAACAAGGATTAGTGCATTACACATATTTCCCTTACACTCATTTGTCCTCCAAAATTATCCATTTCTATTGACATTATCACCATCTTTACAGTGCCATCCAGTACCTAATGAGATGGAAAATAGATTATGTTAGGGGAAGGGCACTTCTTGAAGCAGCCAGAGAGATTCTCTTCCTTGTGATTATCTTTGGTTTCTTCCTTTACTCTCAAATTCCACATCTGATCAGTTGCTAAATCTTGTCATCCCTACTTGCATAATATCCTACACCTCCATGCACTCAGTTTCTTCCTTTGTAAAATGGGGATTATAATGCTTGCATTACACAGAGTTGTTGTGAGGAAAATGCTTTGCAAATGCAGTGTCATAAATGTTTCTTAAAGTCCAAGTTCCCTTTGAACTCTGATATTCAGTGTTTTTATGTCCCTCTCAACTCCAGCATTATATATGCTAAGGGCCCTTCTAACTCCTTGACCTTCTATGATCCCTCAAGATGTCAAGGTCTGGCCTTTGCTAACCTAGAGTTCTGACTATTTTTAATTATACCTGAGTCTTGAAATTATTGAGCCAAGGAGAATGAGGAAGGGGGAAAAGGGGGGGGGTAAGGAAAGAGAGAGAGAGAAAGAGAGGGGAAAACAGAGAGAGAAAGCAAGCAAGAGAGTCAGAGAAAGAGGGAGTAATATGGAGAGAAGGAAGAGGAGAGAGAGGAAGAGGAAGGGAGAGAGTGAGAAAAAGAGAAAGATAAAGGAGGAAAGGGGAGAGAAAGAGGGAGAGAAGGGAGAAAGAGAGCAACAGAGAGAGAGAAAAAAAGAGAGTCAGAGAGTAAAATGGAGAATATGGAAGAAGAGAGAGAGGAAGGAAGAAGGAGGGAGAGAGTGAGAAACAGAG
Organism: Notamacropus eugenii; assembly: GCF_028372415.1. NCBI lineage: Eukaryota > Metazoa > Chordata > Mammalia > Diprotodontia > Macropodidae > Notamacropus > Notamacropus eugenii. Next base: position 127,535,538 of record NC_092876.1, read on the forward strand.
AAAGATAAAGAGGGAGAAAAGGAAAGAGAGAGGGAAGGAAGGAGAGACAGAGAGAAAGAGAGAGTGAGAAAGAGAAAGAAAGTTGTATAGAAGTATAGACGGGGAATGGAGAGGGAGTAATGATGATGAAGTTCCTAGGAATAGGGGAGAATCTTTGTATTTAAGGAGTTTGTAATAAGGTTTAGAACAAAGAACCTACATAAAGAAGCATCTCACATTTAACATGTCCAAAACAGAACCCATTCTGTTCCACCTCTACGCCCAACCCATCATCCTTCCAGTCACCCACACCCATCATCCTCATTTTCACCTCACATATCCAATCCATTGCCAAATCTTGTCCTTCCCACCCTCACAACAACTCTTGTATAAATCCACTAGTCTCCACTCACAGCCAACACCTTTACCTCAGGCCCTCATCACCTCTCTCCTGCACTATTTCAATGGCCTTCAAACCTGTCTCCCTATTTCAGGCTTCTTCCCAGTATGATCCATCCTCCATTCATTCTGTTGCCAAGGTGAAGGTTAACTCATGTCACTCTCCTCATACCCACCCCCACTCCCAATGAGCTGCTAATCCCTCCAGGATCAAGCATAAATCCTTCATTTCCTAGCCTGGCTGCTTCCTACCTTTCCAATCTTTCTATACTTTATTCTCCGCGTCCCCTGCCATCCATCTACATGGGCTTACTTGCTGTTTCAAATCTGTCACTACATCTCCCATCTCCTTGCCTTTGCTCTGTCTATCCTTCATGCCTATAATTCTCTGCTTTCACCTTTCCCTTTTAATTTTCCTGATTCCTTTCAAGATTCAGCTCAATTCTTACCTTCTGCAAAAGGCCTTTCCCAGCCTCTCTGACCTTCCCCCCATCTCTATCTCTCCCCTCTCAGATTGCCTGTTTATATTTTGTATGTAACTAGTTAGTTGCATGTTGTCTTTCCCATTAGAATCTAGGCTTCTTGAGGTCAGAAACTGCTTTTGCCTTTTTTTTTTATATCTTTGTAGTTAAATACAGGGCCTGGAATATACAGTGTGCTAAATAAATTCTTGTTAAAAGAATGGCTAACTGCAGAGCCATAACTAGAGCAGGGCAATCAAGGTTTTGTCCCAGTGTGCAAAATTTAAGGGGCATTGGCATGCCTTGTACTCCTTCAGCAGGTTGAAACAAGAGAGCTTACCACAAAGTTAGCAAGAATAATTAGTTAAAATTAATTAGAAGCCACCAGATGATTAAGCACCTCCTCTGCTGCTGCACGGCAATGAGCTCCACCCTCCTACCTCCTCCACGGGTAATGAGTTTCTCAGCAGCGGGGCTCTGGAAACCAGAATGGCAACTTACCAGTCTGGCTTTGCCCCCATGCCTAAAATACTCTTCCAGCTGGACTAGGCAAGTCATGCTAACTAACTACCAGATGGCTGAAAGTGCTGTAGATTAGGGCAAGGAGTTACTCCCACTGAAAATGCCTCCTTTCCACCTGCTGAAATCCTCATCCTTCAAAGCTCTGGTGGTCACCACCTCTTCCTTAGTGCCCCCTGTCCTAAGTAATCTCTTCCTTTACAAGCAAAGGAGGGATTGGAGAGGATGATTTTTAATGTTGCTTAGGATCGAGACTAGTGATTGGACATTGCCAGTTAACACATGTAACCAGTCCATGAACATTAGAATCCTGGCCCTTATCACCTCCTATCCAGACTCTTATAATAGTCTCTTGACAGGCATTCCAACTTCCACTCTGACTCCTCCAATCCCTCCTTTATTGGCTTCCAGCATCATTTTTTTTACATGTAATTCTGATCACATCACTCTTCTACTCCAAAGCCTTCAGTGGATTCCTGTTGTCTACTAGATAAAGTTTGGATGTCTTAGCCTGGTATTCAAGAACCTTCCCAACTGGCCTTTTCAGCTTCAGCTCCTTACCCCCCTCTTCATTTGCTACCCCCTATTCCCTGCTATGTTTTCACCCAGGGGTGGAGAACCTGCAGCCTTAAGGCCACATATGGTCTTCCAGACCACTGGGTATGCAGCCTTTTGACTGAGTCCAAGTTTTACAGAACAAATCCTTTCATTAAGGGGATTTGTTCTGTGAAGTTTAGATTCCATCAAAGGGCCACACTAGAGGACCTAAAGGGCCACATGTGGCCTTGAGGCTGCAGGCCCTCTATCCCTGCTCTAAACAAACAGTCCTCCAGCATGTCCTGAGCACTCCAGATTCCAGGCCTTTGCTCGTGTTGTTTCCACGACTTGGAACATGCCTCTTCCCTATCATCTTCTGTTGAATTCCTCCCCAGTCTTTAAAGTCCAGGGGTCCTCATCATTGTTTTAGAACATGAAGAGTCTTCTGAGACTCATGTTCCAAACATGAGCCTATGATCATGTGGGTGGAAAGTCAGCATATCCTCATGGGCTAGGGATTTCGTATGGTTTGCACTAGTGAAATAAAGCCCGAGGTTGGATTCTGTACAGAGCCAAAGCCATGATCCAAGGTCCCAGGTATGAGAAATTGTCCATAAGGCAAGAACTACACAGAACAAACATTGATGGGGTTCTGGGGGCTTTGTTAGATAATAGAAGATGGCCATAAAGAGTTAGGCCAGATTCACTGAGGAAAGATCAAAAAAACTGGATGCTTATAGATGTTATATACAATAATATTACTGGGCCATAATAACAACAAATGAGGAATTAAGAGAAAAATGGAGAGGTCTATATGAATTGTGGAAGAGTGAAGAAAGCAGAGCTAGGACAATAATATGCAAAATTAACATTATTATATAAATGGAAAAAATTAAGACATCAGCACTGGGATTAAGGGGTAGAATGCTGCACATGAAGTCAGGATGACCTGAGTTCATATCTGGCTTCAGAAACTTCACTGCCTACGGGATCCTGTGCAAGTCACTTTATCTCCATAGGCCTCAGTTTTTGCATCTATAAAATGAGATAATAATAGCATTGTATTTTGTTTTAGGCATTTAAAAGTAGGATTCTGAGGAGGGGTCCCTAGGCTTCACCAGATTATCAAAGAAGGCTGAGACACACACATACACACACACACACAAAGATGACAAACCCTTGAAACTCAATTCCTTCCAGCTGTAACATTCTGTGATTCCATTAGAATTCTGTTCCATGGGTTCTGTAGAGATGCATACCCTTCAGAACTTCAGAGATTGGGTGTTTGAGCAGTGTGGTCAGATCACACCCCACTTTTGTCCCCCTCTCCCCCCACCTCCCACTCCACTGAGTAGTATGCTTCATAACTTGCTGTGGTTGGAAAAGAAATCATCCCCACTGGCATCCAACTCTCTGGTACTTGGCTAGGCTAGACCTTCAATACAGACACAGAGTCTGGTGGGGGTCCTGTTTTAGAAGCCTTTCCAGCTGGGTAGGGTCTTCCAGAAAAGTCTTTGAGAGCTTAGGGTCTTCTCCATGCCATGATGAGACATCCAAGAATGATGTCAGGGGAGGAGCAGGAAACATTATTATCTCCTTTTCACAAATTAGGGATAGAGACAATCAGGGAGGCATCCCTGGAGGCCTTTCAGGGAGCCTATGAGAATAATAACTCCCAGCTGTGTGTGGTTTAAGAAATTTTCCTTTCAGAGCAGCTTTGTCCCTATTTTGCAGATGTGGATGCTGAGGCATAGAAAGGTTAGGTGACTCATCCAGTCACAGTGGGCTGAGACTTGAACCCAGGTCTCTAAATACCAAGGTGGGTGTGTTTTCTATTAGATTAGGCTGCCTTTCACAGTGATGTAAAGTTCTTCTTCCTGTAAATAAACAATGTTTAAGCACCATTGGCTTGAGAGGAGACAAAGAGAAATTAGGAGGCACTGTAAGCTTCTGAGAGTCAGTGGAAGGTTAGGAGATGTCCAGGACTGGGGACTAGAAAACAAGAGAGAACTCTGATCTTTGAAATGGTTAGAGATTGAGCCCAAGAAGAATAAAAGCTCTGGGCAGATTGTTCCCATCTGGGGGGAGAAGGGCATCTTCAAGGATATAGATGAAGAGTGGGGAGGGAATTTAGAGATGACATCCCACTCCAACCCTACTTGTTACACAGATGAGGAAACTGAGGTCCAGAAAGGCGACCACCATGGTACTCCAGCTCCACAGCCCGAATTCCTTTCCCTTCAACATGATGTCTCCTTGACATCACCGTCACTTCCCACACTTTAAACCTTTCCCATCCATTGCTTATACTTGTCTTGGTATGTTTGTGACCATCTTCTATCTTATTCTCTCCAGCTAGATTGTGAGCTTTCTGAGGACAGGGGCTCAGTACTTCACTCACTCTTATACCCTGGGCCCTGTACATAGTACGTGAGGGCTTATACATGTGTTGTTATTTTTAATGAATGTAGCCAGGAAATGCTTCCTGGAGGAGGGGGCAGTTGCACTGGACCTCCAAGGGTAGGTGAGATTTGTATCCACTGAGGGCAGGACTTGCTGAGAGATATCATGGTCCAGTGGAATGAATATGTAGGGAGAGAATCAAAGAATCACTGAGGGTTAGACGTGGTCTAACCTCCTCCACTTTGTAACTGAAACCCCAAAAGGGAAAATGACTTGCTCAGCGCCACACAAATAATAGGGGGCAGACTGGGACCCAAATATTATGACTTCAGACTAATGCTCTTTCCATTAGACCTGGGTTCAAATCCTAGCTCTGCTGCTTCTCTTTAGTCTTTTAAAATCTCTGGGCCTCAGTTTCCTCCTGTGTAAATTAAAGAAAGTTGAATTCACTCTAAATCAGGGGTGGGGAACCTGCAGGTTCAAGGCCACATGTGGCTCTCTAGGTCCTCAAGTCCAGCCCTTTGACTGAATCTAAACCTCGCACAACAAATCTAATTTGGCCATCAATGACCAGGAATAGGAGGCAGGGTATTTTAGGCCTGGGAAATAGTATAAGCAAATGTTCATGGGACAGCATTGGATACACATGGATATGATCATAACAATAATACCTCCTGTTTCTATAGTGCTCTTGAGGTAGGGAGGGTAAGAATCACTGTCCCCATTCTGTAGAGGAGGCAGATGAGGCTGAGCAGGGTGAGGTCTGTCCTAGGTGACACAGCCAGTAAGCAGTGGATAGAAGTTGAATGGATCCACATCTTCTGATGCCAATTTCCAGGTTTTTGTCCTCCCATTACCCAGGTTTTTCCTGTGCCTGAAAAGACTAGAAGAAAGGAGAGAATGAGTGATGGCAGAGTTGGCTGAGTCAGGAATTGCTAACATGTCCAAGCAACTCTCGTGTCTCAAATGAAGATGCTGCTTTTGCAGGCAGCTTTCGGGGAGGTCTGGAGGGGGGCTTAGTTACGAAGGGGGAGTGCAGAGCTGCAAGCTCAATGCTATGGGACACACCAAGGCAGATAGACAGGCATGTTCCCTTTCTATGGATGGGGGCTGGGGATGGGGGTGAGGGTTGGCAGGAGGACAAACCTTAATTTAAACAAATGTATTTCTCCAGCTACAGCTGGAGGCACTGAGGTAGAGACAGGGGATGTGACTTGCCCCACATCACACCATGAGTTAGTGTGAGAGGGATGAATAGATGTTAAGACATATGCTTCCCAGTTCAAGGCTCTTTCTAAAATTGTGAAGAGACCCATGGGTTGGGAGTCACGAGAGTCCTGGGTTCAAATCCTGTTCAGCCACTTACTATGACCTTCACATTCAATGTCTTATAGTCATAGTATGTGTCCAACCCCCTTACTAGACTGTGTGCTCCATGAAGCTAGGGACCTTGTCTTATGTAACCTTTGTGCTGCTCCCAGAACTTAGCCTTGTTATCCGTATTTGGGAAATATTTGTAGCATTGAATTGAATTGCCCTACAGTTGGATACTTCACTCTTTATCTTCAATTTTCTCTTATGAAAAAGGGAGATGACAACTCCTAGAGATGTCTTAGGTTCAGTGAGATAATGACCATCAAAGTGCTTGACAAAGCAAAAAGCAGTCTCCCTACTTGGGGGACTGTTCTCCCCAAAGTGTCTGACAGGCAGTAATTGAAAAGTGGAGGCAGGCTTGTTCTATGTTGATTCTTCCCTCCTCCACAGCTCCACCCCCACCCCACCCCAACCCCTCGGCAGTATCTAATCAGCTGTCAAGTCTTATCTATCCTACCATCATTGTCCCTTGTTATCTGTCCCATTCTCTTGACATACATACCCAATCAATAGCAGATTTTTGGTTCTCATACCCTCTCACTTAATGCCCCTAAATCTCTTTACCTCCAATCTCTTCTCACTTCAATCCATCCTTAAGATCCTTCCCACTGAAATGGAAGCCTATCTATCCTTCATACAGCTGCCAAAATAATTTTTCTTTTACTAAGGCCCTGCTAAAAATCTTTGGTTATTCCCTATTGCCTTTAGGATAAAATGGAAACTCCTTTTGGCATATGAAGCCTTCTATAATCTTATTCTGATATGCCATTTCAAGTTTATTTTATATGATCCTCCATGACGTAACTGGGGGAACAGGCTGATCTTGCCAGATTCATGACAGTTGGTAAGAAAGGAAGGGTAAAGAGGATTCATTTCATTTTATAGAAAAGAAAACTGAGAAAAAACAGCCTGCCCAAAGTGACACAGCAATTGTCAGAGGCCTGCCTAAGACTTCCCCAGGCTTTCTGACCCTTGACTTTGTAGTCTTCCTACTTCCCAACTAGCCATTTTCTGAATTCTGAATTCAACCTGCCATCTCCACCTCTGAGAACTGAGACTTGCTTATTCCCCGCATCTAGTTCACTCCCCTCATTCATGCCTTTCAGAATCCTTTGATTCTTTCAAGGCTCAACTCAAGGGCGACTTCTTCCAAAAAGCCTTCTTTTTTCTCCCCATAATTGAAAATATTCTCTCCTTCAAATTTCCCTATAGCACTTTGTTCAAATCTTTTGGTCTTCCTCACACTCTACCTTGTATTGGACTTATCTATGAAGGCAGGGGCTGTTAATTTTATCTTTGTATTTCCAGCACTGTGTACAAAGTAGCTAGTAAGGCAAATTCCTTAAATTTCTCAAACCTTAGCTTATCCTATTTTCCAAATAGAGGTAGTAATACTTGCACCAGCCACCTCAGAGAGAGGGGAGCTATTGTTATTATATAAACATGAGGTGCTGTGATGACTGTTCTGAGGCAGGACTTATTTTGGTGGAAGGTGAGTTATTAAGACTAGAGCTTAAATCTTGCCTAAAAAGCAGGCTTTTAATCCATACTTGTCTAATTAAACTGAATATAGGAAGAAAATTGCCTGGGGGTGGGAGTCAGGGATGTAGAGGAAGAGAATGGAAAGATGACAAGGGAGAAGGATCTCAGATTCAGTGTAAGGACAGCCTTTCCAAAGCTACCTCCTATATGTCCCCTTTTCTCCACTCAAACAGCTGCCACCTTGATGCAGGCCCTCATCACCTCCTTCCTGGACAGTTACAACAGCTGTTTGGTACATCAGCCTGCCTAAAGTATTTCCTGACTCTAGTCCATTCTCTACTTGCCTACCATGGTAATCTTCTAGAATACCAACAGGAACACACATCTTCTCAACTCGTCTCCAAGATCAAACTTGGACATCATTATTGTTGTTGTTGTGTTTGTCCTTCATTCTTGAACCATGACCATTCTTGACCATGCCATCAAGCTGATGACATGACTTACAGCTGACTTTGATTTGAATGAAGGAGGGCTGTGCAGCTCACCAGCCTCACCTTCTTCTCCTGAGTCATCTGGGTCCAATGGCCTCATATTCATCAGAATGACTGGAGATGGCCCAGGATGCCATGGGAGACCCTGCCCCTTTCAGGTCAAGGTCTTATCACATTCTCACTTTGAGTGAGATGCATCCATTCAATGGCTTCTTTAAGTAGTTACTCAAGGGATGGCCCCTTAATTTAAAAAAAAAAAATCAAACTGGGATAGCCATCAAGTTCATGTTGTTGGGTTTTTTTATACTATTGTGGTCATTTTCTATGTATATATCTTTTTATTCTTCTGTGCTTACTCAATTCTGCATCATTTCATTTGATATCTTCCCATGCCTCTGAATCTTTCATATTTATTGTTACTGAAGACAGAGTAATGGTTCAATAATATACCACCACAATCTGTTTAATCATTTCAAAATTAATGGATAGCTAATTTTTTTCTAGTTCTTTGCTACCACAAAATTGCTGCTATGAATATTTTGGTATACATGTGACCTTTCTATCTTTGATCTAGCAATGGGATGGAACAATGGATATGGACATTTTACTTACTTTTTTTCAGTGTCATGTCAATTCAACAAACATTTATTTATCAAACACTATGTGCCAGGCACTGTACTAAGCACTTGGGATACAAAGAAAGGCAAAAAAAAAAAAATCCCTGCTTTCAAGGAGCATCATTCTAAATTGCTTTCTAGAAGTAGTCAGACTAATTCCTGGCTCCACTAATGGTGTATTAATGTGCCTATATACAATATCCTACTCCCTGCCAATATCAACCATTTATGTGTTTGTCATCTTTGCCATTTTTCTAGGGGAGAGGTAAAACCTCAGCTACAACTGATTTGTATGTCTTTTAGTGATTCGAAGTAATCTTTCATATGATTCATATGATAAATAATGTATAATTCTTAGGAAAGAAACTCCTATTTGATAAAGAACTACTGGGAAAAGTAGAAAGCAGATGAATAGAAATTAGGCTGAGATCATACATTCAAACTGGATATATGACTTGAAAATTCAAGATCACATCATTAAAAAAAATGAGAAGAGGTATAGATCTTTTCAGACTTTGGATAGGGGATGAATCCTAAACCTAATCCTAAACAAGGAACAGAGGAAATTACAAAAGATAAAATAGATAATTTTGATCACATGAAATTGAAAAGCATTTGCACAACCAAAATTAACACATTTAGAATAAGAAGCAGTAGTCACTTGGGAAAAATATTTGTGTAAAATGTAAGAGCTTGATATTTAAGACATAAAAACAACAGAAATATATGACCAAAAGTCATTCCTCAGTAAAGTGGTCAAAGAATATGAACAGTTTCTCAAAAGAAGAATTCCAAACAATTAACCACCATATGAAGGAATGCTCCAAGTCACTAATAATAAGAAAAATGTAAATCCAAAATAATCCTGAGGTTTCACTTAACACCTTCAAAACTGGCAAAGGTGACAAAAAACTGAAGCAATCAATATTGGAGAAGTTGTAGAGAGATCAGCCCACTAATGAATTACTGATAGAGCTGTGAACTGCTATTAATACTTTGGAAAGCATTTTGGAATTATACAAATAAAATTACTAAAATTCATAAATCTTTAGCCCAGAGATTCCACTACTAGGCATGTACCCCAAGGAGGTCACTGACAAAAAAAAGAGGGTCCATATACACCAAAAAATTTATAGCAATGCTTTTTGTGGTAGCAAAAAAATGAAAATCACAATGGTAGATGACTATCAGCTGGGGAGCGGATAAACAAATTGCAGTAGCACATGAATATAATGGAATATTACTGTGCTATATGAATCAATGAATATGGATACAGAAAAGTATGGAACAACTTACATGAACTGATGTAAATAAAATAAGCAGGACTAGAAAACAATATGTACAATAACTACAACAGTGAAAATAAAAAGATAACCACTCAGAAGCAACAAAGACTGGATGTCACAAAATTATAATAACTGTGCTTGACCCTCAAAGAAATGCCACATAAAGATAACTTCCTAGCCTAGCTGCGCCAGATCTCCAACTGTATTACAGAGTGGTAATCTCCAAAACAACGTGGCTAAGAAACAGAGTGGTAGATCGATGGAATAGATTAGGTACACAATACAAAGCAGTAAATGACCATAGTAAACTAGTGTTAGATAAACCCAAAGATCCAAGTTTTTAGGGCAACTCACTATTGATTAGGGAAATGCAAATTAAAACAATTCTGAGGTACTACCTCACATCTACCAGATGGGCCAACATGACAGAAAAAGAAAAGGACAAATGTTGGAAAAATGGGACATTAATCCACAATTGGTAGAGTTGTGAACTGATCCAAGCATTCTGAAGAGCAATTTGGAACTAATTCCAAAGGGTTATAAATCTGTGCATACCCTTTGACCCAGCAATACCACTATTAGGTCTATATCCCAAAAAGATTTTTAGAAAGAAAAGGACCTATTTGTATAAAAATATTTATTGTAGCTCTTTTTTTTGTGATGGTAAAGAATTGGAAATTGAGGGGATGTCCATCATTTGGAGAATGTCTGAGCAAGTTGTGATATATGATTGCAACAAAATACTATTGCTATCAGAAATGACAAGCAGGATGCTTCCAATAAAACCTGGACTTAGATGAAATGAAGCAGAATGAAATAAGTAGAACCAGAACAGTGTACATAGTTACAGCATTATTGTATGACGATAAACTGTGAATGCCTTAGCTTAGGGGTGGTGAACCTTTGGTCTCGAGGCCATATGTGACCCTTTAGGTGCTCAAGTCTGGCACTTTGACTGAATCCAAACTTCACAGAACAAACCCACTTAACAAAAGGATTTGTTCTGTAAAACTTGGACTCAAAGGGCCGCACTTGAGGACCTAGAGGGCCACATGTGGTCTAGAAGCCACAGGTTGCCCGCCCATAGTTTAGCTGTTTTCATCAATACAATGATCCAAGATAATTCCAAAAAACTATGCTATCCATTTCCAGAGAAAGAACTGATAGAGTCTGAATGCAGATTAAGGCATACTATTTTTCACTTTCTTTACTTTTTTCATGGCTTTTTTTCATGTTTTAAAATTTGACTAATATGAAAATGTTTTCCATAGTTGCACATGTACAACTTGCATTAAATTGCTTGCCTTCTCAATGAGGGTGGAGGCAAGAGGAGAGACGGAATTTGAAACTCAAAATTTTAATAAATGAATGCTAAAAATTGTTTTTACATGTAATTAGAAAAAATAAAAATTTAAAAGAAAAAAAGAAAGAAAAAACACCTTCCCCTGTTCCTTTGCAGAAGTCAGTGAGTGGAACACTGCATACAACATCAGGTGTGGAACACAGCATATACCATCAGGTGGTTTTTATTTTTTTAACGTGCTAATCAGTTTTAATGCTTTTTTTTCTCTTAAAAAAGTTTACATTTATTTTTTATTTTTTAGAGCTGCTTGTTCATCTTATTTTAACCACTTTTCCACTCAAGTATGTCTCTTGATCTTCTATATTTTTAATTCCATATACATGTATTTGTGTGTGCATACACACCCAGATATACATGAGACCTTTATCAGAGCTATTTAATGTAAAGATTTTTTTCCCAGTTGACGGTTTCTCTTCTTGCTCTAGTTGCACTGGCTTTGTTTATGCAAATACTTTTAATTTCATTTAACCAAATTTATCTATTTTATCTTTTGTCATGTTCTTAACTCTTATTTAAGAATTCTCTCAACTAGATGCAGTTATGAAGGATATTTCTAACCATTTTCCTCCAGTTTTTATGTTGACCTTTTTTTATTAAATCAAGTATTCATTTGAGATTTATTGCAGGAAGTAATTTAACAAGTTAGTCTAAATTTGTTTCTTGCCATGCTGCTCTCTAGCAATCCTAGTTTTTGGCAGATCGGGATTTTTTCCTCAAGTAGTTTATGTTCTTGGGTTTAGTTAACACTGCTACTGAGTTCAATTGTTTTTGAATCTTGCTCATTTAGTTTGTTCCATTAATCTACTTTTCTATTTTTAACCAGTACTAAATAGTTTTGGTGATTACTACTTTATAACATAATTTGAAGTCTGGAAATACTAGTCTCCTTTCTTTTTATTTTTTTTATTATTTGAGATTCTATATCTTTTGTTCCTCCATATGAATTTTGCTGTATTTTGTATAGCTCTATAAAGTATCTGATATAAAATTTAATTGGTAAAGTATTAAACTTGTTGATTAATTTAGATAGTATCAAAATTATTATTATACCAGGACATATATAGGGTCTCAGTCATCTCAAGGTGAAGTCTGGTTAGGCATTTCTGACATTAAGGAAATTTTAATGTTCGTTGGATCACTGTTCTGTGGTACACACTTGTACATTTTAGAAAGATTCTCCACAAGTTTTTCACATCATTTAGAATAAGGCATTTTGCATAGTAGGCATTCAATAAATGTTTTGGTATATATTAGCTGAGAAGTAGACTGGGAAAGGTTGAAGGGCTGGCCTTTTGAGACAGTTAGATTGGATTCCAAGTCCTACCTCTGACACTATGGACATGTCTAGTACCTCAAGGAACTATTTTTTTAATTATTGGTAGATTAGAGTGTTCCACAATGCAGCCATGGTTGTTGTCCTTTGTTCTCAAAGAGGACCAAAATAATGGTCAAGGTACAGTGCATCTGACTGTGGCTGATCAGGTCAATACGAGCTCGGAAGGCTTGACCACAGATCAGGTACAAATAGTTCCTGTAAACATCTGGAGAGGAGATGTCTCTAAATTTGCACATCTCACATTTATTCTGAGTTACTGAAATTCTGCTTAGCTCATAGAGTACAGCATCTTATTTGGTGGTCCTGTGACAGTCTGCATTTTACAGTGATTCCAAAATTCTTCAGAGAGACCTAGAGAGTGTCCTTGTATCACTTCTTCTGATAATCATGTGAGTGTTTGCCTTCTTTGAGTTCTCCATAAAATAGTCTTTTAGGCGAACATAATGTTTGGCATTCAAACAACACGGATAGCCCATCAGAGTTGAGTTCTCTGCCGTAGTCTGCCTGGCAATGCAGCTCAAGAAAGGACCTCCGTGTCCGGCACCTTATCCTGCTGGGTAATCTTCAGAATTTTTCCTAAGACAATTCAAATGGAAGCAATTCAGTTTGCTGGCATAGAACTGGTACATGGTCCAGATTTCACGGGCATAGAACAATGAGGTCCATACAATGGCTTGGTAGACCTTCAGTTTGGTAGGCAGCCTAATAGCTCTTCTCTCCCACACTTTCCTTTGGAGTCTTCCAAACACTGACTTAGGTCTCCCAATGTGCATGTCAACCCAATCATCTATGTGTACCTCTCTGGAAAGTATACTGCCAAGGTAAATAAACTTATCCACAAATTTCTCCATTTGCTGTACCAATGGTTCCACATATGGATAGTGTGGTACTGCTGGAGAACTTGCCACTATTTTGGGGGGGCAGGATGTTAATTGTTAGGCTAAAATTAGCACAAGCAACAGAGAATCAATCCATACTTTGTTGAATCTCAGTCTCAGAGGCTACAAAAACCTCTTCTTCAGTTGGAAGTTTGGCCAGAGTGGGATTGACTCCAACCTGAAGTATACAGTCAGTGGCTTAATCATGGGTTGGGGATAGTTTGTTGAAAACACTATCAAAGTATTAATCCTATCTCTTCAGGATTATATCCTTATCACTAATCAATATGGCTCCATTAGCACTGAGTAACTGAGATACACCATAAGTCTTTGACTCATAGCCTTCAGAGCATCATAAAAGTGCTTTGTAATTGTTACTATCAGTGTAAAATTGAGTTTCATCTGCCTTATTACTGAGCATCTCGCTGTTTCACTTATATTTTACTTTTGATGGAGTTAAACACTGCCTTCTTAGAGATGGATGAACTATCCTGCTGGTAAATCCTGCAGAGTTCTCATTTTTTCATTTAGCAGTTTCTGAATTTTCCCATCATTTTCATCAAACCAGTCTTGATATTTGTGAGTGTTCTGGCCCACATGAGTAAATGTGATGTTGTACACCAAATCTCTTGAAATCTGCCTGCTCCTTTTCTGCTCCACTGTTGCCAACCATGTGCTGGTTCAGTTTTCCCTCCAAGTTAAGCAACAAACTGTTCACTCTTGGAAAAACACTATAATCTGTGAACAGTAAGTCATTTTATCTTGTCTTACCACCTTACCATCTTAGTTGTCTTACCTTGGAGAAACCGTTTTTGTCAAATATGAATGTTTAGCGTGGAGAGAATAAGTCTATGATTGATCCAACATTCTGCACCACACATTGCCTTTATCATTCTCATATCCTATCTCTTCTTACAATGACACAGTCTATTAACTGTCAATGTTTGTTGCAAGGGTGCATTCATAAAGTTTTGCAGCATTTATATAAAACAGAAGACAGTGCTGGTGATGAGAAGGTCATAAGATGCACAATTCTTCAGTAGTAAGTGATTGTTGCTGTTTCTGACTTCATCCCTCCCAAGGACTCCCTGACAGGTCTGATAGTTTGTGCCTACTCTGGTATTTAAGTCACCCAGAATTATAAGCTCTTTTGGAACACTGATGATGAGGGTCTCCACGTCTTCATAAATTTTTTTCTTTCTTTGACCTCCTCAGGGTGCTTCATGGTGGGAACATAAGCACTGATGTTGGTGCAGCACTTTCCTGAAAGTGGCAATCCCACTGTCATGACTGTCATTCACTACTTTTGGTAGGCATAGAAGCTTGTTGATTAGTTTTGATTGCAAAACCTTCACCAGCTTCACAGTGAGTGCTCTTTATCACTGTGGTCACTCCAGAAATACATGAATCCAGCTCTGACTTCAGTAAGCTGACCTTTGTTTGCCAGTCTTTTTTCACTAAGAACTGCTAGACAGATGCAATACCTGCTGAATTCTCTCACAAGAGCTGTTCACCTTTCAGGTCTACAAGATCCCCTGTTGCCCATAAGCATAAGCACATTCCATCTACTGACAGTGAATGGAATCATCTTCACAAAAGATTTTGTACATTTTTTTTGTGTGTGTTTCCACCATAAGGTGACTCCCTGTGTGCCATGGCAAGCAATCCAGGGTTGGGTGAATGAGATAATTTGTAGAGTACCTTTTCTAGCTCCTTCCTCCCATCAGGAGGTGAATAGTGCAGTCCTTGAAAAAGGCTGCTCAGACATTCAAGGGACTACCAAATCCCACTGCTGCTTCAGTCCAGTGAGAAGACAAACCTATGTCGTGGGCTACCTGTGTATAGGGTTGTGACTATAGCTCCCATGCCGTTTCATCACCTGCCTGTTGCCACAGGACTTTGAGGAAGGTAAAAATGGCAAAATGGCATGGATGATGTCTTTTGACTCACAGCACATAAATTGGATTTAAGTGATACAGAGTTGCATGAAGTCATCTCTTCTAGAGTTATCCAAGTTCAGTGGGAAGACAAAAATCAAGATAAGCTGTGATGACTCAGGATGCAGTGGATGATGTTGGCATCTTTAATGTCTAACCAAGATCTAAGCACTCCACAGTGCCTACTTCAGCTGCCTTCATGACCATTGGAACAAATTGTCTTCATCTGCCAATTCTGCTGGGAGAAGTCTTCACGTGCTTGGGATAGACACTCCCATAACTCAACAATGAGTTTGAGACCCTTTGCTTACCCTCAACCTGGTTTAGCTCATCTGCCAAAATGGTTTACTTGGGTGTGGCCACTGCACACACTACAGCTTCTTAGAGCCACAGGGGAGAACTGGGTGAATCACTCACCAAAAGTGGAGAGTAGCCCTGAAAAGGTCTTACAGTAGAGGGCTGTAATCTTTCACCTTCTCCACCCCTTAATCTTTTGCCTTTAATGCAGCCATATAACATCACTGGAAGAATACTGGCTTAGAAGGATAGGCCCTTGTTTCAGAGAAGCTCAGGGTTATTTTAAAAATTTGGAAATTTTCCAAATGCAAGCTGACTGAATGGCATTCAGTCATTCTCTTACTTAATTTGGGTCCCAATTCTTTACCTGTTCTTAGTCTACAAGAGATATTTTCTGATGGAGAAGTTCTAAAGGTTATCTATTCAAACTGCCTATCATTCAGGACAATAGGCATTCTTCATCCACTTGGTTTTTCCTTTCTGGATAAGTCAAACTTTCAGAATGATTACTGTTCTCATTTAAGATAGGATGACCAGAGTTTTGCCTTGGAATGAAGAAGTATCAATCACACTTGAAGTGCTAAAGCAACAGAGAGAAAAAATGAGCACCTAGTAGGCAAAAAACATTTAGTTAAAATAATGAGCTGCCAACCTGGATGAGAACTTACCCCCAACTCTCAGTGGAGTGACCTTCCAGCAGCATCTTCAATCAAATATCTTTAGGGTCTGTCTCCTCTGTAGCTCATTTAAGGGTATACTTTATGTCACTTACTCCTAGCTTTCTGGTTATAGCTCTGACAAGGTCTTCTCTGCCCTTGCTTCTAAGGTTCCAAATGTTTATAATGACCTTTACTCCATCGCCCCCTCAGGTGCCAACCACCAATAATAACTCATATAGCTATTTAAGAGTTATAAAGCACTTAGTGAGAAGCACAAGTATCATCTCCATTTTACAGATGAAGAAACTAAGTCTCTGAGAAGATAAGTTATTTGGCTGTAATCACACAACAGGAGGATTTGAATTCAGGTCTCCTGACTCTAGGCTGAACACAATGTTATTTGATCCCTCCCTTCTGGCACTTTTTTCCTTTGGGCACTTACCATATTTCAATTTGAATTTGAGCCTAGTAAGTAGGTTGATGATGGGACATGGAATCAAGAGAATGAGTTTAAATTCCCCATCAGACACCAACCAGTTGTGTGATAATCCACAAGTCATTTAGCCCTCCAGGGTCTGTTTTTTCATGTCTTAAATGGGAATAATAATGCTTGAACCACATAAGTGCTTTGCAAAACTTAGCATTATGGATATGAATTGCTCTGTGTCTTATCTTCCTTTCTTAAAGACAAACTCCTTTAGAACAAGGGTAAGCTAAGTCCAGTCCGTTCTCGTAGCCTCCACACTTATTCATCTATATGCTATGTAGCCTCTGCACTTATTCATCTATATGCTATCACTTTAAGAGTCCTAAAAGAATCAGGAGACTGGGGTCCAAGACTCAATTAGTGCAGACACTGGAAAGATCCAGGACAAATTTGTGATCCTGGACAAATTTTTCCACCCCTTTGAGCCCCAGCTTCTCAACTGTAAAATAAAAGTTACTGCAATGAAAGTATTTTGTAAACCTTTAAAGTACTAGAGAAATGGGACTGTGCCTTATTATCTCTATCTTCTACAGTATCTAGAACGGAGCTCTGTATATGACAGATGCTTAATAAATGTCGAATGAATGGTGAGTTTATTATTTAGATGTCAAATTCTCTTTTTTGAATAACCACTTGGGAAATCAAGGAATGATAACTTTTTAAAAAAATATCTCATCAGAATATTTGTAGTTGGTTAAATACCTTCTTTTCCTAATTCACTGTAATTTGCTTTTGCAAGTTAAGAAAACCCACAGACTTAGCTTTATTTACTAAAAGAATAACAAAGACACTTCCTGACTTAGTAAGAATCAGATTCTGAGTTCAGCTAGGTGGAGCAATGGACAGAGCACACTGGACCAGGAGTGAAGAAGACCTGAGTTCACATCCAGTCTTATTTACTTGCTGTGTAACTCTGAGCAAGTCACTTGATTTCTGCCTCAGTTTCCTTCATGTAAAATGGAGATAGTAACAGCCCTTATCTCATAGAGTTGTTATGAAGATCTAATGAGATAATACTGGTAAAGTGCTTAGCAGAGTGCCTGGTTCATAGTCAGTACTAAACAAATGCTTATTCTCTTCCTTTCCAATTCTGAGATCCTCTAAGCCCTTAGTCTTTCTCTACCTGGGCACATGGTATACAAAACTAGGAACAGTCATCACCAGAACCAAATAACATATTCAAATTCCATATGTCACATAGCACACTTAGCATCTGGACATCCAGAATGCTCTCCCTCCTCCACTGACTCCTGATCTTACCAGCTTCCTGGAATTCCTAACTAAAGTCCCACCTTCTACTGGAAGCCTTTCCCAACCCCTCTAAACGCTAGTGTTTTCCCTCCGTTAATGATTCCTGTTTCTCCTGTACATGGCTTGCTTTGTGATAGATTTGTTTGCACACTGTATCCCCCATCAGATTGTAAAGTCCTTGAGGGCTTTTGCCTCTTTCTGCATCCTCAGCATTTAGCACAGTACCTGTCTATGTAGTACATAGATACACGCAGTAAATGCTTAATAAATGTTGACTGAGCATCTCTCCCCCCATACCTGCTCTTTTTCTTGACTTGTTTCTGCTGATAGCACTGCCGCATTACAAGTTACACAGGCAGAAGACTTTCATCCCTCATCTTTGACTCTCCTCTCTTGCCTTTTCCCTCCTCCCTCTCCAATCAGGTTCCAAATCCTGTCAACTCTACCTCCCACAGTATCTCTCACATTCATCTCTTCCTCTCCACCCAGCCCTGTACTCCTTCATGCCCTGATCTCTTCTCCTAGACTACTCTAGCTAGCCTATCAGTATCCAGTCTCCCCTCTTCAATCCATCCTGGGCATATTGCCAATAATACTGCTTAATACATAGACAGTACTATTCACACCACAACCCTCCTCAAAAGCCTCCAATAGTTCTCCCTGGTCCACATATCAAGCCCAAACTCATTATCCTACCTTTTAAAACCTTCTCCAAGATAGAAGTGTGATGGAGTGGAGAAATCACTGGACTTAGGCAAAGGACTTGACTTTGAAGCCTAGCTGTTTTCTTCTGGAGTGACCATGTAATTCACTTTCCATCTCTGAGCCTGTTTCCTCAGCCATCACACTGAGGTGGAAGGGAGTAGACTAATGCCCTTCCAACTTTAAATCCTAAGATCTTGACTTTTGTTGCCTTATCTCACACTGCTCCTTTTCATAAGCTCCATTCAGATGTGACTTCTCTACTTTCCAAATATATACAGGACTTTCTAGTCTTTCAAGCTCATGACATTTCACAAAATTGGAAAACCCCCTACTTCTACCAAGCCTCTTACTTCTATCTCTACCTGCTGAAATCCTAGTCATCCTTCAAAGGCTGATATATCCGTAAAATGAGGACTTCGGAGGATCTTTAAGATATTTCCTAGGTTTAAATGGATCATAGAATCAGTAAGAGTGGGAAGAAATCTTAACTAACATGCTGTTTTTACAACTGAGGAAATGGAAGTCCAGGTTAGGCAAAGTGACTTACCCAAGGTCACACAAGCAGATCTGGGATTAGAACCTTGACTCTGATTCCAAAACCAGCACTCTACTCTTTTCACTACACCACTCAATGCTATGATCTTAGGGAAAAAAAGAATGGAAATAGAGAGTAGTGAAAGCACCACTATTGCGTCAAGTACAAATACCTTCCATAAAAGTTTTCCAGTTAAGTGATGGGGGTTTTGTTCTTCCTAAGGACAAATACAAAACAGATCTCTAATTCATAGTGGGGTGGGAGGGAGTGAGAGGAAAGTTAGATGGAATAAAGAAAAAACAATCTTCTCATCTGAAGCAATTTCTTATATAAAGCAAAACTCTGTAACTTTGATACACTTCTCAGAAAATCCTTGGGTATGTATGGTCAGCCCCCATCTGCAGTACTGTATGCAGGTCTGAGACTAAATTTTAGGAAGAGTCAATTAAAATATGGGGTATGTCCAGAGGGTGATCACGTTAGGAAGTGGATGGGGTTGTAAAACCATAAGATTCAGTTGAAGGAAAAAAGACTGCTAAGTCTACAAAGAATGATGGGAACATGATTGCTGTCTTCAAATAGCTAGAGGGCTGCTATGGGGCAAGAACAGACTTGTTCTATGCAACCCAGAGGGCAGAATCAGGAACAACATGGGGGCAGGGAGGTGAGGTGAGAGGGAACCATAGTCCTGCTCCAAATAAGGAAAAGCTTCCTAATAATAAGGGATGTCCAAATATGGAAGGGATTGCTTCAGGAAGTAGTAAGCTCCCTTTTAGCAGAGATGATCAAGTAAAGCTGAATGACCACTTGCTGGGATGTTACTGAGGGGACTGATCCATTGGATAGGAAGCTGGACAAAATACCCTCCAAGATCCTTTCTGATCAAGATTCTATGAGAAATATGAGACCACACAGTAAAAAATGATAAGTCAACACAAATATGTACTCAACTCAAAAAAGGAGGGAGTGGGGAATCTGAGTTTCGAATTGTAGGGAAAAAATAGAAAAGCCAAATTCAAGGAAAAAGTTTAACAAGAAACACTTTTATGACTTAAGCAACTGTCTGTCCATTTATGGGTTAGTACTAAAAATAACATAATTACTTCCTTTTCCATAGCCTTGAAAAGGGAAACTACTTGGTTAAGTCATCTAGAGGATGACCGTAGAAAAGTGGGTAGAGGGAATAACATAAGACAATCACCATTCCTAAATCTGAATTCTGACACAACCTACCTCAAATGCTTGTGAGGACTGAATAAGATAATGTATGTAAAGAACTTCATGCAGAAAAAGGACTATATAAATGTCATATGTATGTGCCTATGGACAAACGTACACATACATATATACACATATGTGTATGTATGGGGATGGGTAGGGACCCTTGATTTCATTAGAAAAGGAGTTCTCAATGTGTAAACTCCTTCTCCCAATGGAGATATTCATGTGACTTGTCATTGGTCACATAGTTAAATAACTGAGGCAGAATTTGAATACACTCCTGACTCCAAGTCCATCATTCTAACTTCTACTCCATAATGCCCCTTTAACAGCATGCAGAAGTAAAAAAAAACTCTGAGCTGAGAGTCAGAAAACTTGAATGTTGGTCCTAACTTTGTCACTGACTCTAATGGGTGTAACTTTAGGCAAGGGTCTCCTTATCTATGAGGTAAAAGAGATGACACACCTAAGTTTCCAAAGTCACAGAATTCCAGAATTGTAACGCACCTTAGTGGCCATCTAGTGCAACCTATACATGAAAGCAAATCTCTTCTACAACACCCGGACAAGTGATCATTCAACCTTTTGACTTTCAGCAAGGGAGGAATCTGCTCCCTCTAGAGGAGCCCATTCCACTCTGGAACAACTCTCATTGTTGACAAGTTTTCTCTGACATCAAGTCTAAAAATAGCAATGCAATTTCTATTGACTATTCTTTGTTTTAGGGGTAGTAGATAGTGCAATGGATAGAGCACCTGGCCTGGAGTCAGGAAAACTCAACTTCATGGGTTCAAATCTGGCCTCAGGTACTAGCTATGTGACCCTGGGCAGGTGCTAACCCTGTTTGCCTCAGTTTTTACATCTATAAAATGATCTGGAACAGAAAATGGCAAACCACTCCAGTATCTCTGCCAAGAAAATCCCAAACAGAGTCATGGAAAGTCAAAAATGACTTAAGAGAAATAAAATAACTCTTTGTTTTGCCTACTGAGGCCAAAGACAGCAAATCTAATCCCTCTTCCATACAGCTGCCTTTGAAGAAAGTCTCATGTCTCCCCTGTACCCAGCCTTCTCTTCCCCAGGCTAAAGATCTCCTTCAGCCAATACTTGCATGGCATACACTTGAAGCCCTTCACCTGGTTACCAGCTGGCTTATCTCTGCCTTTCTTTGCCCTAAACTTGAACACAGTGCTCCATATACTGTTGTACTAGGGCAAAGCACAGCAGGGCTGTCTCCCAGAGTCCAAAGTTACATAAGCTCTCTTGGATATCACACCACACTAGGAACTCATGAACTCATCATCTCATGTTTAAGAAACTGACTTCACAGTTATAAAACTTTACACTGATCCTTACTAAATTTCGTCTTCAATTCAGTCAAATGTTTGAGCTGTCAATTCTTTCTTAGATAAAGTCGTCTAAGGTTAGCATTCCTGCTGGTATTTTCATCTGAAAATTTAAGAAGTGTGCTATCCACACCTTTATTCCATTCCAGGGTCTTGATGAAAACACTATATTCCTTTCAACATTAATATTTGATGTTCTATGGTCCCTTCTAGCTCTGATAATCCATATTTTAAGGGCTCTTCAAGTTTTAAGGTTCTATGATTCTAATTTGACAATATCAGTATTAAAAAAAATAGAAAATATGGCCCACACCAGTTCCATTTGGCACAACAATTTGAACTCTATTAAGGCTAAACTCTAAGTAGAAGATAATGTTACTATCATGCTGCCTATAATTAAGACCTAAATATGGCACAGTAGAAACAACCCTGGACTGGTACTCAAAAGATCTAAATTCTTGTTCCATTTATTGGAACCAGTTTCAAAGACTTGTGACTACTGTCAACACATTTAAATGATATACAACAGCTCCATCTATAGGTTACTAAGTCAAATTATTACTTAATTAGAAATAGCTACAATCATCACCAAAAAACCAACAAAACAGTACATCTTCTGAATTCTTGTATTTGAATCCTCAGTGTTCCTTTAGTTGGAATTTATTAACTACAATATCACAGTTTAAAAAATGTAGACGCAAAAATTAGGAGACTGCTGATGAATTCTACTTACAGTACTTCAGCACCAAAAAATTGGGCAGTTATGCTGATACATGTATATACAGGTCAACAATTTGTCAAAGTCTTAAAATGCTTATTTATAGTGAAATCTATATAAAACCATTAAAAACTTATTTTATTTACATTATTTTAAAAAACGAAAAGTACTGTTTCCTTTTCCACAACTTGTCAAAACTGACTCTCTAACCCTCCAGTCCATTTCCCTCCCCCACCCACCCCCTTTCTATCTGTGACATACAGTGATCACAAGACCCAAACATATTGCTTGAATAGACTGTGCCCTAAGAAGGTAGAACACCTTTAAAACATAGTAATCTTAGAATAGCAACTGAACGTTTGTACATTCACAAGGGGGTAGACAACACATGAAAGAGGCAAGTATGTGAGTATACATATATATATGTGTGATTTCCCAAAGCCTTAGTTCAATATAAATGTGCAATTTCACAGTAAGAACTCATCCTGTAAATAATTATAATTTTTCCTAATTTGAACGAACATTTTCTTTAGGCTCAAAAAGTTTCTTTCCCTCCACATCACAGTGAAACATTCTGTCAGGTGTGTTCAAAAAATGTGTTCCTAGTTAAAAGGAGTGTGTCAAAGGGGGCAAGGCCTGTTTTGAAATCTTTAGATTTAAACAGAAAGTGAATAGTGCTGCCTGTGGCTTTAAGAATATTATTTTGTAAATAAATTAACATACACCTTGTCAAAGTACACAAGCCTCAAAGACAGCCATCAAATCCACATGTGACCAACGGTGAACAACTGAACCTCTTTTAAGGATCCCAAAAGAACTTTAGTGCTAATGTTTTTCTAAGTTTTTTAGTAATTCAACATGAATTGGGCCAAGTGCAAAAGTGTCACCAGCTCAACATTTCTTGGAGCTTTGCAAAAAAAAAAAAAAAAGGGGGGGGGGGGGAAGAAAGGGGCAGGGGGAGAGACAGACAGAGAGACACACACAGAGAGAGAGAGAGAGAGAGAGAGAGAGAGTTAAAACTGTCCCTGGTGTGCTTTTCCAAAAACACAATGTCCATTCACAGTCCTTTCCAATGGTGTTTTGTTTAGCAGATGCCAACTGAGAAACAAAAACAGGAAAAGTCTCTCTTCACTGCTGGACAAAGTTTTGTATCTGGTTATAGTCCAAGAGTTCAAACATCAGGTCTCAATTGTTGCAGATTTGAATTTTTTCCTTTTCCTTTCCTTTTTTTATTTTCTTTTATACTTTTTTTAAAAAATGACATTCCACCCTTGTGAGCTTCAACTCAAGTTTTAAAATGGTGCTTTGGCAGCAACATCTTGGTGAAATGCACCTGTCATTTCAGGATCCACAGCATAACTAATTGCAAAGTGCTCTCTATACATCAAAATACAAGGGATTCCCTGGACACCTGGGAAGGGAACCCAGCAGGTTTTAAAGTGCACTCTGGTGTCCAAAACACTAGGACCGTTCGGCTGAATTCTGGGAAGGGCTGGGTTCTGTCCCCTCCTCTGTGCTGCTGTCCAAGTCCTGCTCCAGTACCGTCTCATCTTCATCCAGCTGTTGACTAGTGAAGTTATTGAGTTCAAGAAACCCACTGGGCTCTACCACCACATTGGAGCTGGAGTGACAAGGAATGGAATACTGAGGGATGGTCTGTAACAGAAGATACACATGACAAAGTTTTAACTGCTGCAACAGCCCAGGGGGTGGGGTGGGGTAGGGGTCTTGAGGAGTAAAGACTGAAGAAATGGTAGCCTCAATACGAAGTTAGATGATCAATGTTTTTCAAAGGCATTTCCTACAGGTTATCAATCAAGGCAGCATGGTATGGCAAAGAAGACATCTACTCTGATGGTCTCATTCTATACATGAAGAAATTGAGACCTACAGAGGGGAAATGCCTCACCTGCCATACAATGAGGTGATGGTAGAGACATACTAGAGGAGATGTTCTCCAAGATCCTTTCCAGGGCTCAAATTATACTTTATACTTTATATATATGTGTGTGCATGATGTTAAGAGCATCAAATCTTAAAACTGAGGACAGAGTTTACTATGTTGAACTAATGAACTAAATGCAAATAACCTTGAAAAAATACTACTGTGATAGCATACTGAGACATAATGCCTTAGCTGACTCTTTTAGCTCATATTTATTGATAACAGTTCTTAAAAGTCAAAATGCCAAACCTGAAATAATGCAGACTGCTACTGTGAGGAACCAGAGATAATTTATGATATAAGAAATTATATATTAGATATAAGTAACTCAACATATTCAAGAGTTAGTTCTGCTTTATTTTATCATTCTCCGTGGCCAAAGACGCTGGAAAATGTCTAGTCCTGGAGAATTATCATTTGCCTAGGAGTCTGGCTATCCTACTAACTCCATGCAGGAACTTACAAAGGCTAACTCCTGTCTCAGGGTCTCAGTTATCCCATATATTAAATCAGGTGATTGTGCTAGCTTAATTAGAAGGCCCTTTAAAGTACTATACTATTATTTATGTTCAGAATGCCTACATTTTCATAAGATGGCAATATTTCCTTTTTAAACTTTTAAAATGCTATTTTTTCTAAATATGTAGTAATACCACATATTGTCTAAGTAGCACTCTCAAATGAAAAAATATATGTAAAGCATTTTGCAAATCTTAGAATACTATAAAAATACCAGCTATTATTATTATTCCCTTAGAGAAAGAAAAGTATTTTGATAAATACCTTTCATTAATCCTTTTACTGGACCTTTTACTGAATTCTAAATTGGCAATTCTACTGCTTACAGAGAATATAAGTAGGTGCCACCAATATCCCTGTGAAAACTGAAGTCAACTCATGGATTGGTTAAGAGTTGAAAGGGACTTCAGAGATCATCCAGTTAAACCATTCCTTTTAAAGGTGAGCAGACAGAGGAGCCAAGTGGGGAAAGGACTTGCCCAGTATGAACAGCAGGGCAGGAGCAGTGCCAGAATTAAAGTCCGACTCTCAACTCCAAGCACAGTCCTCTTTCCACATCTGCTATTACAGAAGGGTGCAGATAGTGTAGATAATTCAAATCACTTCTATCTAGTTTTAGAAAAAATTATGAGTCTTGTTTCCTTCGTGATCCATTTGCCCACTTGGTTACATTTTTCTTGAGCTAACATTAGTTAGTACTCTCACAAATGGTGGACAGAAGGGAACAGATCAGAAGAACAGTAAGCAGCAGGGGAAGGATTAAAATTACAATGTCATCATAGAGGATAACCCAGAGTGAGTGATTATGTCTGCCTTTACTCTAAAACCTTAATTAACCAGAATCCATTTAACCCAATCTTTAACTGAGACACTCCTAGACTCTGACCTACTCCATGCCTTCTAAGAACAATGGCTTTGGAGGTAGAGGACCTGGATTCAAATATCAGCTCTGCCACTTACTGATTTGGCTTCCCCTTTCTGAGATTTCATGAGTTTCCTCATTTGTAAAATGATCACTAAGGTCTCTTTCAATCTTAAATCCAATGAACCAATGCACCCTTGGTATTCTAGTTTAAGAACCAGAAAGTTGCAAATCAAAAGAAAACAAAAAGTAATATCAAGAATTCAGATTGCTTCCTCCCATCTCCACCTATACATATACTCCCCCCACACACACTTTCTCTCACAGACAGACACACACACCCCTGTACATCTTCAGTCATCTCTATTTCTCTTAAATCTGCCATCACTGTACAAAAACAAATGATGTCTAAAGCAAAGAAACTGCCAACATTGCCATCCAAGAATAATATTCATTAGCCTATGCTTACCAGGTCAGGAAATAGAGTGAAGATATAGTGGAAGCTATTCCAACAATGAGAAATAAAACAAAAATATTGTGTGGTTAGCCCTAAGGTATAACAGAAAATTATATGAGTTAAAACTGGGGTCCAATCAAAGGAGATAGCCCAGAATGGGGAAGGGACTCAAAACCATCTCACGTGAGAAACAGCTAAAGGAACTAAAGGATTCGTCAGAAGACAACCTGGAGGTGGGCAAAGGAGATAACATATAACAGTTGTCTTCACAGGTCTGACAGGCTGTTCTAGGGTAGAGCAGATGCATTCTGGTAAGAGCCAGAGGACTATGAGCAAGAGAAGCTGTTCCAGGGACAGGGGTTTTAGCTCCAGAGAAGAAGGAACATTCTAATGACAGCAGCTAGCCAAAAAAGTACTAGCTACCTTGAGAGGCAGCGTCTCATCACAGATCATATCACAGGTAGCATCTAGTCCATCATGAAGGTGTTCACGCTAAAGTTAAAGGATCAACAGTCAAGAAAATTGTAAAACAACCATGCATTGGTAAAGAATTAGACTAGATAGTAGTCTATCTACTACTAAGGTAGTTTCTGATTCTGGGATTCTAGAATCCTATTCATCCATTCACCAAATCAGTTAAATGAAGTTTTTGCTGCATAATGACATGTAAAATGGACAAGGATAAGAGTAGTGGTTCAAGTAGGGAACAACTTGAAAAATGCACATAATCTAGCTCTCATGAAAAAGAATTGGGGACCACCTAAAAGGGCCCTAGAGACCAGGACTCTTTTGGTTGATGTTAGTGCCAACTTGCTGAAGTGACAGCAGGCAGGTGTGGTGGCTGAGTATCTAATCACATCAAAGAGTCCTGAACTTCCAAGAGTACTGAGGCAATTAGGCAACAGCTACAAATATTTTTGATCCTCTTCAAAGAAAATGGTACCATCTTTACTGTCATCCTAAAACCAGTCATCACATAAATTTTTTTAAAAAAACACCTTTCTCCTTGTTACCATAGATTTAAAAGGTAGCCCTGCAACTTCCTAATACACACGTACAGCCACTCTTCCCAGCATTCCCAGACTTTCTCAGTTTCCTGCCAACTCTTACCTGGATAATAATTTCTGCAGGGCTCTCTTCAGCTTTCTTTTGGCCTATATTCTGAATACGTATGAACTGGCCTGTTGTAGGTACTCCTGGTGCTTCAGTTTTCCGTGTTAAAGATGGGCCAACAGCAGAAGGACTTGAACAGGACTCTCTACATTTCTGTTGCTGGGGAGTGGTAGTCGCCAGCCCTACTGCCACCACCTGGGTAGAGGGCGACGAGTCTGCTTCACCAGGGAGTTTATTAGTGGCAATAGCCTTGTTGGGGGAATCCACTACCATCTGTTCTACATTTGTGTCAATCTGAGCTTCCATCATAGACATTTTCAAAATGTCTGAGACTGCTGTCTTCTCAGAAGCCTGCATGGGAGATATGCCTGCCACTGGCACTGCCAGCTTAGGCACAGAATTGCCACCAGTTATCTTTGTAACAGTGGGAGGCTGCCGCCCCTCAAAGGTTATCTTTGTAACAGAGGATCCTTGAGTTATAACTGGCTGCTCCACCTGAAAATCAAATTTGGGTTTTGTGTGTTACAGCTAGGTCTCTTTGATTTAAACCTAATCAATATCACCTGGACAAAATAAACAGTTGTGACACTAGGAAGACAGTTTGAAGCTCAGTGTTTTAAATAAGGATAACATTCTTTTAAAGGAGGCTGGAGAAGGAGGAAGGGGTTGAAATACCCCTTGGACAGTCAGTCAAGATTCCTAGCAAGAAAAAGTCATAGCAGCCTCGTTTTCCTTTGGGATTTACACCCCCACATGGAACACTATTGTCCCCTTTCAAAATAATCTCATATATGTTTATGTATGTGTACATTTTTGCCTTTTCAAAAAGGGCAGGAGAGTTCATTTTTCATTTTGCCTTTTTTAAAAAAGATAAATAGATAAATCATTCCAAAGTCACTGATTTTCCTCAGTCTATTTTTTTGATTGCCCATACATAAGATTGTGTTTCTGCAAAATAAGGAGACAAATTTAAGTAGATGGTGATGTAAACTACAAAGGAAGACGTACAATGGAGATCCTTAGGAGACTGCAGTATACTCAGCTTTATTGCCACAGAAATAAAAATTTATGGGCACGAAAATGAATAATATTTTATACCTAAAAAACAAAAATAAAAATAATTAGGGACATGGATGCCATGCACTGTTGGACAATGTTGAAGTAATTTCATAAAAAAAAAAACAACCAAAAAACAAAAACAAAAACTGAAAAAATCAAGTTCTGTGAGCTACCAATTTTTTTTCTTCCTATATTAATGAGTACATTTCTTTCCTACTTCCAACCTCCGGGCAGGACAAGTATTACCAGCGCAATGAGGTTGTGCGTTTTTTTTTTCCTCTTGCCAGGAGAAAGCCCCTCTACCATGCCTGGGCCGTGCGTGATGTTTTCATTTTTTCCTTGAAAGAGCAGGCTAACTTTGCATGCTATCAATATTCTGTTACCTGGCTCGCCGGCTGTTTCTCGGAAGCTGCGGGGAGCTGCAGGGGGCCCTGAGGGGGCGGGGGCTGGGGCTGCACGTAGATTTTTGGCTGATTCGGTGCCTGCTGGAGTTTGGGGAGCTGCTGCTGCTGCTGCTGTGTGGTTTTCACGGCCAGAACTTGTACTACAGTCTGTTGGGGCTGCGCCATTAGCGTGGGCAGCTGCCTTTCTTTGGCCCCTGCGTGATGCTGGGCGTGCTGTACCTCGGCCTTGATCTGTGCTTGCTCTGGCTGAAGGGGGGTGAGTTTTTGGTGTCTAATGGAAAGCTGGGGCATCTGTGGGAGTTTATGCTGGAGCTGATCGGCCTGCAGGTGGATAGTCTGCTTCTGTTTGGTCTGGAAGCACTGAAGGGTTTTCACTTGCAGCTGAGTCGGCTCCAGTTGGGGCTTCTGTGGTTTGGGGGCTTGTGACTGAGTCAGAGCCGATCTGTAAAACAGACCTGTCTGAGGGTCTAAAGTGTCCATCTCTTCCACCTCCCCTTCCTCAGTTCCAAGCTCCTCACTGTGTTTGGTAAAAGCTGTATGACTGCTTAATGCCTAGGGGGGAGGGAGAAGAACACATTAGAAGCAACAAAAACACCTGCATTGCCCCATCTTCAACTTCAAATGAGCATGATGTCATTGTTAGGGAGGCTTCCACTGCTGGTGCAGACAGCAACACATTAGCAGCCTTACTGGGCTGTTCTATGAGTTGTTATGGCCAAAAAGATTCACCTTCTGCTGGTCAATCCTCTGGTGAAGAGCCTTTAGGCTTATTTCTCCAGCAACAGACACAGGATGTCAATGGGCTCATACTCAAAAGCTTTTCCAGCTTGGTGAGAACCTGCCAGAGCCTGAAGGCCAGTGGCCTCATCTCTGAGAACCCAAGAACCCGTGTACCCTTTTTAGAGACACAGCAAAATCCTTTTGTACAAGTTGCATTACTACAAAACCTAAAAGCCCTCAAATTAATGAGTTAAGAGAGTCACTCACAATTTATCCAAGATTTGAGATCTTCAGAAGTCAGAAAATGTTCCCTCAAAAAAGGTATGACTTTAGAAGGAAATTGTCCCAGTTACATCAGAAGAATCATAATTTCTGCTGGGATCAGCCTATTCTCTTTACTTCAAGGTAAATCCCTTACTATATTTAACTGAAATATATCTCTTTGCCAGTGTGAAATTGGGCAAGTCTTTGGGACGCCATATTTTAGAAGGACAGTGAGAAGCTGGAGACTGTAGATGATCAGGGTGGTGAGGAAACTGGCAATTATGCCCTAGGATCAGCTGGAGAACCTGGGACTGTTTAGTATGGAAAAAAGAAAACTAGTAAGGAGGGCATGAGGGCTGTCTTCAAGCATTTTAAGGGTTGTCATGGAGAAAAGGGATTCGATTTGTTCCGTTTAGCCCCAGAGGGCAGAAATAGGAAAAATAAGTAGAAGTTGCAGAGAGACAGATTTAGGATTGATGTAAGGAAAACCTTACAATAATCAGAGCTATTTTAATGTATGATAGGTTGCCTCAAGATGTAGTGGGTTTCACCAAGCAGAGGTTCGATACCAACTGGTCAGGGATGTTGTAGAAGGTATGACTATTCAAGCAAGACCTACGCTAGACAATCTCTGAGGCTCATTGCAACTCTGTGATTTTGTGACTTTCCCTTTCTGAGGCTTCTCCCTCCTCTGCAAAAAGGGAGGGTTGGACTAAAGGGTTTCTAAGATCCATCTCAGCACTGACGTTAATCTAGGAATTATATGTTGTTATCACTTTGACAATACAGTTTCAAGTCCAAGGCTGCTTCTTTATTTCTTCTAAAGTCGTTTATTTACTCTTTCCTTCTCTGGGGCAGCTTATTTTCAATTATGATAAGCTACAGCAGGCAATGCTCTCATTCTGTGATTCTAATAAGAAGACATCTACCAAGATCTTGCATTCAGGTCAGAACAATGGATGTTGCAGTAGAGGCCACCAATGCCAGGCAGCACAATGTAGTAAAACAAAGCAATGGATTTGAAATGAGGAAACTTTGTTCTGAATGCTTACTAAGAAACTCTTAGACAAATCAATTCCCCTCTCTGAGCCTCAGTTTCCTCATCTGAAAGTGGGGATAATAATTCCTGGAGTATCAACCTCAAGGATCAGAGAAAATAAAGAACTTTGTAAACAATAAAGTATGTCAATTATTTTTTTGAGAGTTAATTTATCATTCAAATAAAAATGGAATATTTCATCTGAAAAACGTTGACATTCCTAATCAGTCCCTCCTTTCCTTGATTTTGAGTCACTTCTTCCCTGATGGTCACATGACTGCGCTTGACAATGCTTTTTGTATTTAAAAGACTGAGTCTCCCTGTCTTGCCCAAGTGAGATGGTCAGCTACTTATCACGTACCTCCTTCCAGCATCAATCTGCACAAGAGCCCTAACTTGCTCCAATTCTGATCTGGGCTGGATCACCTCTATTTACACAACCCTGCAGTCCCTCACTCTTGGGAGCTCACTATATTGTTGCTAGATCTAGCGCAGTGACAAGACTGACCAGCCCAGCACAGTGCAGCTCAGAACTCCTAAGCTAAAAACATCTACCAGTCTCAGCCTCTCTGCTAGGTAGCTAGGATGACAAGCACATGCCACCTTGGTATCATAAGGATTAACTGCTGATTAAAGAAACTGCTAGACTATCAGACAAACCAAATGCAATTATGTTTTAGAACTTTACTCACCTCTAAGTTCCCTAACAGTAAAATAAATAAAAGTTATTAGTCTAATCATCAGAGTGGGCTTCATGAAAACAAGCAAGATTTAATGAGACAGCAACAGTGCTTTAAAATATGAGAGCTTATTGCTAGTCAGAGAATATTCTTAATCTATCAATTATTTTCAGGTATTTATCTTCAGGAAAGTCAACTCTTCCATCACTCCTCCCTTATGAAAGGAATACATTCAATGAGTTATAGACATCACTGAATCATTTATACTTTCAAAATAGAATGACAGATGTAAAGATATAGAAAGGTTGTAGGATCATAGATCTAGAGCTGAAAAGGATCTAAGAGGTCATCTTGTCCTGTTTCCCCACCTCCCCAATCATAAGCCCCAACAACATCCCTAACAGGATGCTTCTATTTGTTAGCTTCCAATAATAAGACATTTACTACCCCATGAGTCAGCCTATTCCAATTTTGCACAGTTCTAATTATTAAGAAGTTTTCCCTTACAATGACCTGCCCTCCAACCTTCAAACACTGCTCCTAGTGCTACTTTCCTGGGCTAAGTAGAGTAAGTTGATCCCTCTTTCAGAAAACAACTTCTCAGATATCTGAAGACAGTGATCATAAAAGCAGGATGAAATCTTAAAACAGGGAAGGATTAGTTGTAGATGGGATGGAAGAGAAGGAATAAGGGGGTAGTTACAACCTGCTGCATGATGTGGGTAATGGCGCCTGTAGATGATGCAGGGATGGACTTGACCACCACCGAAGTCTGTGTAGCTGTTTGAGACTGGGCCACATGCTGAAGCAGAGTCCGCTGGGGCTGGGAGGACTGCTGATGGGGCTGGGAACGATGGCTAACTGCAAATACAGTAGGCAATGGTATTTCTTCAGAAATAACCACAGTATCTGAAATCACTAGTAGTTTTAAGCAAATGTACATGAGATTACATGGCAAAAGAAAGAAGGCTCTCAGTGTTCTTAGCCTGGGAGAATAGATGTTTGAATGATCATTCCTCCTTTTCTCCAATGAGGCTTATTCCATTCATCTTATTGAGAACATTGGTCCCATATTGCTAAGCATTTGCTAAACAGAAAGTTTCCAAGACTAGTGTGGAGCTACATGGGCTTTAACTTCCTCAACACTCATTCCAAATTTAACTCCAAAATAGTTGGAAGTTTTTCAAAGGTGATTGCAGTGTAGCATTGCTTGGCATTCTCAGAGCTCTTAAAGAAGTGAGATGTCATCATAGAGCAGTGGAGAGAACAGTGAACTTAAAGAGTCAGATCTGGTTTTTAGATACAGGATCAGAGAGGGTTTAGATCTGAAATGGACCTCAGAGATCACCTTATCCAAGCCCCTCATTTTACAGAGGGGGAAACAGAACTCCAGGGAAGGGAAGTAATTTGCCCAAGGCCACAAAGGGAATAAGTGAAAGAGCTAGGATTCCAACCCAGACCCTCGGGTTCCCAACCTTGGGCTCTTTTCAGAGTCCTGGCTCACCCACTTAACCAATGAAGTGGCCTAGACCTGTCACTTAGTGTCTTGGAGCCTCAGTTTCCTCCCCTAGAGAGGACAGGAGTAACTAATGATGCCTGCCCTGAATCCTTTAAAGAGTTGTTGTGAGGAGCAAATGAGAAAATGGGTATTAAAGAACTCTGGAAACTAGAAGGCAGTAATACACAAACAGAGAGAAATAAATGAGATGTGAAATAGCAGAAAATGAACTGTTCTTTCTTCTGACCCAGATAAATCTCATTTGAAAATATAGGTTAAAGAAAAGAAGTTTGTTAAAGCAGCAGTAGGAATAAGTTAACAGCTCACATCAAAAGATGTTAATTTATTTTCTTTTATCAGTTTTGATTCAAAATTTTGAAAATGACTGGCAATAAATATCTGAGGCCTGCTTTTCTAAAGGATTTTAGAAATGTTTCACAAAGTATGGGAAAAGTACTCTGAATTAGCCAGGAGACAGAATGGACCAAGTATGAGCTATGGAATTTCTGTACAGCAAAAGCCCATAATTTTTTCTACCTCATCTGTATTCTGATTGTTGGATTGCCCAGATGACTATCTATTTTGTGTGTGTGTGTGTGTGTGTGTGTGCGTGTGCGTGTGTGCGTGTGTGCATGCGCGCACACATACAAATTTAGAAGTACTGGTTTTATTCTTAGAATGGTCATGCTGGTATATCTAGGAGGGAGATAAACATAAAGGAAATTAATGTAGAAAATCCCAATCTTATGACATTAAGATTGAAACCTGAAACCCCTTCAGGATTCCAGCACAATGAAAACAGAGTTAATCTATCCTTATTAGACATTCCATATGTATTCAGGTATATGTTTTACATCACTGACATTCAAAACTTATACCATATAAGATAAAATTGTTAGCCTACAGGATTACTGCTCTTATATTCCTAATTTTAATAAACATAACAGAATTTTGCTATATTTCATTGTGCTGTACACATATTTTTAAACTTATGTAATTTAACCCAAACTGTCACAGCCATATATACTCAACCTAAACTAAACATCTGGGTTAGAGTTCACATAAAAACAAAAATTCTTCTAGAATACTACTAGAGAGGAAATATCACACATGATGTTAAAATAAGCAGCCTACCCTAATGAAATTCTCTAATGAAACATCAGGAGACATTAAAAGAAATGGGAAAAATCAGAGTATGCTTCTGATAAAATTAATAATATGGAATGCATGTCTGTGTTTTCATAGCAATTAGTTTATTTAAAACTCTTTGATTAATAAAAAAAATTTTGATTTAACAAGTCTCTAAAATTGGGGTTGTAACCACAGTGATCATCATCCAAATAAAAGTTAACCCCCTCTAAAATAACTCTTTGTGTACGTGTGGCAGGGGAGACAAAGAGTATCAGTACCAATGGCCATGAAGTACACAGAAGCAGATAAAGAGAGGCAGCTTAGTGTAGTGGCAATGGCACTAGATTCAAAGTTCTTTAGAAGAATTGGTTTTTAATCCTGGCATTGATCACTTGTTAGCTGGGTGACATGGGCAAATCATTTCCCCTCTCGGTGCTTCAGGGTCTCCTCTGTATCCAACAGAGTATTTGAAAAGAAAGACTCACGTAAACCTTAAGTGCTACAGAAACGTGAGCTAATACAAGAAGCCCAGTGGAAAATCAGACACCTGAGGACCTGGTGGATTCCAGTCCTGACATTACTAGCTACGTGAAAATGAGAGCTAATACTTATAGAATACTTTAAAATTTGCAGAGCGCTTTCACAGATGTTAACTCACTGAATCCTCACAACTTTGGGAGGAAGGTGCTATTATTGTCCCTATTTTAGAACTGAGGCACATGAGGCAGACAGAGGTTAAGTGACTTGCCTACAGCCACACAGTTAAAAAAGTTTGAGTCAGGATTTAAATTCGAGTCTTTCTGACTTCAGGTTCAGAATTTTATTTTCTACATCACCCAGCTGCCTCAAAAGACTATTAACTTCTCTAAGCCTCAGATGCCTCATTTGTAAAAATGTGCTAACAACCTCACAATGTTGTTGTATGGAAAGTGTTTTGTAAATGTTAAGCATGACATAAACGTGAGCTAACATTATATAAATTTAAACTACTACCATTACTGCTATATGCTTTTAGTTTACAACAAATTTTACTTTGGCCATGATTGAGGAAGAAAGGGAAAGTAAAAAAGACTACAGCATGGAAATAAGATGAAGAAATGATAATGATCACTGAGCCACGTAGATGGCTTAATCCCTTCATTAATATTCATTTATTAAACAGCTACTGTATCTAGCCACCGCGATGACTGCTTCTTTACACGTCCCTTATCTTCTCATGAACAATGCTCATTTTTGAAAACGTCTTCTATTTTTTTACTCACAGTACGTCCGGCCTCACTTTATCATTTATTATTTTATTCTACCTCTATCCAAAGTAGATACATTGTATTCATTTAAAGTATCTGCTCTAACAACTTTTCATCTATAATGGCACTACAGAGAGAGGCATACCACTTACCTAGAAGGGGAAAAGCAACCTCTGTTCCCTCATCAGTGCGTTCTGAAAAGGATAAAGAAAAACAAAGTCATAGGTCTTTTCCATCTTTACTATTATGTCCTCTAGTCCATCCCCAAGCAGTCAATATTGATCCCCAAGCATGCCTGCTACTGCTTTCTCAAGTCTTCTGCTAAATGTCTCCAAAGAGCAGGCTTTAAAAAAAACAAAACATCTTTTCCTTTATGATTAGCCTATACTCTTTTCATTATTTATTTACTTATTTTTTTAAAGCAAAGTTTTTACTAGATTTTCTCCTTTGGGTAATTTCAGCCCATTATTCTTAATTATGGCTTGTGGAACAATGCCAAGTAATTCTTCCTTCTTTGGTATTAACATCCTTCAAACATTTGGAAGCTTATGTTCTCCCTTAATCATCACTTAAGAAAACCATACAGACTCGATTCTTTAAATATTGCCTCATAAGTCATTCCTCCTTGCCCCTTAATTATTCACACTGCTACTCTCTGAACTCCCTCCAGTTTGTACAAACCTTTTGGGTAATGAAGAGTTCAGAACAGAAAACAGTATTCCAGGTGTAGTCTCAACAGAGAAGGGGAGAGAAGCTATATTATCTTTTCTGTTTAACATTTCTGTATATGCCATCCAAAAATCTCATTAGCCTTTTTGCTGCCAAAATGCATTTTAAACAAATATTTCATTTGCTTTCCACCATAACCCCTAGTTAGGGAGATTTATAGCTATTCAGATTTCTCTTTTATATTAAGTAACTGTGCTAGGATTTATTTGTTCATTTTTAAATAGTTATATCAAAATCTTTCATTCAAAGACAAACCTCATTTTACCATCTTTTCTGCATCTGTGACCCTATCTACAGGGATGTGTTTATGATCATCTCACAACCTTATATTATTCACAAACTATGTCAGCATACTATCTGTACTTTCCATATGTTAATGACAAGGCATACTCCAAAAATGATGTGAATTAGCACTGGAATTCTACTGGAAGGAATAGATAAATACTTATTCTTTCTTTCCTCTTGAATAATCATTAATACCATGAAATCCCAAAACACAATTAAACACTTTAGTGTTGACTAGGTGTGTAGCACTGGGATATAAATGTAGATATAAGACAGACCCTGCTCCTGAGGAACTTCCAGTCCAATGAGAGCTAAAAACCTATTTCCACATAGCTATAGCAAAAGGGAACATAAGGTAGGTTCAAAGAGAACAGGTGCTTTTCCAGCCTTGGGGCATGATTTTTTTTGTCACTCACCAGTGGTGATATACTCAGTGACAAGCTCTGACTCCACCACCGCGATTGACGGACTCTCAGGAGAGCGCCGCTTTTCTTGGGCCATTTGAATAGGAACTGCCATTTGACTCAAGTCAATAGTGGCTTGTCTTGGTTTGGATTCCAATTTCTCCTTCACTGTTTAAGAGAGTTAGAAGGAATTTAATTTGCAGTTCAGACAAATACCCAAATTAGAGTAGCACCTGGGGATGTGGAACAAAAATTTTCTGGAGGAAAGTCCTGGAAGCTACTCAGGCAGTGCATAAAATAGGGAGATATGACTTCCTAAGGAAAAAGAACAAACAAGGCCTACTCTCCCTTCCCCCCTGTCACTACCTATTAAGCAAAGCACATTGAAGGAACTGGGCCATTTAGTCTAAAGGAGAGAAAATTTAGGGAGAATAGGAACCTGATTGAAGTATTCAAACACAGTCTTGGGACAAAGAGATAAGATTTATTCCAACTGGATCCAAAGGGTATAAAGAGGAGCAACACATACAAGTTATAAAGAGACAGACATAGTCTCAACATAATGAAAAACTTCCTAATAACCTGAATAAGAACTATCCAAAAATGGAATAGGCTGCTGGGGAGGTAAAGGGGGCTCCCATATGATCACAGATTTGGAGATCATTTTGTCTAACACCCTCATTTTACAGATGAGGAAACTGAGGCTCAGAGAGGTTATGTTACTTGCCCAATGTCATACAGGTTGTAAGGAACATAGGCAGAGTTTCAGCCTAGGTCCTCTGATTACAAATGTCAAGTTCTCCTAATTACATTCACATTTAACTCTTCAGGTAGGGGCTGAAAGGCTATTTGTTAAGGATATTATACAGTAGATTTCTATTTAAGGTAGTTTGAACAAGATAACCTCAGAAATCTACTCCAACTTTTAAAACTGTATGGGACTGCATCTGGCTTTTCACAAGTACACCTCATGACACAATCTGGTGTGATTTTCTTCCCCTTTAGGTCTTCCTTGGATATTTGTTCTTGATTGTATTTGGCTAAAATGCTGGGGAACAAATAGATGAAATTTATTTCAGGCCACAGCTTTTTTGGATGGCCTTAATCTAGAGACTTACCATTTTGGTTTGTTTCGTAAAACATGAAGAAAACCAGCCTCAAAAACAAACAAATAACAACTCAGTTTTTCATGTAATAGTATGTGTCAATGGATAAAAACATACAACAATAAGAATAACAGGTGTCTCTGTCCTGCAAAAAGTTTTGTAGATGCAGACAGAACCAGGAAAGCAATGAAGCAGAAGAAGGCCTCAGTGGGTAGAGGTATGTTCCCATCTACCCAGGCCCATCCATTGCACTTTGTGTAATAGAAAAGCAAAACAAGAGTTGGAGTTAGGAGAGCTAGGTCTGAGTCTCAGCTCTGCTCCTAAGTAGCTGTTTACTCAGTTTCTCTGGAGATAATAATGTTCACTCAACATTATGAGTTTGTGGTGAAGATCAGATAACATAAAAGATACAAGGTGCTCTGGGAGTGTATAGCACTATACAAATGTAAGCTACTTTTATTATTTTAAATCTGTGTTTAGGAACTTGGACTAGGAATGGTGTAAGGCTATGTAAGATGTGGAGAAATCAATAAACTGGTGAAAGGGATGGCGTTAGGCAGGGTCAATGCAGAACAGATAAGGGGTTATTAAGTCTTGCTCTAGGCAAGGAATTTGGAGCCAGTCTGTACACAGTTGGTACTCAACCAATAGTAAAGAATTAAATGACATGGCCATTCTTGGGGTTTCCTCAGTGACTATAGTCTCCCTGTGGTGACCCAGAACACAACATTCTAAAGCTCAGAAGATTATCTCTGTGAAGTGCTGTGGCCAAATACAAACCCTCCAACATACTCAGTTCATTATCAGGCTCACATTCCCCATCTTTCTAACTCAGTAGGCCCTGTATGAATTAGTGGGTCATGGAAACAGTCCTCAAGAAGACAGGATGACCCTGCCGTGCCACAAGGAGGCATCAGGAAACTGTGGAGGCCCAGGAATACAATCTACATTAAATTAAACTAACCCCACAGAATTCTCATCCAAAGGACTTGTTGGATGCTTAGTAAAGACAAAGAATCATCTCAACAGACTTAGGCTTCAATATGACCTAATGCCACTCTAAAACCTTTAGTAACTGAACAATGTTTCACCACTCAAACTATTAGAAGGCCCTCCTTTGTCACAGTTCTCTTGCATGGATCCAGAAGAATGTTTATATCAACAATATAATTTCTCTGCCATAACCTTAAAACATGGACAAACTGGAGTCTAACAACTAACAAGTGAGTATGTGCAGAAGAGGGAGTAGAGTTACTCTGATTAACGTTAGAGGGCAGTCCTAATAAGCATTTATGAATCAACAAGCCCTCACTATGTACTGGATGCTGTCCACAAAGACCAAGATGAAACAGTCCCTTTACCCGCAAGGAGTTCATACTCAGAGAGGAAGGCAGATTTCAGTTCAACATAAAGAATGAAGTTTTGACAATCAAAACATTCCAACAAGGGGGATGCATGACCTTGGCAAGAAGAGAAGTCTTCAAATAGGCTTTGTACATCTCAGGAAGGGGTAGGGCTAACCAGACCTCTGCAGTCAGTACCTCTCCACTACGAGGCTGTGAGACAGAGGTTGCTGTGGATATACTTTTAAGACTTCAAAATGGCTCAGCTAACATCAGAAAAGAGGGGAGGAGACCCTTCATTCTAACTTCTCTGTTCCTCTTGAATGAAAATAACAACTACCCTAAATCCAATGCCCACAGTAGACACAGGTTCTGGAATATAATAGGGTTGTCATGTTGAGCAAGAATGGGAAGAGAAGAGTTTTACTTGTTTCTTTCCTCAGTCAACAATTTTGTTCTTTGTTCCTTTAGAGAACCTGCACATGTCAGAGACAAACAGGTTGGATCAATGACAGGTGAATACAGGGGAATGAAATGTGCCCAAGATGTAACAATGAAAATATGGAATCAGTGATATGTGAAGATAAAGAATGAAGAGATGATGTTCATTCAAGGTAGCATGTGGATTCATACCTGTTGTCTGCTGGAGTTCTAAGAGAGCTTTGATTGTTGAAGTAGCTGACTGCGATTCACTGGATACATCCTGATAAATTATAGTAGGGCTAGTCTCCATTGCAATCTCATGTTCTGACCAATCCTGACGCCGAGAAGCAATTACATGAACTACAGGCTGGGAATCTGTTTTATATTAAGTTATAAAAACAAAACAAAAAAAACTTCATAAACAAAGATTTTTGTATAAAATTATTGGCTTTTTTTTAACTTTTTTTCACCTTGATGTTAGATTCAAATAACACAGAAGAGATATTCAATATTATCGATTATAAAGCTAACTTAGCGTTCACTAACTTTTCCTCATACTATATATTTGTGTGTATGCAAGTATGTGCCTGTTTATATATAGACATATACGTGTATAATAAATTATTTTTATATTCACAAAATCTCTTTCTGTTTCTGAAATGACTCGTTCTTGAGAAGCAACGAAAGATATCATTAAGGATATGTCTGGCCAAAAAAGGAGGGCTGATCATGTAATGACAAAACAACAGGGGGTCTAAGTGAGAAAATGGCACTGTGAAGATACTAAAAGAACCAGAAGAAGGAATCCAGGAGATTGTGGGGATGCTCTATGGAAGATTTAACAATGAGAGTTGTCTGGCAGTATATGGACAAGAGCTGAAGAGAATGAGGTAAAAGGAAAAATGATTAAAAGTGAAATTATAAATCAACACAATATTTAAAATTTTTATTGAATAGATATCAAAACTGATCAACAGTTCTTAATTAAATGGTTCTTCTGGGGGTTGTAGAAAGAACACTGGAATGGGGCTCTACCACTAATTAGTTACAAGACCATCAACAAGTCACTTACTTCTCTGGGTCTCAAGACATCTCTAAAATGAAGGGATAGGACTAAATAATCATTAAAGTTTCTTTTTAAGATTTAAAATTATGTGATCGATGAGATGAAGGTATTGGGTTAAATAAGCTGTAAGGTCCCTTTTGGCTATAACATACTATAGTTCTATAATTCTGTACTATGTGAAAGGCACCATGCTCCATCAAATGAAGAAAAGTGCAGCATCTATCTCCTGCCCCTTGGGAATGCAATTCCTCCCCAAGCATGCTCCAAGGGCTACCACATAAGGGCACCACAAAGTTTCCAACATCTGTCAGACAGTGTGTGAACAACTAGTTAGAAGAAGACAGATCACACACTACATTCCCTTCAATGATGTCTCTGTTTACTTTTACTTTACTTTTGGCTGTGTCAATAAATGCTCAGACTTTCTTGTTTGCCACATCATGCCTTTGTGAAGCTGGATTTTAGCAGCTGTTGTGATAAAAAATAAGAATTGCATGAAAATCAATGAGGAATAGGAAATGAAGGCAATGATGTTCAATCTGATTCCAACATTGGAGAAGTTGAGCCATGTCCTACAGATGCCCACATCCCAGTAGTAATTGTGTTTAAGAATGAAAGAAAAATATTATTTTTTCTTTTAATTTGTGTGCATTATTTTTTCAAAGAGCTATTGAATTATTAGGATATTAATCTTAATAAATGAAACAGGCATTTCTTTTGGCCTAGGGGCACTGCAAAAAATGACAAAGACACTAAAGGAGCCAGAAACCAAGAAAGTTTGGAATTTCTGCTGTAGGGACTTACAGTATAGTGAAGAAGATAAAACATGCATACATAAGGACAACTAGAAATACAAGATGCCAAGTGGTAATCAGTCAGTTAACATTTACTGACTGCCTATATGCTAGGCACTGTTTCAAGTACTAGGGATATAAGGAAAGGAAAAAGATAATCCTTGCTCTCCAGGGCTTTCAGTCTGATGGGAGAGACAATATGCAAACAACAATGTATGTTCTACACAGGCTAAACTGGAGATAATCAACAGAAAGGAGGCACTAGCGTTAAGGAGGATTGGGCAAAGTTTCCTGTGGAAGATGGGCTTTTAGCTAGGACTTGAAGCAAACCAGAGAAGACAGGAGGCAGAAATGAGAAGGGAGAATATTTCAGGTACTCATTCATTCACCAGCTGAGTCAGCAAGGTGTCACATAGTTGCTAAAGTGCTGAACTTGGAATCTAGAAGACCTGTGGTCAAATCCTGACTCAAACACTTACTAGCTGTGTTGCTCTGGGCAAGTCACTTAATATCTCTCAGTCTCAGTTTCCTAATTTGTAAAATGAAGATAATAATTACACCTACTCCCAGGATTGTTGGGAAGAATAATTGATAGCATATGTAAAGTGTTCTGAAAATCTTAAAGTGCTCTCTATATAAATGCCTGTTTGTTGTATTTGTTCTTACATACAAAATACTATGTTAGCCCCTGGGGAATTATAAAGTTTTGATAAGACTCAGTTCTTGCCTTTCATATAGTTCATAGCCAAACAAGATATAAGACACAAACACAGACAACTAGAATGCTAAATATCACATGCTATAGATACATGGAGTTGCAAACAAACTGCCACATAAAGTAAGTCCTAGGAAAGGAGGGTCCAAAAGGGTTAAGAAAGGCACCATGTTAAAAAAATTAAAAGTGGCATTTTAGTTGAGCTTGAAAGGATGAGTAGGAATCCAATAAACAAAGGGAAGGAGGGAAAATATTCCCATTATAAGGACAGGATAGTTTGAGCACAGAGGCAGGGCACTAAATGTCTGGAGGGCAGGGGTAAGGGGTAGAAGGAAGCAGCAAAGAGCAGAATGGATCAGTAATATTCCATTCAGGACACTTAGGTGGTGAATCTCAAATTGCCATAGAAGGGTTATTCTGAAGTGGAAAGTTCCATTCTCATAAGTAACCATGATGAAGCCAGCAGTTCTAAATCTCAAAAGAACAATGAACCGGGTTCAACCCAGAGAACAGTTGCTACAGAACAGTTGATGAGAGTGTAGAAGCTAAATACCACTGGGATTGGGGGGAGAGGGAAATAGAAAGGGAGAGGGAGAGGAGAGGGGGAGGGAGGGAGGGAGGGAGAGAGGGGAAGGGGAAGAGAGGGAGAGACAGAAAGAAAGAGAGAGAGAGAGAGAGAGATTTCCTCTGGCATATTATTTCTGAGTTCACATATATTCTTTTTCCTTGAAATGAACCCTAGAAATGTACTCAGTCTAAATTGTGTAGAAATGAGAGAAGAAAGAAAAGAGGGAACAGATTTCAGAGTTGGGCATCTGGTTATGATGAAAAGATGAAAGGACTGGGAATTAGAAATCTGGTGCAGCAATTGTCTGAACCCACAGAACTAAACCTCAGGGGTCAGAAGGTTTGGGGGCCTCACTTAGGGGCTGAGAAATCTGGGAAGATTCAGAAATTAGTAAAGGAGAAAGCACTGGGATCTGGAGTAAGGATCTATGAATTGGTTCCAAGAAGGAAGCAGAATCTCTGGGGAATTCAATTATACCATCAAGACCTAAGGGGAAAGGGTTGAATGCTTCAGAGAGGTGGGCTTTGGATGGGCCTTGAAGCCATCACATGATTCAGATAAGCAGAAAGGAGACAGACAAATTAGCTCTATCCCACACGAGCTGACTTTAGAAGCAAGTCACAGGGTAGAATATTTAAAAAAAAGAAAAGAATGGCAAACTTACAATCCTCTAAGTACCATGTATTTCTGAAAGCCACAAATTCCCAAGAGAGGGAAATAGGAGGTAGAAAGACACTGAAAAGTTAAACAAAATCAATACATAATGGGTTCTGGAAAGTATAATTATGGTTTTGAGAGAGTTCTTTCTTATTTAAAGAATGTATTTTTTTCCATAACGCTCAAATATCACACACTCTCTTCTGAGGATACACAATTTCCTTTTATTTGCAATTTTGAAAGTAAGTGCCAATATAGGAGAAAGAAGTTTACAATTGATGCTAATGGTCACATCTCAGTTTCATGTGCAAAATATAATTCATATCAATTCTAAGTAAACTGAATGTACAAAATTCCAAAGAGAGAACCAGTAGTATAGGGATCATAGGATTTATATCTAGAACTTTACTCAGAGATCTACTAATTCAATTCTTGGATTTTATAAATGGAAAATTGAGGCCCAAGACCGGATGACTTGCCCAACAATATCTATTAAGTAGCAGTCAATATTGATTATGGCTAATTCTTTTCATATGGTCTAAAATCTCCACCCTCTGGAATGTTCTGACTGATATACCACATGTTTAATGGCAGCACGTGGTGCTAGCGATTTGGCAAAGTGTGAGTTTATAGTTCAACTATAGAAGATGCTATAAATACCCAAATAAAAGGAAATGAAAGAACTAGATCAGTATTGAAATTGTGGGAGAGAGAAAAAGGATAGGAAATTTCCATATCAAAAAAATTTTTTTTTAAATTATAATGCCAAAATGAAATCTGGCATCCTTTTCCTCAGCAAATGTTGAATTATACAGATTATACAGAGAATACTATAACCAACTCAAGAGTTATTACTTTTACTAGACATACATGTCTTGTCAAAGAGAATGATGAAAGGATTTGGAACCATGTCAAAAGGGATGTTACTGAAGGGAGTACGGATGGTATCTAAAGAAGAGCACACCAAGGAGAGACAGGGTGGCTGGTTTCAAACATCTTAAGATCTGTCATGACAAAGAGGGACCAGATTTGTTTTGCTTAGCAATGGAAGAAAATGGAGAAGAGGAAAAGTTACACAAAAACAGATTTCAGTTCAATACCAGCACATACTTCCTAAGAACTAAAAGCTATCCAAAAGTAGAATGGGCTGCCTCAGGGACGAGATTCCTATTGCAAGAAGTTTTCAAATAGCCACTGGAATGCTTATCAGAGGTATCATAGACAAGACTCATGTTTTAAGTCAGAGTATAATGAGATGAGCTGAAGGTTCCATCCAACACTAGGATTCTATGATCCTTTCTCCCAGTGTTCAATAAAGTAGTGGTTTTACAAGATAGGAAAGCAAGAACAAAAATATTTCTGGCACTATTCAATTATAAGCTCCATTAGAGCAGAAAGGCACCTTATTTAATTTTATCTAGGTTCTTCTCAGAGTCTAATATGGGACTTCACAGGAAGCAATTAATAAATGTCTATTGAATTAAATTGCTAGAAAACAATAAAAAGTCACAAACTCATCTGCCTGTCCGGAATTCACATTTTCATTATTTTCTCAGATGGTCACTTATGGTAAGCCCCAATTAGCATCTCCTGCCTGGCCTACTGGTTAGACTTTATGTATCT
Organism: Notamacropus eugenii; assembly: GCF_028372415.1. Taxonomy (NCBI): domain Eukaryota; kingdom Metazoa; phylum Chordata; class Mammalia; order Diprotodontia; family Macropodidae; genus Notamacropus; species Notamacropus eugenii. The sequence goes on from NC_092876.1 coordinate 127,580,470, forward strand.
CCTCAGCATATAGGTAAGTTTAGCAATGATTAAAGCTGGTGGCTACTTGAAAGAGATTCTGAGTGGAAAAAACACACTGGGACCTTATTCCTAGCTGCCTCTGCAAACATAGTTCCCTATTTGGGAGCCTCAAGGGAGACCCCTTTGAAGATGGTCCTAGCTCATCGAGCTTAACACCTTTCTTTATGTTGTTCATACAGTTACTGGAGCCTTTGTTTGACCTGTCTTTCCACCAGGGTCACTGACTCTTGCTTTGGCTCTTGATGCTAATCAGTCTCCCCTGCCAGGACCCACTGCTTGCTACCTTAATGCCAACAACTTCAACACACCATACCTTCATATCTAAGCATTTCCTAAATTCTATGCTGACCATACTTTTGCTGAATGATTCACAGACAAACTCCAGTTCCTGAACTTTCCTTGCTCTGCTGCCAGGTGGTTGGTCCTATTTTCAGACAGATCTCCAAAAGTCATAAAATGCTTATGTCCACATCCTTGAAGACTCTTGGGCACCCCACAAGTGGAGTACTATACTACAGCAGGTCAAGCTGAATACCACCCAAATCCCTCCTTCTAGTCTTACTTACTTTTCATTCTTTATTCTCTTGACTAAAGGCGGATTCAGGATTTTCTGCATGGAAGAATGCCCCAAACAGACATTTTTCTTGCTTGTGTATCAAAAGAGAAACATGAAATTTCAGAGGCAGAAGGGACCTCAGAGATCATCTATTTTAACCCTTCCTTTATAGATGAGGAAACCAAGGACCCAAGGAGTAAAAGACTTGGTCAAGGTCACAGAGGTGGTACAGCTCAGGTCTCTACCATCTTCTCACGTATGTGTATCTAGCTCAAGGCTGTAATTCTCTTGGAGAATATTAAGATTGCCTCAGTACAGAAAACTGGAGTACTGACAGTAGGTCGGCCTAATCTGAGTGCTCATAAGACATCTCAGACCCATGTTTTGCAAGTACAAATCCCTGTCATGAAAGCAAGATATGAGGTCTCTCTCTAATCAGTCTAGTCTTGTTCAATAATAATAAATAATATTAGCAATGCACGCTTCTATAGTGTTTTCCCTTTAAAACCACATGAGGTAAATGAACTATTAACCCCATTTTAAAAAATGAGCATACTGAAACTCAGAGAGATGAAATGATTTTGGCAGTGTCATAAAGTTAGCATCAGAATCAAGATTCAAACTCCAGGTTTCCCTGACTTCATGGTTCAGTATTCTTTCCTTATACCCATGCCAAACAAAAGGCACTGAAGTCAACCAAAAGGCCAGGGATATATGGTCAACCAAGCCTAAATATAACACAATAGCCAAAGAAGGAAAGCCAAATGTAGCTTCAGACAGAAGAAATGGGTCTTCAGCCTCATCTTGAATCGCAGCAATTTGGTTATTCTTTTAATAGTCAGGTGCCATTACTAAATCCCAAGAAATAATCCAGGAGTAAGCCCTAAATTCTTCTTCTCTTTCGGCCCCCAAGAGCAGTCACTACTGATCAGAATATCTAGGGGAAACCAAGGGATAGCCAGGCATGGGAAAAATTCTTATGGTCTGGGAGTGATGATGGACTCTTTTAGAGAAGGGAAAATCCTGGGGTCCAGAAAACTTGCAAAATAAGATAATTATTTTGAATGAAAACTCACCTACTTGGTGAATATAACTCCTGCCAGATGTGATTGTTGGTACACTACTTAGTCTTCTGTAAGACCACCAGCCATCATAGGATCATATAATATAAAACTGAACTTTAGAGACACATTTTGTCCCATCCCTTTCATTTGACAAAAGAGACCCAGGGAAGGAAAGTGATTTGCTCAGGATCACACAGGTGTTAAGCAACAGCCAAAATGTAAGCCCTTGTTCCTTGAATCCAGATCTAGTGTTCTTTCCACTCTATCAGACTATATCCCTTTCTCAAACCAAAAATATAATCTTTTTACCCTACCCTCTCTGCCCCAAAGAAAAAAACAGTAGAATGAGCATAAGATTACCAGTCAAAAGATTGCTAGTTAAATGATCTTAAGCAAGGGCATATACATCAATATACCTCTATTTCTTCATCCGCAAAACAATCCCTGCTCTTCCTAATTCAAAGAATTATAGTTTTAAAGATAAGAAAACTGAGAACCAGAGGTAAAAGAACTTGCCCAAGATTACATAAGATGAGTTGAGTAGATCCTCAAAAAATTGCAGTGAAAATAAAATTGAATAATACATATAAAAGTTATTTATATGAGCACTACTCAAGTCTAAGGTATTATCATACATCTACTGCCTATCATTCTGCACAGTGAGGAATTACCTGAGGCAGATTTCAAAAGTGGGAGATATAGGTTATGTTCTAGAGGGGAAAAACAAACCATTTTAAAGAAGTAATCTATTACAGAATTACAATGTCAGGGTAGAAGACACCAGAGATCACAGTCCAACACCTTAGGTTTGCAGATGGAGAAAGTGAGTCCAAAGAAAAAGTAACACAGGTGCCCAAGGTTGCACAGCAAACTGATGGCAAATACAACAAAAACATGAGAAAAATCAGTAACTCAGCATTTTGAAATGTCATGACTGTAAAAAAACATGAGAGATATTTTTCTAATGTGTAGAAGAGTTACCTGCAAATGAGAAATGTGAATTTGAAAGTCATTTGAGTATGCATGAACCAACAATTCAAAAATCTGAGATTATATGGTATCTGGATACAGGCACAATTCTCCTTTTTATTCCCATGTGAGAAACCTAAAATTTAATTTTATCTGCAGAAGAAAAGCTTCTACTATAAAGGCAAACTGGTTTCTTACCAAAGATGTTTTAGTGAGTTCTGTCTAACTAGTGATCTTTAAGATATCCACCTGCTGGTGAAGCCAAAGGGATAGTCACACTTCAGGTAGGATTTAGATTAACTCACCTCCAAGGTCCCTTCCAACTCTAAGATTCCCTAACTATGATACTCTAAATTAAAAAATAAAATATAGGGAATATAAAAATAAATGAAATAAGAAAAAAGCTTGTCTGCTAGTCCAGTAAACAAGAACTTATTAAATGCCTACTATATTCCAGGCACTGTACTAAATGCTGGGGATATAAAGAAAGGCAAAAGATAGTCCCCGATCTCAAAGATCTCACAGTCTAATAGAGGAGACAACATGCATACAACTGTGTAAGAGAATATATATACAGGACAAGTTTGCTGGAGATAATCAGCAAAAGGAAGGTACTAGCATTAAGGGGGATTGAAAAGGTTTCTTGCAAAAGGTGGGATTTTAGCTGAGACTTGAAGGAAGCCAGGAAAGACAGAAAGCAGGGATGAGGAGGGAGAGAATTCCAGGCACGGGGCACAAAAAAGCAAAGGATCAGGAGATGGAGAATCATGTTCAACAACAGCAAGGAGGTCAGCATCCCCCCAACGTAAGAAAGCTGGAAACAGTGAAGTTACAAAGGGCTTTAAAAACCAAACAGGTGAGAATAAGAAGGTAATTTCTAAATACCAGCATATAACAAAGTCCAGAAGATACTTGTTAGATTATCAACATTCTATTATATCATATAAAATAAACATACAACCAATTGCAGCTGTGAATAGGTGATAAATAGTGAAGCCAAGTAAAGCAAATCATGGAAGACTTCCTATTACAGAAAGCACTCAGCAATGGTTTGAAGGAAAGGGGTATGTATGATTTTGAAAAGAAAAGAGAAGAAGCCATGATGGGGTTGAAAGTGATGCCTCAAAGAGTAATAAAAATGAGTAGAGTGAAGCAGATCCCAAAGTCCCATTTCCTAGAGTGATTTAAGGTTTACAAAGTATATTTCTTACAACAATTCTCTGAAGTAGACAATGGAAGGATTATTCTTTTTATTTTACAGATGAGGAATGATGCAACTTGCCCATAGAAGTAGAAAGTGTTAAGGCTAAGATTCAATTTCAGTTCTCCTGACTCCACTGACAGTGTACTTCCCACTAAACCATTAGGATTTATATAATGCAAAGCAAGAAGGGACCATAGAGATCATCTAATCCAGTGGTATCAAACTCAAACAGAAACGGTGACTATTAATCTGTAATCTTTACAGGCCAAATACTGACTTAGTTTTAACATGGAATATTATCTTATTATATTTTATTTGTTTTGTTAAATATTGTCCCAATTACATTTTAATCTAATTTGGGGCATACTCGAGAGTGTTGTGGACCATATGTTTGACATTCCCGATCTAGTCCAACTGAGTAGAAATGATTGCCCAAGGTAAGTTACAGAGCTGGGATTCAAACTCAATTTCCAGACTCTAAGCTTAGTGTCCTTTTTCTATTACATCACTGCACGCCTGGAGTAGAGCATCTAAACATGGGCACAGTGGAGCTGGGAGGACTTTCGTAACTGGCACACAAATAAGGAGAGGCTGGTGAATGCTTTTAAGGTTCTGATTAGGAGTTTAATTTGATTCAAGACGCAAGCTGGAGTCATTATGTACTTCTGACATTTTAAGAAGTACATTTCTATATAGCTTAGTCAAACATTTTTCTCCTTTACTCCTCCCCCATGGTCAGGCTTATCCCTCCTCAGATCCAGGAATAAGGACTTCAAATAGCATTAGATTCTATTTACTCATGTCCTTCTCTTTAACTATCCAAAACAGACAGGAAAACAGATTTAAAGCTAATAGTTTGGGAATCATGGCTCTAAACAGATATGAAATACCTGTCAAAAATATGGCCTAAAATTTCATAATTCCTTGACAAGTATTATCAAGACTGGAAAAAAAGTTTTATTAAATTCATGATACATCCCCTGGATTACTTCTGGCTCTGTCACCTTGAGTTAGTCTATTCCCTTCTCTGGGATATATTTTCTTCATCTGTAATGAGAAGCAGGCTAGATGATCATTTAAGGCTCCTTTTCAATTCTTAGCATTCTATGATCTTGCCTCTTATCAAAAATTCAGACATGCTGAACAGACTGAGCTCTCCCCAAAACCTCTAAGAAATAGTTTTAAATAGTTAAGTAAAAGCTATGATAATAGTAAAATAAAGGCTAAGGCCAATTTATACTGTGGGGCAAAAGGCCAGGACTAGGAGACAGGAAACCTGGGTTCTAATTCTGTCTCTGCCACTAAATTGTAATATTACCTTGAGTAAATCTCTTAGTCTCAGTTTCCCATCTGTAAAATGAAGAGGTTGGACTCAGTAAATTACCTCCTAGCTCTATCAATCTATGAATTCAGCTCAATTCAGTTAGTCGACAAGAATATATTAAGGGCTTATTATGTGCCAGGCACTGTGTTAAGCATTATGGAGAGGAAAATAACAAAATCAAACCTGTTCCTGCCCTCAAAGAATTCTCTCTGGGAATCAGGTTGCTCTCAGGCTTTTGGTTTAATGTAGGACCTAGGTTCTAGTCCTAGATCAAGCAGGGAGTCTTAAGGCCAACAAAATAACAGCAGCTCATTTTGGTGGCCATTAAAGATTCACAGAAGGCTTTCCTCCAAACAGCTCTAAGGGATAGATCAGGTCAATTTTTCTACCTCCATTGAACCAGGGAGGAAAACGAGGTTCAGTGAAAGGGCATGACTAGCCCATGATCAGACAGCTCCCAAGGCTAAGAGTCAGGCTCCTAGCAATGCTCTGTTATCTCCTTTCTCTGAAATGGGGTCTCATTTTTAAAAGGAGGAGAAGCGACTAAATGTTCTCTATGGAAGTTTTTTTTTTTTTTTTACCAACTCTAATATTGTATGCATTTATTTTGAGTAGTAGAAGCCAATGTAGTTTATCATCTAACAGTTTTCATTAGCATGGACACTGCTACTTCATTTTGGTTTCCACAAGCTTTTGAGGTGAAGAGGGAAAGCAGTAAGCCCACTTTACAGCTGAGGAAGCTAAAGTTCACTAAGACAAAGAAAATAAAAAAGGAGAAATTGGAAATGAAATAGCTCTCTTACCTTGGGAGCTTTGGGAGGATTCAGTAGAAGAGGAGCTACTGTCTGTATAGCTCTGTGGTTCTTCTTTCACCTCCTGAACAGATGCAGTCCCAGCCTCAGCAACTCTAGATGCCTGCTGTAAGGTTTCTGTTACAAGCTGTCTTGTTTGCTCACTAACAACCGTGGCTTGAAATGTCACTGGTTTTGGTTTGATGAGAACCTGGAAGAAAGGTAAAGATCTGTTCAGTTGCAATTTTAGAGCCATTTAAAGAGCTAAGGTCATATTTAAGAGCTCTGAGCTTGCCTTGAATTTTTTGACATAAAACTAAAACAATATGAACTACACACCTAATATGTTTTGTGCATAGTTCATACAAAACTATAGGAATGTAACTTACTCTATATTTCAAATATGGAAACTCATGTCCAGCTTACCAAGTATCACATCTCTTATAAAAAAAATAAAGCCAAGATTCCCAAGAGCATGCTCAAGGAATAAAACTTAAGTCTTGGACCTACAAAGGGTTAGTTTTAAAGCCAAGGAGGGTAGGGAACCAATAAATCATCAGAAACCCAACAAACTTTAGAAGGATTATTGCAATTTGTACCTACCATCCATCTAGTATGAAAACATAGTAAACAGAAAGGGAGTAGAGACATTTGGGCTGTAGCCAACCTAGTGCAGGAGAGCAATGAGCAGGTAGTCAGCAGAACTGAAAGCCTAGAGACCATTCCTTTCGGCTGAGCTATTAGTACTTTCTTGGCAAGTCTCACAGCAGTGATGAGAAATGGTTTTGCTTCTCCTGAGTTGATGCTTGTATGTGATTCTCCCCCTAACTGACACGTGACCAAGGGCCAATCAGATTCCCTCTCTAAATCCCATTTTCTTATATGTTAAATGACAAGGTTGGATGATCCTTTACAGCTCTCATGTGTTAGAATGTCCTGTGTTTCAAGATTTCTGCTTGCACCAAAACCCTATTTCACAAGATTCCTTCTATCTGTAACATCCTTTGTTCCAAGGTTCCTTTAAGCTCTAGGCTTCTAATGTCCTAAGATCACTTTCTAGTTCTAATATTCTATGTTCTTTTTCCTAAGATCTCTTCCTGTTCCAACAGTATATGAATTTATGAATATAAAGATTAAATACCAGAAGGAATAAGTAACCATAAGACTTTGAAGATTAGGAAGAAAATTTTATATAATTTTGGGAAAATAATGGGATGCTTGTAAATTTCATGAAAGGAATGGGCATGTCACTTTTCAACTAAATGAGAAGACAAATGTTTTCGGAAGAGTAGAAAATTTAGAACTCAAAATTTTATTTAAAAATGAACGTTAAAAATTGTCATCAAATGTTATTGGAAAAAATAAAATACTCTTTAAAAGAAAAAATAAATAAGACAAGAAAATATACATTAAAAATTAAGTTTGGACCCAGCAATACTGCTTCTAGCTAGGGCTGTATCCCAAAGAGATAATAAAAATGGGAAAAGGACCCACATGTACAAAAATATTCATAGCAGCTCTTTTTGTGGTGTCCAAGAATCGGAAATTGAGGAGATACCCATCAACTGGGAAATGGCTGAACAAGTTGTGGTATATGAATGTAATGGAATACTACTGTACTATAAGAAATGACAAACAGGAGGGCTTCAGAAAAACCTGGAAAGATTTATACGAACTGATGCTGGGTGAAATAAGTAGAACCAGGTGAACATTATATACAGTAACAGCCACAGTGTACAAGGACTGTTTTTAGCCCTTCACAGCAATGCAAGGACCTAAAACATTTCCAAAGGACTCGATGCAAAATGCCATCCACATCCAGAGAAAACTACAGAGCTGGAATGCAGAATGAAGCAGGCTATTTTCTCTTTTTGTTATATTGTGTTTTGGTTTTTTTTTTTCTCATGGTTTCTCCCATTCGTTTTAATCCTTCTTTGCAACATGAGTAATGTGAAAATGTGTTTAATAAAACTGTATGTGCTGAACTCATATAAGATTGCATGCTGTCTTGGAGAGGGAGAAGGGGAGAAATTTAAGATTTATGGAAGTGATTACTGAAAACAAATTAATTTACAAAAAAATAAATTAAATAAAGATTAAGTTTGGGGAAAAAAGCATACAATCTGGTAACATAAAAAAACTTACAAAACTGAAAATACTCTAACCCAGCAATCCTACTTCTTGAACCATAGCCTAAACATTTTACTGGGGGAGGAAAAAGGACCTATTACTACCAAAATATCTGTAGTTGTTTTATTTTTAAAAGCTGAAAAATTGAATCAATTTACATGACAAACAATTGGTGAGGAGCTGAATAAACTATAGTGCTTAAATGTTAATGAAATACTAAATGCCTTTAAAAAAAACAACCAAATATGAATACAAAGAAATATGCAGATATATAGATTGTTGCAATGCAAAAATAGCAGAATTCAAAGTACATATTCACACATACATTCACCCTGACATCCATCCACCTACACTCCAATGTATCAGAATGGCAACAAATCTTTACAAATACACAAATGGAAGCAATCAAAAGAGAAACACTCAAACTGTGATTGTTACTATTAAATTCTAGAGGAAGGGGAAGGGGACTGAACCTATCCTTTCACTGCCATAGAGAACTTCAGTGAAGAAATTTCTTCTACTAATGCAGGCTTCTCTGCCACTTAGGGTCTTAGAGAGTGACCTAAGACCCTGAGAAGGTTAAGCAATTTGCCCTGGTTCACACAGTCAGTTCATATGTGAGAAAGAACTTGATCCTAAGTCTTCCTTACTTCAAGGCTGGCTCTTTTATCTCTAAGTCAAGTGTGAATGTACACACAGGCACAGGCCCAGAGGCAAATGTATGTATGTGTGCATATTTATACACACATCCATATATATATATACCTTCCCACAAAGTTACACACATGGGTAGGTATTAAATTACTATGTACCAAATGTGTACATATATGTCCACACAGGTACACACATTATATGTACATATAAATATATATAAATAATTTTTTTCCTCATCTTTTTAAAGTAAAAATATAAAGAGCTGAGGTTTTATTTGGGTTCAGGTGCATACTCTACTTGCAAGTGATGAGAACAGTGTGGTGTTACCTGCCTCACTCACTGTGTAAAAACAAAGATTTGTAAGCTGTAAAGTGCTATGTAAATGTCACTTGCTAGGCTTCTCTTGACTCTGATACTGTTCTTTTCAAATTTGCCTTGGAAACTTTCCAGGTATCTTGAAATCAATTTTAGATATTTGGCAAAATTTGTATACATTAATATGCTTTTCTTTAAAAAGAAAAAGTACCATCCTCTAAGGTAGTGAACGGACTTGCTTCAATTACAGTTAACAGTGTGTCTGTCTGTCAGGGGAGGATCAACCTAGCTCTGCGAACAAAGGATAACGACTGGTACGTGAGCTGACAGTACACCTAGGAAGACTACCTAGAAAGACTGCAGAGATGAGATTAGCATCTGTTGAAATAATACTCATACTGAAAAAACTATGGTTCTTTTGATGAAGAATACACCAGAGGTCAAAATTAATATGCAAAGAATTTACTTTGGAGGTACTAAAGATCTGTACCCTCATCACCACCAGTCCAAACACTAGCAAAGTTGGTTCCAATGGGATAAGACTCCTTCCCCTTTTTCAGTCAATGGCACAACCCTGAAAACACAAATCTCTAACGATATGTGAGCCAATCTAAAGGGCTGAGACATGCCAACCTTAAGAAAACAATTATATATAGATTTTAGTGGGCCCAACCACAATTTAAAGTAACTTGCTGGATAGAAGATTTAGAACTGGAAAGGATCTCGGACATCACTTAGTTCAACCTGTTTACTTTACAGATGAGGAAACCAGGGCACAGAAAAGTAAATGGCTCAATGATACAATGTAGCAAATCCAGAATTAGAACTGCAGTGCTCTGATGACAAATCTGGTGCTCTTTTCACTATGATACAGATGTTGGAATACTGTTTATGATGGAAACTTTTTTGGGTATCTCTGACCTCACAAGAGAAAACATAGAAATGAAATCATACAGTATGTGACCCATATACCTGTGTTTTGCCTTGCTGGCCATAAACAATTTTTGTTGGAATGATTTTAGCTGCTGGCTGAACCGTGGAGCCTATTCCTTTGGGCTGAGTTACGATCATTTTCGTGATGGGTCTCGTAGCAGTGATGATAGCTGGTTTTGCTCCTGCTGGCACTGCCTGAATCGTCTTTTCTCCCTAAAGCAAAGCCGAAGTTTGCATATTAGATTTGAACCTTTACAAGGGAAGCAAGGGAAAAGACAAAATGTTATGAGGCACAGTGCAATGTTTTACAATGACATTAAAGGCTTTCCATGATCTGGTCCCAACCTACCTGTTCAGCTTTTATTTCACACAGTTCCTTGCCATGCGCTATACAATATCCAGTTTGGCTGGTGATTAATCCTCAGGAGCAGGATCTGGGCCACATATATCTTTGTATACCCTAGCATAGGATCTTGCACACAGTAGGTGCTCAAAAATGTTTAATGAGTTGAATTGAATTTGAATTAAGCCAGAGCTTTTGAGGTGTTCAGAGAATCAGAGGATTGCTGGAACAGACCTCAGAAGGAAGCTACGATCCCTTGCCACCCCCTCGACTTGTACAGGTATCCCTTTTACAGTATCTCCAACATGCGATCATCCAGCCTCTGCCTGAAGACCTCTGATGAGGTGAACCTGCTCCACATATGGATAACTCTGTTAGGATGTATTTCCTCACATCAAGTCAATCTTCCTCTCTGTAACTCCCACCTATTGCTTCCAGTCCTGTCCTGTGGAGCCAATCAGGACAATGCTAATTCTTCTTCCACAGGACAGTCCTTCAAACGCTTGAAGACAACTACCATGTCTCCCTTAAGTTGTCTCTTCTCCAGATCAAATATTCCCAGTTCCTTCAACTGATTTTTCTTTCATGGTCTTGAATCCCTTGATCATCTTAGTCACCTTTCTCTGGATGTACTCTAGTTTATCAGTCTTTTCTAAAGCACTTAGGACCGACAATGTTCTCCATATACTTCTACAAATTTTGCCTCATTTCTTAACCCAAAACTTGGCTCACATCACTCCCTATTTCTAATGTCTTAGCTCCATTCCAACCTACTAAAATCTTATTCCTCCCTGCTTCAATACTAGCTCTTCCATGTAGATTGTCCTAATTCCTTTGCTAGGAGTGTTCCTTCTCTCCTCAAGATCTCCTGCATCTTGCTCCCATGTCTTTTATATACTACTAGATTGTTCTGAATGACAGCAATTTGCACGTAAAATCTCATCTACTGGAAAGTAAGCTCCTTAAGGGCAGAGGCTCTCTCAGATTGACCTTTGCATCCCAGCACCAAGGTACAGGCTTTGCACAGGGTAGGCACTAGGCCATTTGTTGGAAGCTGAATGAATAAATATTCAAGATAAGAGGATCTTGTTAGAAAGGATCTTATTATTGATAACTGCTCCTCATATCTATAGAGCTCTAAAATTTATAGAGTACTTTCTTCCTAAACCTTATAGCAATGCAGTAGAAAGAGCACTGATTAGAGCCAGGAGATCTGGGTATAATGCCTAGCTCTTTACTTCCTAACTGTGGGGTGTTGGCCAGTTACTTTCACTTCTCTGAGACCATGTTCTCTTCCCCAAAGTGAAAACTGGATCAGATGACTTATGTCCATGGTCATGTCTAGCTCTAAATCTTAGGATATTAGGACATCTAATCCAACCACCCCATCCTAGGAGAGAATCTTTCAACCCCTGATATTCTTCCTTTATTTGGATGATAGAACATAAGCTTCCTGAAGACAGGGACAGTTTCATTAGTGTACTTGTATCTCCAGTGGTTAGCACAATACACAATAACATATACTTATATATATACATATGTACACATACATATATGTGTGTGTATACGTACACACACACACACACACACTAATATATGTAAATCTCTTTGTAGACCTCAAAGCATTATACAGGGTATCTCACAAGTTTCAATGTAATATTAAGCTATTAAAGTTACTAAAGCTTAAAACTGCAATAAAATTTCTGGGATGCTTTGAGGTCTGCAGAGATTTAGATAGATATAGATATATAAAATCTCATTTGATCATCTCAACAACCTTGTGAATTAGATGCCCTTATCATTCCCATTTTAAAGATGTGTAACCTGAGTCTAAAAGAAGTTAGGTGACTTGTCCAGGATTACACAACTAGTTAGTATAGGATTACACAAGTCTAGGATTACACAATGCAGGAATTGAACTGGACCTGATTCTATCATGACCCACAGTTTAAGAAGTGAAGGGATCATGAGTAGAAAAAGTTTAAGAAGTCCTACAACATACTACCTAGCTGTTCATTTTTAAGATACTTAATAAATGCTTGTTACAAGAGTATTAATCCCTTATATTCATATAACACTTGACAGTTTTCAAAAGAGGTGTGTATATGCATTGACTTATATGATCCTCACCACAACACTTTTAGACAAGTAACAAGTATTATTGTCCCATTTAAGAGATGAAGAGGCTGGAGTCAAAAGACGTTAAACTATCTGCCCACATTCCCAGAGCTAATAAATAGTAAAGCTAGCATGACAATTCAGGTTGTCTGTGCTCTTCTATTTCCCCACACTGAAAGGAGTCACATTATATAATATACCTAAGTGACATGGCCAAAATTATCCATAGACCAACTAATAGGCTCAATTTAATATAAAAAGAAATAAAACCAATTCCTCACTTTCTCATTAGTAATTAAAATACACTGCATAATATAATATACAGCACGCTAGTAGTAAAGTAAATTAGACACCAACCAAATCCCTGCCTAAATGTTCCCTACACAAGAGGAAAATACACTGAATTGATAGTTATCATCGGAGCACTACAATGAAGGAAGGAAACAAGCATTTATTAAGCACTATTATGTGTCACTGCACTGTACTAAGTGCTTTACAAATAATGATAGCTAATAATAATAATACTAACATCTAACATTTATACTTATTATGTGCCAGGTGGTATGCTGAGCACTTTGCAATTATTATCTCATATGATCCTCACAACAACCCTGTGAGGTAGGTGCTATCATTATCCCCATTTTACTGGTGAGGAAACTGAGGTAGGCAGAGGTGAAGTGACTTGCCCAGGGTCACAAAGCTAAGAAGTGTCTGAAGTTGGATTTGAACTCAGGCCTTCTTGACTCCAGGTCTGGTGTTTTATCTACTGTGCTACCTAGTGACTTCTAATGAACAGCAAATCACATCACTATAATACCTGAAAGTCTATAGTATTTTTCTCATAATACTCCTGAAGACGGTAGTGAATTTTTTATTTTTGTTAACAGAGGAGGAAACAGAGGCTAGAGCTGGGGTCTGAACCTCAGTCTTGTGGCTCTATGTCCAGTGCCTTTCTACTACGTCCCCTGCCTCTCTAAGTCTCTAGAAGTGATAGAAGTATGAATTCATGAATACAGCAGGGTATCTTTCCAGGTCTTCCGAGGCCACATAAAATCGTAATGAGCTATAAGCAAGCTATCTGGACAGAGCAGAGTAGGACAAAACAAAAACAGGAGCAGATAAACAACTGTCCTTCCAGGTGTGAACTCTGGAAGGAGGAGCCCAAGGGAAAACTCAAGATGCTTCCTTTGTGTGACAGCTGGGGTGTCATCAGCACCTTCTCAGTCTGATAGCTAAAGAGTTGACCACTCCCTCTTGTCACATCATTTTCGTTTCCATGGACAGAAGCCAAGTGTGTTTCAATGTTATTCACAGCTTCAGTGACATTCCACTTAATTTCAGTGCAAGAAAATCACACCAAACTAGCTTCTTACTTGAAATTTTAAAAACCTGAAAAATGTGAAATCACCGACCATGTTTGCCTTTACTGTGTCTTAACTTTTGCCTTCACTTTTTTACTTTTTTCTTTGTTCTTAACTTGCAAACATGAGACCTAAAACTGCTGTTTTGATAAAATCTGTAAGACCCCTGAATGAAATGGCATAAAGCGATCACTGAGAGGGTATTTATTAAATAAAGGATTTAAAAGTCAGAAATGACATTAAGAGATCAACTAGCCCAATCATCTAAATTTAAAGAAGGGAAAACTGATGGAGATTTGCCCAAAGTCACAGGAATAATTAGTGGTAGATATGGAACTAGAACTCTGGTTCCCAAGCTCCCAACAGAATACTCTTTCCACCATGCTGCAGGATTAAAGGATAAAAAAACAATGTGCTTGAGTATGAGACTCAAAAGCACTGATTGGTTGGTAGTTATTTAAAAAACATACAAAAAGATTTTGCCATGCATTTCCACCCCCTACCTCCAACTTCTCTCCCTCTCCCACACACGCACACACACACACACACACACACACACACACACACACACACACACACAGAACAATCTTTACAGAAACAGCTTTGGACAAAAAAGATATAGTCTGTATGTAGGTATCTACTCATGTACATTTACACTTACCTATTTATGGTCAGGGGCGGGGGAGGGAAGAGTGTCTCGCCCAAATGTGGAGCCAACTTGCAGGATGTTTAGTGGAAAGCCTGTTGTACAAGGATGCTACTCTTGTCTCTCCCAAGTTATTTGTTAAATGAATATTTCTAATACAGCAGTCTATCAGTACGGCTATCAAGTGGCTACTAAGCACAGGCCTGGAAATCACAGAACTCACAAAGAGCTCTCAGACCTATGGTGCTCCCCATATCTCAGCAGGGTCATGGGATCCAGGGACGAAGACTCACATTACAAATGTGGATCCATGTTAACTACAAAAGTTTCATTATATTAGGCTATAAGCAACTTGTTATCAGGGTCTGTGTCAAATGTATCTTCCTAATCCCCTAGCACGAACAGGCCCTGAATGTACACGGTAGGGGTTCAGTCACTGTTTGTAGAATGAACGAATGAGTGTTTTGTTAAGCATCCTTCCTAGACTGCTTTAAATTTTCAAAAAGGGTTGATGCATTTTCTTAAGTGCTCAACTGAGCCAGAGAAACACATACTTGGCAGGGATCTCAGAAAGATGTGTAGTGTAACTCTTCTACATTCTCTATGGTGGTTAGCCAGCTTCCACCACAAGGCCTCCAGGGATGGGGAAACTCACTACCCTTCAAGGCAGGCCATTCCATTTTGGGAGAGTTATAATTGTGAACAAGTTTTTCCTTTTATCATATCAAGTAGAAATCTCTTGGCAGCTTCCATCTACTGCTCCTAATTTTGCTTTCTAGAGCCAGGTGGGACAAATCTAATCACTCTGTGGCATGAAAGCTGTCCAACTACTTGACAGTGATCATGTCTTCCCTAAGTCTTCTCTTCTCCAGGATAAATATCCTTAGTTCCTTCAGTGCTCCTCTTACAGTGTTGGTTTTCCAGTCCCCTACCCATTCTGGTCACCTTCCTCTGGATGAAGTCTAGACTGCCACTGTCCTTCCTAAAGTGTGGGGCTAAAACTGAACACAATACTCCTCATCCTGGACACTATACTTCTACTAATGTCTTCTAAGATCACATTAGCTTTATTGGTTAACTAATCAAACTGCTGGCTCATTTTAAGCTTTCAATACTCTAAAACTTCCAAGAAGTTCTAACAGAAACTATTACCTGTCCCCTCTCTGTTCTATACTGACAATTCATTGCTTTTTTTAGCCCAAACTCAAGGCATAAGACAAATCTGGTTACCATGAAAATCTGAATGTCCAGAATAAGTAACACAGTCTAGCAAATAAAGTACTGGCTAGGTTCTGATTCCCCTTAATTGCTGAGAGACCTCAGACAAATAAAAAGATATATATATATATATATATATATATATATATATATATATATATATATATATATATATATAACATATAGATGTAAAGTTAATGCCTGACTGCTAGTTGTCTCACTGTGAAGATTTTTATTTTCCACATAAAGAAGCTGTCACTTTCTACTTTCTACCTATGGCTGATAAGCATTGTCTCAAGGCTAAACCTTTAAGCTCATCTCTTTATACCAAGCTAGAATTTATTATTATTTACTCAGTCTTTTGGATTAACTTAAAAAGGTAAATAATAGGGAGATAGAACCAAATCTTCCCTAGTTAATTAAATCTTGGAATATCAGACTCTCAGAGTTGACCTCAGAGTTCATCCTGTGCAAACCTGAGGAGAAATCTTCTCCCATATGCCCAATGGTCTTCCAGCAGCCTCTGCTTGTAGACCTCCAGTGTTAAGGAGCTCAATACCTCCTAGGAAAGCCAATTCTATTGTCAAAAATTGACCTAATATGGTGCCCAGAACTGGACATAATTCCCCAGATGTGGTCTGACCAGGACAAAGCACTGAAAGACTATCATCTCCCTTAATCTGGATACTAGCTGTCACAAAGCCTAAGACTGCATTAGCTCTTCCAATATTATACACACAAACTAGCATGAATCCCTATTAGGAATTAAAATATAGCATAGGCATAGGGAGGCCTGAGTCCTATGATCAGAGTCGATGTGGTCTCAGGCCCAGTCAGGGCTGCCTCCTCACGGCTCTCCCCTTTGCTGGACTGTGTCTCTCTCTTTCCTATACGTATTTTTCTCCTTTCTGAGGCTGTGTCTGTCTATCTCTTGATATCTCTCTGCTTCTCTGTCCCTCTTTCAAATCTTGTTTATGCGTTTCTTCTAGCCTCTGTCATTCAAGAATTCCATTTTCCCCAGCCCAGGCCCTCCTTCCTCCACCGCCTGGGCCCATACGCTGAAACCTGCATCCATTGATCACATATGGGCACAGGCATGCCCTCTGAGAACAGTTCCTATGCTGTTAAGCCAGTGAGACTCTCCATCTGGATGCAAGCTAAGCCTGTGAAACAAGGACTCATGCTTCACAATCTAGCAGGCTGCTGCAGAGC
This sequence comes from Notamacropus eugenii, assembly GCF_028372415.1. NCBI lineage: Eukaryota > Metazoa > Chordata > Mammalia > Diprotodontia > Macropodidae > Notamacropus > Notamacropus eugenii. The sequence continues at coordinate 127,597,329 of NC_092876.1, forward strand.
CACCATAGCAATATTCAATTTAGAAATTACTGTGAAAAATGGCATCCGAAGGTGGTGTCTTTATAGTTATTACAGCACAGCAGTGGTAAATCAAAAGTTCAAGCCATCGTGGGGTTTTGACTTCAAGCAAATATTTGGATAGCTGGCCCTTTAAGATCCTCGGTGGATTGCTGAGCCCGCAGGTCAGGCTCTTACTTACTCCAGCGTTTAGCAATGTTGTGACAACATTTTTGCCCGGGAGGCCTTGAATGGTCGTTCCTTTTCCTGTAGTCTTTTGTACAACAATCACATTGGGCTTGGAAGTCATTGGGATGGTGGTGATTTTGGTGGTCGTTCCTTAGAGAAGGGGGAAGAAAAGGAGGCCTGAGTTAAGAGTGATGATGCTGGATCAATTCTACTTAGGTTGCACACAATTCATACCTCTAATCATGTGTCTCCTTTGTATGAAAACAAAGACTTCAAATCTCTTACAGATCCAACTACAGTCATCAATTTTTACCCCAAAAACCTGTTTGGCTCATGATAAACCTATTATGACCAATTCAATTCAACAAACATTTATTAAGCATCTTCTATATGCAAGGTACTATGCTGATTTGGGGTTGAAAGGGACCCACCCCTCGCATTTAGTAGAAAAGGAAATGGTGGCCCAGACAGCTTGTTGAAGTCAAATACAGAGTAAGTGGAAGACTTGAAATTTTCACTGAGGTCCTCCAAGTGCTCCTTCTGCTGTACCATGCTTCTATGGCCTATATACTTCAATATTCCCAGAATCCACTGTTTCTGTATAGGAACCCTCCCTACAACTTAGATCCAACCCCTCTATGCCTTAGCAGATAGTCTTCTAGAGCGGCTGTGAATGAAAATATCCATTAGTTTTAACCTTCTTCATACTTGCTGGTGCTAACCTTTAGGCAATAGTCATTGAGTTCATTTCTAGGCAAGTATAAACACAGCCTTTAATCGGTGTGATTTCTCAACGTGTACTCAATTATACGTTTTTGCTTCAAACAAACAATAACAGTTCACTTTTATATCATACTTTATGAGTTACAAAACATTTCCCAAACAACCTTGTGGGGAAAAAAGGTAGTCAGTGCAAATAGTATCATCTATATTTTACAGATGAGGAAACTGAGACAGAGAGCTGAAGTGACCTGCCAAGGTAGAACAGCTAGTAGCAGAACTGGGACTTGAACGCCAGTCTTTTCATTTAAGACCCTTTCTATTACAACATGCTGGGTTTTTTTTTCTAATTTTAGATACACAGCTTACGTTCAAGCACACTCTTATCTTTGGAACAATTCAGTGCTAAGAAAAGTCTTTCTGTCATGACAGGATATGAAAAATTAAATTGTCAAAGCAGTTATATTGACTGGAGTCTGTAGGCCAAGGCATTTGCTACTAAAAATGTGACTTGCAACTATATATCCCTTTCATCAACAATATTTTCCTTATTATCATTAAGTGGTAAATCATTATACAAATTCTAATTAGCAAAGTCCCATCAGATCCAGTTTCATAGCTACAAAACTTCAGCCAGATGAGGAAACTGCTGCTAACTGATGATGATGATGATGATAACAACAGCACACCCTCACACAGTGTTTTAGAATTATAATGCACCTTATACATGAGCTCTCATTTGGTTTTTACAGGAGCCCTATGAGGGAAGCAATACAAGGAATGTTAACCTCTTTGGGCCCCAGTTATCTCATCTGTAAAATGGGATAAATGACTTACCCAAGTATTATAGTTACTAAGAGACAAACCTTAGACTCAAACTTAGGTTTTCTGACTCCAAGTCCATGAATCTCTTATATAAATTGGTGACAAAGGTATTTAGGGAGTTATCAACATTGCATAATCTATACAAAGGAGTATCTTCTAGACCTTTATTATATCACAAACCCTCTGGTAGTCTGATAAATAAGGGACCCCTTCTCAGAATGTTTTAAAATACACAGAATTACCAAAAAAAAGCCAAAAACCCTATTCTGTTGAAATAGAGTAGGCAAAATTTAAAAAAAAAAATGTTCAGAGACTTCAAGTTCAGAATCCTTCTTCTAGAGCAGAGATTTCAAAAGCTATTACAGATTGATTTTCAAAGCTTTTCAAATTCTAGCCCCCAATTAATTGATTCCACCTTACTTCTACTGTTCTATCATATATCCTCCATTTTCATCAGAATAGTCTCTTCTCTGTTCCAAAACACACCATGTTTATTCCTGCCCTTGCTTATACACTTCTCTGCTTAAAATACCGTCTTTTCTGACCTCTGTCTAAATTAATTCTACCTGCATGTCAAAGTTCACCCTTAGTTCCATGAGCTGAAACTTTACAAAATGTTCTTACAGGCCATTCTACTCCCTCCCTGCTCCACAACAGTTTTGGAATATAGTTGTTATTTAATGTGTCAACTCCATCACTCAATATGAAGTCTAGAAAAGCAGTGAAACTGTCACGCACACCTCCCTAGCTCCCAAAGCCCAAAGCACCATGCTAGCACAAAGACATTCACTAATACCTGTGGACTGGTACTCTACTCTCATAATGCTGAACTAAGCAGATGCCAATATTTCCAGTGTTTCCAATATCCCTACCAGCTGGCCTCTTCTGAATAAACACAAATATTCTCAGCACCTGTCTATTAATTCATTGGACAATTATTGAACATCTACATGTAAGGCTCTAAATAATAATCTCTGAACAGTTTTTATCACTTTGTACAATTAAAAAGAACAGTTTTCAAATAGCTTTTCCCATTTAGGAACACTTGAGAATCACAGAATTTCAAGAGGCAGGAAAGACATCAAAGGTCACCTGGTCCACTCTGTCCCTCACAAAGTGGTCCTCCAGCATCCACAGAATCTAATGAATCAGCTACGATGCTAGGGACTGAACCCCAGTGACGCTAACTCCTCTGAGCATGAAACTGTGTGCTATAATGAAGAAAGTGCTCTATTGGGAATCAAAAGAACCCAGGTTCAACTAGCTCCACCATGAGTTACTGCCAGTATGACCTTGGGAAAGTCACTTTCCCCCTCCTAGGGTCTTAGTCTGTTTCTTAGTCTGAAGGGGTTAAACTAGATGATTTCTAGATTTCCTTTCAGCTTTACCAGGGAAAGGCTTCCTACTTCCCTTATACCTATTCCAATAAAACACTGATATTCACATCATATTCAATACAGATTAAGAAATCCAAAGAGTACAGTGACATTTTCCACCCCAGAACTACATGAAAAAAAATGAACAAAAGCCCACGGGAAGCATCAATATGACCAGAGATCAGCAGACTACAAGTTTCTGTGACCAGAAGCAAAAAGGGCAGAGGTTCGCCTAAGAAAGCCCCAGGATGGGGACCTTGGAAGCCCAGAAGAGGAACAATGTAACCAGAGATTAGTGAGTCAGTGCTGCAGGGCTCAAACCTAGATAAGGACTGGATAGTCCCAAGGGTTCTAAGTTCTCTTAACACTGAGACACCACAGAAGGCCTGAGATCCAGCATTCTGAACCTCCAAGACCCAGGTGGGGCAAATCATAGGAGGCAGAGGTCATCACAAGGACACAGGAGACCCGCAGCAAGACCAAGCAGGCTAACCATACCACCCAAAGGTACAGAAAGGGACAGAATCTGGTCCTAACACCAAGCCCCAGTTCAGTAACTAAAACTTGAGAGTCAAATAAATAAAACACTTGCAAGTACCAGAAATTATTGCAAATCCAACTCTATAATGACAAGCAATGACTTAAAATTTCCAGAAAATGACACAAAAGTTTTGAAGAAATAAAAAAGTGCAATAAAAGATCTGAGTGGAAAGTACCGGAAGACTAGCTTAGAAGAGAAAGTGGCAGACTGGTTCTGTTGTTAGGGTTGAAGAAAGGAAAGAGAAGAGAGGGCAAAAAGAGGAATATATGAATAAAGAAAGGAAGAAAAAGGGGATCAAACTTGCTATTTCCCAAAATTAGGGTGAGAAGAATATACAAACAAACATGGAGGAAGTGGGGAGAACAGGTATCAGATGAACGTCCCTCTGTTTGTTTTTGAGATTGAATCTCCCTCTCACCTAAGTCTTGTGGAAAGTAAAGCCATCGGTTATAGGCCTGATTCCATTGTTGATCAGTACAGAAGCTTTGAGTTGCTCCATTTCCAAGTTGGCCAATTCAACCCTTCAAAGGCAGCCTGTGGACCCACTGCTCCTGAAAGTTCACCACACTGCTGTAGGACTTAACTGTGGACATTCAATCAGTTTTCACCCTACTGCAGTTTAGAACTCCTGAATTCAATCTACTAAGCTCTTCCTCCCCAGGACCAGGGAACACAGGTGTGTGCCACCACACCTGGTGAACCTCACTCACAAAATGTAGGCTAAATACAAACACACACACTCAGAGTCTGGTGTCAAAACACATCAAACTCAACAGGGAAAAAAGCGGGAATGGGGAAAGCAGAGAAAAAAACCTTTTGATCCTGAAGGCGTGAATAAAAGGGAAGGAAAAACAAAGCTAGACCCTAAAGGGATGCCTTAGAATGCCTCTTAGACAAATGGAGAAAGACTGAACAAATCATGGAATAAGAATGTAATAATAAAAAATGACAAAAGAGACAATGTCAGGAAATCCTGGTAGTATGAACTGATGCAAAGTGAAGTGACAGAACTAGGGAATAATTCATATAAGGACAACATTGTAAAAAACTCTGAAAGACTTTAAAAATTCTGATGAAAACAATGACCAGTATCTCCAAGAAGCCTCTGATGAATCACATCACCAAGGCAAGCGCTTGTGTTGTGTGCTGTTTGACTATATTTATTACAAGTATTTTTCTTTACTTTCTTTCAACTAATGGGAGATGGAAAGTGCTGGGGAAGAATAGGCGTTAGCAATAGTGATGCCAGGAAAAAGGAGCCACTGAAACATTTTTTAAATGCACAAAAAGGAACAGAAAGAAGTTCAGAAGGAAGTACAGATAAGCGGATCAGTTTTGAAAATATCATGAGAATTTATTACACAATTAAAAAAAAAGCAATTAGTGCAAACTGGAGAATCAGTTTCATATAGAATCCTCTTTTGTATTCTACATGGAAATGGAAATGTTTTGTTTTGTTTTTTCGGGCAGAAGGCAATCAAGGCTGAATGACTTGCCCAGGGTCACAAACCTAGCAAGTGTCAAGCGTCTGAGGTCAAATTTGAACTCAGGTCCTCCAGACTCCAGGGCTAGTGCTCTATCCACTGCATCACCTAGCTGTTCCCAAATGTTCTTTTTTATATATATTTAAGTTAGGAATAAAATTTTAAGAAATAGAAGAAAATAATATGCATAAATACCATAACAATGTAAAGGAAAACACCAACAAAAGATATCAGAATTCAGATGAACGCAATAGCCAATCTCAATTCCAGAGGCCTCAAGGGAAAAAACATACACCCCTCTTCTCACAAAAGAGGTGGTAGACTACAGGTGCAGAATGAGGCACATATTGTTATGTTCAATGGGTCAGTATGTTAGACTGTTCTGTTTAACTGACCATGTTTATAACTAAACAGGTTCTCTTTTGAGGGGTGAGTATCAGGATATTACATCAACATGAAAAAAAGCACCAACAAAAAACTGAAGAAAAAAGAGTCCAATGTAATAGCTACATCATCCAAACAGGCTCCTTAGCGATCTTAACAGACTGATGATGTGAAGTACAATGTTACCAAAAGCTATTTCCAACAGTGGAACATTGTCAAGCTTTATTCATCCAAGGGTCTAAGACAATGAGAACTGCCTATACATAGGAAGGATGGAGAGACCCTACTGCTACAGATAAACCACTATACTATATACTAAATAAACTATATAAAAATCAGAAATGAGAGAATTTTTTGTTTTATTTTAAAAACAGGAATGCCAGAAGAGTTCAAGGCCCAGATAAATGTTTATGTGTACAAAATAATAAAAAAGATTGTGGGTTATCAATTAAGTCTTTTTGGTCTCACATGCAGTCACACAAAAAGCAATTTACTATCAACTGCTTTACCTTCAAATATCAAGGTCAAGGAAATATACAGATGTATTTTGTGCACTAAACCACCTCTCTTTCATTAATAATATAATTACTTTACTCTAATATAGTCAAAGAGAGGCTCTGTCAAAGTCCTTTCCCAATGCTTCAACATAAGCATGGAGAAGACTCCAAATTCTTGAAGGGATACATCACTAGAGTATGAGTATATATTCCAGCAAGCCCTACTGAACTGAAAAGGCCCATAAACAGACTACGGCTGAGGAACAACCTATTTATATGCAAAGCTATAAACGATAATAGATACTAAGAGGCTCATCATCAGAGGACTAGCCATTGAGTGATAACTTATTTCAATCACAGCAAGTCATGAAGACCACATAAGGTGTGGAGAAATTGTAATATGCAGTAGTGGAGGGAGTACTTATACCGAAAAAGTAAGTATCCCTGAAGTAAGCAAGAGATTTGGCATACCTGAATCAGGCACAATATGAGAAAAGAGATCTATATCACCTTAGAATATTTCTTCTAATCTTTTAAGAATTCCAAGAATTTACAATTCAAAATTCATAAGAATTTATAATTAAAAAAATTAAAACCATTAATGTCTTAAAAAGTTACATACAAAGGCAAGAGATGTTATGAGGTAGGAAAGGTGTTTTTAAATGGAATAAAATCATTGTACTATTTCATGTTTTAAAGGCATTATCAACTAATATATTATACATTTAATTTTAATAGATATCTATAATCTCTTCTTAAAAGCTATAAAATAAGGTGATTTCCTTCAAAAGCTGACCCTCAAAATTTGATAAAAATTACATATTCTCATACTTATAATCAGGCCAAAATTCACAGCTTAAAATATAGTTGCCTTATGCCAACCACATGATTTTCTTTTCATTTCTACCATCCAGTCATAAAAAGTACCAATTCAATGCCAAGAATCACATTTCCTGACTTTACCAGCTTAGAGTCACCCACCAAGAGTGCAGAAAACATTCCCCACCTGCAAAAATGAATCAGTGGGGGTTCCTTGATCCGAGATGATTTGTCACTTTAATTAAAAAACAATAATCGATGGAAATGTCCTTCATGAAAACATTCTACTTTAGAAGCTATAACCCAAACTTAGCAGCATTAGATAATCCAAAAGAAACAAGAGACAATTCCAAAATATTTTTTAAAAGTAGAACAAATAGTAACTTTTACTGTCTTAGTAAATTTCAAAATAAAAAAAAAAGCCAGCATAAGTAGGGGAATATAAATAAGATTTTCTAATGCTTTTACTTTTAATAATCTAAAGTGATATTACTAATTGAGAATAGCTGAACAATATCTTTTCAGTATTAACACTTTTTTTTTAATCAAAAATTTAATGTAGATCAAGGACTAAGAGGTCCCTGGATCAGAAGCAAGGCCAGAAACTGGACTTAGTTATTCAAAGTACAGATTGAAAACCAAGCTTTGGATTTCGACACTAATGTACAAGCAGAAGTTACAAAAATTATGTCACAGTTAGAGTTGGAAGGCTATTTTTGGCTCATCTACTACAACCTCCCTTTATTTAACAGAGAAGGAAGCTAATACCCAGAGAAGCTGCCTGCCCAAAGTCATACAACTACTGACAGGCCTCAATCTATTCACCTGAAAACAAAGTGCTTTTTGCATCCTGTGCGAGGTAATATATATCCCCATGTCATAACATATAATCTATACCTACCAGAAACTATGTTACTGCTAATTATCTTGCCCCCCAGAGTAGCTAGTGATTTGGGCACTACTGTGATGATGCTACCGCTGGTGGTTTTCACATAGGTGGCAGCTCCAGGGGTTGCAGTCATTCGAGCCCCTATTGAAGGACTGACTGTTGGTCGGGTATAGGTTGCCTGCGTGCCTATATAAAAAGAAAGAAACCAAAATCTGGCATTATTAACAAAGAAATTACGCATACTTTTCAAATGCACTAGATTCTAACCAAACTAAACTACTATTCGTGAATTTCGTCCTGTGTTCACATCTCTGTGCACTGACACGGGGTATCTCTCATATCCTGGACAAACATCTTCCCTATTTCCACCTTATGTTTTGCTTTTTTTCTGGGCCTAATTGCAAAACTACCTCCTCCATGAAACCTTTTAATTTCTTCTTCCTCCAAAAATTTTCTTAGAGCATTTTGTCTGCATCTTTCCTTTGCTACTATCACTTTCTACTTTCAATTATACACACCATATTCCCCCACCCCATCCCATTAGATTTTAAGCTCTATCCAGCTAGGATTCCAGAGCACTGATGATGAAGCTTCTTCACAGAGAAAAAAAGGACTCGAGGTTCAGTAGAAGACATACATTTTTTCAACATGGCCAACATGGGGATTAATTTTGAGTATATGTATTTATTACAAGGGCTTTTCTTTTCTTTTCTTTTTTGTTTCCAAAGAAATAGGTGCAACAGAGCAGGGGAAGATAGTGAAAGGATAGCAAAAAAAAAAAAAAAAAAAAGAGGTTCATGGAGGCACTTTTTTTTAAAATAGAAAGATGGAATGCCAGAAAAACACAGATGAGCAGGAGAGCTCTGAAAGCTACAGTTTGAACTTATATACTTAAATGAAAATCAAGCTTTATATGATAGAGATTCAAAGTTTCATGTACAAATCTCTTTCTGTTCTGTTGTCTATATTGAAATACTCAATATTTGGTATTTTTTGCATTCAGGATAAAAAATAAAGATCTTAGGCTCTGAGGGTATGGACTATGTAGTTGGTCATCTTTTTACCTCCAATGCCAAATAATACATTGTATTCAGTTGGCATTTAATACTTTTAATTATTAACTAGATGCTCCACCCAAATAAGGTTGCAGTATGTCAAATCATTAATTTGTAGTTTTACAGTACACATAGGAATCATAGCTATCTCAATTCAAATCAACTTTATTTGAATATACTTACATTTTAAACACCTAAATTTGCATTTGTAAGTGAATGAAATTACTAAGTAAAAATGTATTACAATTACTTTATTCCCTTCTTCCACTAACTGCATACCAAGACAAACTCACATTTAATAATCATTCTTGCAAGAGCATTTCAAACTACTTGGTTAATAGCTGATTCTTTTTTTATATTTTATATTTTCAGACACTGAACAAGCATTTATTATCAACAAGCAGCATTATTTATTAAGGAGCAACTGTGTACCAGGCAGGCACTATACTAATCACTAGGGACACAAAGAAAGGCAAAAAAAAGTTCTTGCCCTTTAGGAGCTCACAGTCTAATAGGAGAAACCAAATGCAAACATCTAGGTACAAAGAAGATACATACAGGATAAATTGCAAATAATCTCAGAGAGAAGAGGTACTAAAATTAAGGGGCTTGTGAAAGGTTCTTGCAGAAAGTGGGACTTTAGTTGAGACTTTATGGAAACCAGGGAAGTCAGAGGGAGGAGATGAAGAGACAGAGTATTGTAGACATGGGGGACATCCAGAAAAAATTCTTAACTTAGAATTGAGAGGGAGTGTCGTGTGTGAGGAAGAGCAAAGAAGTCAGTGTCACTGGATCACAGAGTACTTAGAAGGGCAAATCGAATGTCACCATTGAACAAATCATTAAGGACTATTTACCGAAAGTTGTCATATATATTTAATGATTATCTTCTATTATGCTTTAAATAGAGTCCACAATTTTAATAACTGTTTTATAACATTAGTAATTTACTCAGCAAAAGTTTATTAATGGAAATGTGTCATGCATGATTTCACATGTAAAACTGATATCATGTTGCCTATCTTCTCAATGGGTTGGGGAAGGGCTGGAGGGAGGGAGAGAATTTGGAACTCAAAATAAATTGTTAAAAATACGTATTTTGTAAAAGCACCTAAAGATAACAATACCCCGTGTCTTTCCCCCTGACACACCCCGAGGTTACAGTCAAGTAAAGGAGACGAAACATGTACACATAACTCAATAAAAGGCAGAAAGTAAAAGTACATTCAATGGAAGATGTAAAACATTCCTAAGGGTCAGGAGGGTTAGGGCTGCATTTTTGGAGGAGATAGTGTTAAGACTGGGCTTTGAAAGATATGTTGAACTTGACAGAGGCAAGACAAGAGATGTTGAGAAAAAAGGAATGATCTTTTTGATCTTTCAAAGTAGAATGAATAAGATTAGGGGATAGGGGTGTGGAAGAGTTTCATGGGCTGTATACAAAAAAGGGCAATTAGCTGGAGGCTGCCTGGCAGGAAGTGCCAGGAATACAAAAGATATTCCCTCAACATAATTCCTTAACTGACCTGACAGGACATTTTATGTATCTTAAGATTTTCTTTGATATTTTAATCTAGTGTTTTTAAAAACCTATTGTACAAGGATTCAGAGTCAATGAGGTCTGCTAAATATAGATTCTTGCCAATCTAATATGTAATAACTAATATTTCTAAGGTTAAGTACATATAAAGAAGGGTACTAACTATAATTTTTATTTTTTAAAAAAAAGTTGGTTAAGTGGGCCCAATGAAAGATTTTAGCACAAAGTTAAATTAGTTCTAATCAAATTTAAATGAAGTTTTAAATGTAGGCATCAGGATTAAACATCACTGAACAATTTGACAAATCAAGATCTAAAATGGAAATGAAATATTAAAGCATATGGGAAGATTTAGAGAGGATTATTTTTTACTGTATCTCACTCTTAATTATATTTCAACATTTGAAATAAACAATGATTTAGGATGACTCATGAATTACATAACCCAAAATATATCTTATGTTGCTCTTCTAGAAGTGTCACTTGTGTCTCTTGAAAGAAGTGGGGTAGGGGTGTTAGATGAGAGACTGTTCAATACTAAAGATGAGGCAACTATCACCTCACATTGCTTTTACTAAGAGAACCACACAGGTAATGCTTCTATGCCAGCATTTATAGTCAGAATCGGAGAAAGTTAGAGCCTAGAAACAACCTAGACCAACTCCATCATTTTACAAAGAAGGAAGCTAAAGCCTCAATGTGAACTGATTTGTTCAAAGTCACAAAGACCGAAAGTGGCAAAGGCAAAGCTGAGACTGACGTCTCTTGATCTTAGTTTAGTTTTCCTCTTATTACATTAACACCTCTTGTTAGTAGCAGAGCTTATATAAGCTCAGAATACTTTAATTTCCTAACGAGATAAATAATGTGTGTAAGTCACCTTTGAAGACAGATGCAAGACTTACCAGTTGGAGTGGTAACCAGTTTAGTTGTCATAATTGCCCCATTGCTGCTCACCACCATAATGGGTGAATTGCTACTGGTGGGCAGTGTTGCTGTGACTGGTTTAGGAAGGATTTTACTTGGTTGAACCTGCTGAGTGATGATTTTAACACCTGTGAAAGAAGAACTATATATAAAAATCACATTTTAAAAAAAATTCTGAAACATTTCCTTCACATGGACCTAAGAGGGCAGTAGTTTCACATGTCTATTTTAACTTTAACTAAGCATATTATGTCAGCCCCTTATTACCCCCTCCCCTAAATTTACATAATGCTACAACTTTACTTCTTCAGATCCCCAAACCAAGAAACAAGTTGCTAAGTATTTAAGCAAAAGAGAAACAATTTTTCCCTTCATTCCTGCCCTAAGCTACTTAAATCTTCTTATTGTGATCAAATGAAAGATCAGGTTAACCATTAGAAATAGCTTTTCCAGAGAAATAACAAATAGACATTTATTTTATATGACATGTCCCATGCAAAAGGTCTGGGATAGGAAAACCGTAATGAGCAGACAAGAATAAAGTTAAAGAGAAGGGGGCTTTTACAGATTTCCAACACTTTCTTTTACTTAAACACTATCATCAATCTCCTTATCACTGAAATTAAAAGCTTCTAAAAATCATTTTAAATATTCTATTTTTTAGGTATTAGACTGTCAACTCCAACACTAGAAAGATTCTTCTTCTATAGTCTGACCCTGGTGCCTTTTGGAGGTGGCATTATCTTCTCCAGGGCTAGACTCACAAACACAAACTCTGCTGAGGTGGAAAGGCTTCAAGTGGAAGCCAATGATGACATAGCAGGCTTGCAGCCTGAGGACTTGTCTGTCTAAGGACTAAGAAGCAAAAGGCTGACCTTACAGAATGTACTGAATTTTTGCAGAGAGTGACACACAGGGAAATCAGAGAGCTTTTGAAATGTCTTATTGAATATCTATATTCAATACTTGAAAAATACTGACTCTTGAGGCAGACTGCAACCCCTCAATGTCTTAGTGGAAGGTCTTTGAGAATTGGCATGAATTGAAAAATTTATTCCCTTAAAGCAGCCAACCTAGTGACGAGCTTCCATGAACTGAGGTAGTCTGGTACCCAGTCAGCAGACATACAATCCATTACTGACCCCATACCTTAAGCCTTTCTTTCTAGCCTGGTAGAATTTGCCAGATCCAGTATTATACCTTTAAAAACTTAGAGCCACCTCTACGAGAAATACAGGGCATGAAGGAGGGCTTCAGTGAAGCCAAATTAAAAATTGACTGAGGGAAATCTATTTATAATAATGTATATTAGTTATGAATTAATAATTACCCAAACTAAATGAGAAAAAAATCACTGTTAGCATCTGTTCCACAGACAACAAAATCACAAAAGGAATATATTACTGTGGAAAGCTAAGAAGTGCATTATTTTTTAGGAAAAATGACTTAGGTTGACTAAACTGGAAAGAACTTCCACTTCTTTAATAGTATTAAATCATTTCACCTCATTGTAAACAAGCAATGTTAAAACTTTTTATACAGCATCTAACAAATTCCAAATTCAGTCTTCTTCATTTGATAGAAAAACTAAAACAATGAAGCTGTGGAAAACAATCATCTTTTGATATTATCTCATGGATGAGTTGCAAAGATGGTTCAGCAAAAATATCCCCTAACCAAACCTAAACAACTGCAATACTACAGAAATATGAAGCATTATTCATTAACCAATCATATGGACACTAGGATCACTTTTCACCAATCGAAAGATAATCATTTCAAATGTGCTTTAACACATTCAAAGATAGAAAGACATAAAGTTTTGCCTCTGTTCCATTCAAGAAAGCATGACAAGTTGTTTCATTTCAAACATCTGAGTCACAGGACAGTAGGATAAAACTAACGCTCCAAAGGATATTTGTAGATCATTATAAAACCACTGACTTTTCCCCCATGGAATCTGAAGCACTGCTATGCCCTGCCAGCCTCTTTCCACAACTGCAAAGCATAAGCTCTCTAGAATATTCCTTAGCAGTAAAACATGCACTCACTACTACATTCCTTGGCAGTAAGAATCAACAAGTGTCCTTGTTAGGATTTGGAAACTACCAATGGTTTCCAAAACAATAGGGATTCAATTTTACAAGATAAATTCTGGTCCCTGCCTTAGGACTGCATTATTATCTCAGAACTCTTCTCCAGTTACCTGATTCCTGTTTGATCTGGATAGTGGGTTTGATGCCAGGTGGTAACTGAGATTGCTGGGGCTGCTGCTGATGAGACACTGCTGTAGGCTGAGCCAACTGCTGCTGGGTCTGTTGCTGCACTTGATGCAGTTGCTGTTTGGGGGACTGTTGATGTTGTTTAGGGAATTGTGCTAGAATTTGGGTGGGAGTGGCCACCAAGCTTTTAGGGGAAGGAAGTCTGGTTGATGCCACCTTAATTGCTGATGTGGATACACCTATAAAAGAGCAAAAGACAGGAAAAAACGATTTAAGAATGAAAAAGGTGAAAATTATCATTGGGTATGGTGACAGGAAAACCATTTGCTGTGGATTTGGTAGATAAAAAAAAGAAACAAGCAAAAATCAGACATATTTCAGTCATTTTTTTTATGTTTGTGTTAAAAATGAAAAACAATCATGAAATTCACAGAATTTCATTATTAGAAGTTAGATTATATAACTTCTCAAATCCATTTCATCCAGCATGAGTTCCTCTACATCTCCCTAAAATGGTATTCTGGTGTCTTAGCAAATCAATAAACATTTACTAAGTACTTACCATGTCTCAGGCACTGTGCTAAAAACTGAGGATACAAAAAGAAGCAAAAGACAGTCCTCATTCTCAAGGACCTCATAGTCCAATATGGGAGACAACATAGAAATATGTGCAAACAAGCAACATATAGGATAAATAGTAAGTAGTTTAAAAAGAAAAAGTACTAGAATTAAGAGAAGTTTCCTGCAGAAAATGGGATTAAGCTGGGACTTAAAGGTAGCCAGGAGGGAGAACACTCCAGGTACAGTAAACAGACAGAGAAAATGTCTGAGTCTGGAGATGGAGAGATGGAGTATCTTATTCATGGAACAACAAGGAGGAGAGTGTCACTAGATCAAAAAGTACATAGTAGGGAGTAAAGTGTAAGAAGAATGGAAAGATGTTGGGGCAGCTAGGTTATATTTGAACATCAAAAATAAGATTTTGTATTAGATTCTGGAGATGAAGGGAGACACTGGAATTTGTTGAGTAGGAGGATGACATGGCTGGACCTAAAGTTTAGCAAAATCACTTGGGTAGCTGAGCGGAGGGTGGACTGCAGTAGGGAGAGACCTGAGGCTGGCAGACTCATCAGCAGGCTCTTGCAATAGTCTAGGATGAGGTGATGAGGGCCTACATCAGGTGGGATGGCAGCATCAAAGAGAAGGGGATTTATTCCAGAGATGTTGCAAAGGTGAAATTGATAGGCCCTGGAAATAGATTAGATATGGGGGGTAATAAAGATAGTGAAAACTCAAGGATGACACCTTAGGTTTTGAGCCTGAAGGCCTGGATGGTGTTGCCCTCAACAGTAATAGGGAAGGTAGGAGTTAGTTCGATTTTGGAATCCTGAGTTTAAGGTATCCACTGGACAAGATGTCTGAAAGACTGCTGGAGATTCAAGACTGAAGGTCAGCAAAGAGCTTAGGACAGGATACATAGATCTAAGAATCATCAGTCTCTGCTTGCACACCTCCAAGGAATAAATATTTCAAGGGGGAACTCACTACTTCATGAGACAGTTTATTCCCTAAGTGGACAGCTCTCAGTGTTAGAAAGTTTTTGCATATGCTGAGACCAAATCAGTTACCCTGTCTATTCCCTGCCCCACTGAGGCAGCCCTTCAAATATATGTTGATAACCTGAAGATAATGTCTATGCTTTTATACTGGCCATCTCCCCTACCTAGAATGCCCTCCTTTCTTGCATGTGCCTCATAAAATCCCTCACTTTAAGACCCAACAGAAGTTTCTACATGAAGCTTTTCCCAGTTTCCCCAATGTTGATGTCCTTCCCTCCTACTATGTATTTACATTTTATATGCATGTGCTTTGTATGTGTAATGTCTTCCCCAATAGACTAGATATACTTATTTCCCCAGTGCCTAATAAAATGCCTGGAACATTGTAGGTGCCTAATAAATGCTTGTTATGATCATCTTCCTCTACCACACACACACATATATATATGCACATGAGCAGAGATTTTCCCCTCCAGGTTTTTTGTTGTTTAGTCATTTCTGTCTGTCTGATTCTTTGTGACCCCATTCGGGGTTTTCTTGACAGAGATACTGGAGTGGTTTACCATTTCATTCTCTACCTCATTTTACAGATAAGGAAAACAGAAATAAACTGAGTTAAGTGACTTGCTCAGAGTCACATAGCTAGTAAGTGTCTAAGGCTGGATTTGAACTCACAAAAATGAGTGCCACCTAACTGCCAGAATAAACAGTTCCAAATCTTCTCCTCTTAAATGGTTGCCTATTCCCCTCAGTCTTCCCTGGATGCACCAATGTCCTTCTTAAAATGTGATCCCCAAACAGAACACCAGGAGGTCTGACCATAGCAATGTAAAATGAAATCAATAGCCTTTGCACCCTCTCTGTTTGTAACCCAAGAAGGCGTTAGCTTTTCTGAATGCCTTTGTCGTACTAAGAGCTTATGCTGGGGGGAGGAAAGGAAGGAAGTCTGTGCCTTTTGTTTCTATGGATTAGGAAGTGCTTGAGGAGCAAAGTCTCTACCAACACAAGACTGAAACTGTTCTGCAACTTACAACCTTGAAGTCTCCCAGGAGCCCAAATAGATTAAGTGGCTTGCTCAGGGTCATACAGTCAGGAGAAGTCAAAGGCAGGATCTAATCCAGGTCACAGAGACTCTGGAGCCAGCCTTCTACTTGCTATCCAACAATCTCTCTCTTTTATTCAATTAATCACCTTAATGGTTGATACAGATAGTTTTTTTTAACAGCAAGGGGGGGGGGGAAAGGACTTTAAGAGTACAAACTGATAAAATTTACAATTAAGTAACAAATAGTGAGATCTTCATATTGACTGCCGGCAAAGCACAAGTGTATTTTTTCATTTTTTTCAATACAACATCAAAGCAGAATTTCAAATTTCAGGCACTATAGATCTTGTGCTTAGATCCCACTGTGAATGTGTATTTTGAAATATTATACTTTCAGGTTTCAAAAAAGTCAATTCATAATCTGTATCAAGTAAAGTAAAATACTACAAAGTTCCAGTTCTTTAACCCTTGACACTCTTAAAATAAATTCAACATGACAAATGTCTGTTGATTCATTTAGTACTACCTTGCTATTTTATGTAATATTTTACTTCCCAGTTAGAATGCTTATTTCTACTGTGTTTTCTTTATGGCTCTTAAGTTTTAATGAAAAATTTTATTAAAAGCCTCATCCACATAAAATTTTTCTTAGGATTAAGAAAGGAGGATTGTTAAATGTATGCCTCAAATGTAAAGACAGCAGTCAGAATCAAGCTAATCTAAAATAAACAAACAGTATAGAAAAGTAAGTAAAAACTGAAATTATAACATCATAAAGTCTGAAAAGTATAGTAAACCATATAGTTTCAAAATCCAACTAGCTTCTCTGTATGTGCTACTGAGCCAAATAGAAACACTCCATGTCCCCTGGGATTACATTTCTTGGTAAAAGGGTAGCTTTGGATACATCTGAAATTTTGTGCTTTAGACTAGTGAGTCTAGTGAAAGAATGGACAAGAATGCAGAAAAAAAAACTTCAAGAAAACAAATGTTAAGCATAAAATAACTGTTTAACTGAACTAGAAAAAACCCCACAAATCTATGAATGTAGACTACTACTGATAGAGTTCCTGGTACTTGACCAGTACACAAAATTGGAAAAAGTCATAATGTCAAACAGAAGATTAAAGGCTATTATCACTCAGTTTCTTGGATTTGACAACCATACAGAGAACCACACTGATTTAAGAATTTCTATCCATCCTTTAAAGCTAGAAAAACAAGAGGGAGAAAGGTTGTCTCAGGGATCAATTTCTTGGAGCAGGGAGCAGGAACAAAAAAGAGAGGAGATGAGTCTAACCTAAATCAAAGTAAGCCACAGAATAAAATATAAGTCAAAGCAGAGTGGTAGAAATTAAAGAGGGGATGACACGAGGCTAGGAAGTTAATAAAGAATGCTAATGATAGGTAGAAAGGGTAAAACATAGGAATGAGGAGGAATACAAGAAATATGCAGGAAATGAACAAAAATTTTAAGGAATAGGATGAAAAACAGAATCACAAAGTTGAAAGACAAAGGCAATATGAATTTAATTGAGAAGCAAATTTAATAGAGAGGAGAGGTTTTTGGTCATCATGGATAGAAATAGCTCAAGAATGGATACTTTTAACAAAGAACAGAAGTGGAGTCAGGGTTTAGACTAAACTTCATTTAACAATGAAGTCAGATGATATCTAAGACTACATGGGTAGTCAAGAGAAAAAGGAAGCAATCAAATAACTGTAAATCATTATGGATCATTGTGGTTAAGGGATGACACTAAATCATTCTTAACGATTGGGGTTTTCTGAAAACTCCAATCATTGGATTTTTAAAAGATTGTGCCAGTAGCATTGAAGCCCAGGAAAGTCCTACCAAGCCAGAATGGCTTCAGTTATGAACACCCAGCTTTGGACTGGGCACCTGCTACTTAAGGAGAAAGTCATCATCAGAGGTTTGGCTACAAAGCGATGAAACTGCTGGCCACAATTACTAATACACCTAATAATTAATGGAAAAGTTAAAAAAAAAGAATAATCTGCAATCTGCATCAGTGGAGGAGAATTATGGTTCCCTGAAATACTCAAGTGGGCATATAAAATATGATGCTTTTAGAATGAGAATTAGATCATTTCCCCCAGCATCTTTTTCACTATATAACAGAGTCCAAAGCATTATTTTATGCATCAAAATGTTTCAAGTACTAGATACTGTTAGGATTCACCAAACACATTAAATACCAGGATATCAAAATAAAAATTTCAGTGCTTCTCCAAAAGCCTGCACTTTTTTTTAGGTTGCAACATAATAAACAAGACCAAACAGTAACATCTAGTCATTCTAAAGAAAGAATCATTAAGATACAGGGGCATTTAGAATAAGAATTAAAAGTGGAAGACAGAGATGATTTGGGAATGCCCAGAAGTTCCTAGAGAGATCCGAAGTGATATCTCTTTCTTGGCAAAATACAAATGAAAAATACAGGCATGGGATGTGCACTTCTCTACTGTGAGAATATCGCATAAATCTCTTATAAAAACTACCTGCTAGAAACAAAAGAAGAGCATCATTCCTAGAAGAAGAGCAACATAGATAGTGTTTTCCTTTCTTTCTAAAAGATGGACATATTTTAACAAACTGTGATGAGAACTGGAGAAAGGAAAAATGTCCCAACAAATGACAATTTACACTAAGAATAATACTAGAGATGGCCAGATGGGGAATCAGTTGCTTTTTTCCTCTCTTTACAATCAGTTCTAAGAAATCAAATTTGAAGTATGCTCACAATAGAAAACAATGGAAGAATATTTAACTGATGTCCTTTCCTTAATAAAGGTTACGTAGAACAGTGTCTTTTTTTTTAGTATATTAATTATGGGTCAAATTAGCAAGGTTATTTGTTTCTCCCTTTATTTGTTCAGGGCACAGAAAAGACTGGGTTAGAAGTATTTCAAAAGAATAATTAAGGTCTGCTACTTCTGACATTAATTTATTTAGTTGAATTTAGAGGCAATTAATGACAGATGCCCTCAAAAGAACTTGCCACACAGACTGCAGATGATTACCAGTTTCCCTCCTAACACTGTTCTGCTAGTCACTGAGTGTTAATGAAGTCATTCTCAAAACAGTTGTACTTACCTAATTAATAGCCCAAGCAGAAACAGATCTAGCATCTTCCCTCTCTCTTCCTGCTGAACTCCTATCCATCTTTTCAAGCCCAACTCAAAAGTTACCTTGTTCACAAAACCTTCCTGTGTCTCCCACCAGAGCTCCATACAGTGGAAAGTATAATATACTTGGAGATGGGGACATGCATTCAGATGCCGGTGCAGCCACTTACTAAATGTGTATAACCCTGGACATGTAACCCACTCTGCACCATAGTCCCATCATCTGTAAGAGGAAGAATTAGACCAGATGAGCAATAAGTCTATGTACTTACAGTTCCTTCGACCACACATATCATTTGTTTTGCAGTTTAATAAACATTTATTAAGTTTCCACTAGGTGCTAGGGACACCACAATTTATTTAAATGATATTCTCAACCCTTAAGGAATTACCATTCCACTGGCAGGGGGAGAAGGGAAGCAACATGTATTTAAGCATAACATAAAATTAGAATAGAAAGGAGGCAGAAGAGAGATTCTCATAAAAGGTTCAAGAAAATCTGAAAAAAGAGAACACATTTAATAATTCCCATAATTCACAGAGGTGATGGTACCTGAGTTAAGTCATAAAGGATTCTGAAAAGCAGAGATGATGAGTGAGCTCTTTATAGGAATGGGGAACAGACTCTACAGGAGGAAAGGAGAAAAAAGACTCAAGGAAAGGATGATATATTGCTGTACTGGTTAGTTAAGGGAGTAAATCTAAAGTCTATGAAGTGCAGAAAGAGAAACCAGAACATAAATGATAGACTGGGAAAATAACATCTAATATTGTATATTTTCATTTTCTATGCTTATCCACATCTTATACTAGACCAGAAGACAAATTAAGGTAAAGAAAACTTATCTAAAGTGTATCTACTGCCACACCCATCATAGTCTTTTATACTATGTATAAAACCAACTCAAAGTTAATGAATGAATTGAACTTACTAAATATATGCAGCTGCGTAAGTCAAACCCTAGGTTAGTAAAATCTCAAAATGAAAAAAAAAAGACTTAGAAGTCCTTGCCCACTAATTTCAAACAGTATCTCAGATAGGTGAAGTTTCATTAAATCTAATACTCTTCCAAATAAGTGTTCTTACTCAGTTCTATAAATCAATGATAAGCACCTATTTGTGGTGCTTTTCCTCAAGTCACTGCAGAAAAAAAAAGACAAAAAACTAAACAGTATCCATCCCAAAGATTCTTACATTCTAATGAAGAGATATAACATAGGCAAAAATAAGTAATAAGATATTTTTGAGGACATATACATCACTGACAATTGAGAGAATCAGGAAAGGCTTCTCTCTGGAGATAATACCAAAGCAGAATAGCGAAGCCAGTAAAAAATTCTCATTACCAGAGGGGAAGAGGTGGTCATCAAGGTCAGACAGAAGGAGAAGAGCAAGAGTCTAGAGACTATTAGAAAGCCAGTTTAGTTGCAATGTAGCTTGTGAGGGGCAGTAAGGTCAAATGAGCCTGGAAGGGAAGGCTAGAGCCAAACAGTTTTTCAATACCAATCTGGGAATTTTATCTTCTATCCTTGAGACATTAGGGACCTATCAATAGCAATATGAAAAAAATACTCCAAATCACTAGTAATTTGAGAAATACAAATTAAAAAAACTTTGAGGTTCTACCTCACACCCATCAGATTGGCAAAGTTGACAAAAAAAAAGATAATAAATTTTAGAGGGAGAAAATGGATACATTAATTATACTACTGGTAGAGTTATAAATTGGTCCAGGCATTCTGGAAAGCAATTTGGACCTAGGCTCCAAAAAGTTACTAAACTATAAATACATCTTAACCCAGAAATACCATGAATAGACCTATGCCCATCAAAAAAAGCAAAAGAACTTATATGTACAAAAATATTTATGGCAACTCTTTTGGTGGTGGTGAACTAGAAACAAAAGGGGTACTCGTCAACTGGGAGAAGGCTGAACAAATAATGGTCTATGAATGTAGTGGAATATTATTGTGTTGTAAGAAATGATAAAAAGGATGGTTTCAGAGAAACTTGGGAAGACTTCTATGACCTGCTGTAAAATGAAGTGAGCAGAATCCAGAGAATAGTTTACATGGAAACAACATTATCAAGAACAATACAAGTAAATAACTATGGAAGACTGAAGAATTGTGACCAATGCAAGGATTAAGCACAATTCCAAAGGACCAACGATTATGCTGCACACTTCCTGACAGAGAGATGGACTTAAGATATTAGACATGACCAATATAGGATTTTTTTTTCCTGAACTGGCCATAAGGGTTTTGGTTTTTGTTTTTCAGTGTTAGGGATAAGAGAGATGGGAGGGAAAAAAAAGTTTACTAACTGAAAGAAAATAAAAGTCATATAAAAAAGACAATAGAGACCATACAAACAAAAGTATTTATAGAAGCTCTTTTCATGGTGGCCAAGAACTAGAAATCAAGGGGATGCCCATCAATTGAGGAATGGCTGAAATGAATGTAATGGAATACTGTTGCACTGTGAGAAATGATGAACAGCTGGACTTCAGAAAAACCTGGCAAGACTTATATGAACTG
Source organism: Notamacropus eugenii (assembly GCF_028372415.1). Taxonomy (NCBI): domain Eukaryota; kingdom Metazoa; phylum Chordata; class Mammalia; order Diprotodontia; family Macropodidae; genus Notamacropus; species Notamacropus eugenii. The sequence goes on from NC_092876.1 coordinate 127,619,089, forward strand.
ATGCTGAGTGAAGTGAGCAGAACCAGGAGAACATTGTACACAGTAACAGCCACAGCATGTGAGGACTGTTTCTGATAGACTTAGTCCTTCACAGCAATACAAGGACCTAAAACATTTCCAAAGGACTCATGATGCCTTCCACAACCAGAGAAAGAACTATGGAGTTGGAACACAGAATGAAGTAGACTATTTTCTCTTTTGTTATGTTTTGTTATTCTCATGGTTTCCCCCATCTATTTTAATTCTTCTATGCAACATGACTAATGTGAAGATATGTTTAATAGGAATGTATATGTAGAGCTCATATAAGATTGCATGCCATTGTGGCAAGGGAGGGGGCAGGGGGAGAAAATTTGGAACTTATGGAAGTGACTGTTGAAAACTGAAAACAAATACATTAATAAATCTGGGGAAAAAATTTAAAAAAGAAAAAAGATGCATAATTTATAGTTATTATTATAATAAAACATGTAAATTCTCCTTTCTCAAAAAAGAAAAAGATAATAGGGAGTCAAGGGTACAGAGAGCAAAGATGATTTTGGCAGGAATAAGTACCACCCTTTTCTTGGTGAGGAGAGCAAACAAGAAGAAAATAGAGGGGGGAAATGTAGTTTTTAAGTACAGAACAACAGATAACCTTAATTTCCTCTGTAAAGATATGAGGTCTTTGATGGAGAGAAAGATGAGTAGAAAGCTTTGGGTAAACAGACAATTTCCATGTCCCTCCAGGTGGCCCACATTATTAGTGCTTGGTTGATCCTCTTATGAATTTTGTATACTATTCAATCCTGAACTGAACTTATCTTAGCTAAGTTGAAGCTGAGATTTTCTTTTTTTTCTCTTACCAAATATAAAAAAACCTCTTTTTGGCATCTCTCACCTCTCCCCATATCAAGATTTTCAATAATCCAATTCAGGCAAACTCAAACCACTCAATCAGATAAAACACAGATCAATAAATAGGAAAATGGAAGATAAAAGGTCAGGATTTCAAAGTAGAAAGGTTCTCAAAGATTAATTAGTCCATTCTCCCATCCACTATGGAAAAAAACCCACCCCAAATTCCAAAAAAGTCTTTCTCCCATATGATAACACTCCAGCAGTATAAATGAATGAATATTCAGTTTCCTCTCACCTTGTGCTACTGTTGACATAACCACAGATGGTGTTGAGGACACCACAACTGTTACAGCAATGGTATTAGGAACAGGGGATGGAGTGGAACTACTGCTGCCACTGCTGCTGCTACTGACCAAAGAGGACTGGGAAGCAGTTATGACCACAGGCTGCTTCTGAGTTGTAGAGGCAATGACGGACGTGGGGACGAGTTTAGTGACTGCAGCATAATTATGAGATTTTGAAAGAATATTGGGTACAAAGGTTGAGCTTGGTGATGTGGTCACAATGATCACCTAAAGAAGAAAAAAAAATTAGTTTTTTCATACATATATTCAAACTGCATCATAGCATGTATTAGCAGATACAGTTTAAAAGTCAGTTACAAAACCATAGTATTTTATTTTGTGGTGAATATAATTAATGCTGGGCCAATGATACCCGGGCCTAAGAGCAAGAATGTCTGAGCTCCCTTCTTATAAAGTGCCTCATATCTACTAAGTGAGTGAATCACAGTAAAATCAAAAGACAGACACAGAGAGCCAAATTCCTTTTGGTTTTTAAAGTCAAATCTATACAACAGCCTAATTCTGTATTTCACTGTGTCTGAATTTATTGAATGTGTACACATGTAATAATTCATATTGATCAGATAAAACAGAGAAATATCCAAGAAAATGGAAGATGAAGGTTAGGATTTAGAAGCATTAGCAAAGATTAATTAGTCCAAACTATTCATTTTACATGAGGAAACCAGACCCAGAGGAGTAAAAGTGACTTGCCCAAGGTCACATCAGTTATGTAAGTGGCAGAACCAATATTCAATTCCAATTTCACTGGCTCCAAATCAGGTGTTCTTTCCACTTCAATAATGTTCCTTTCCAACAGGAGCAATGTAGTGTAGCCTCCTTTTCCCTAAACTTCAAAGCAATTATTTTTCATAGTTGATAATTAAAATTACAGAGGCTCAGCATTAGCTTTGTTTCCTCAACTAGGCCAGCAGCCTTGGAATAAAATTTCTAGTCACAGAGTAACTCTGTCTCTCAGTTAACTCATTGGGGTCTATCTGCTAATTCTTCTGTGGGTTGCGGGAATTCCCATACCACTTCAACACTGAAGAAATCACAGCCTTTCATGTACTCATATAAAATTATTATAACAAAAGGAGAATTTGAACAATTCCCTAGAGTGTTTCATAATGAAATTTAACAAATAATTCACAAAAGTCAACTTCCTGGAAGCCTGTGTACTTACACAGACACAAAAATCTGTTAACAGGTACACTGTTAACCATGAGAAGTCAAGAAGGTAAGCTGTGAGAAGAACGTTACATTTGGAGTTGAAAGACTCAAACCCAGCTCTGATGCTTCTTATCCATTTGACCTTGGACACATTGCTTCAACTCTCTGAGCCTCAGATTCTCTTCAGTAAAAAGGGTGCTGAATGACCAAAGACCTCAAAGGTCTCTTCAAGTTCTAAATATCACATCAGAATTTTGACATTTTATAATTTTCACCTTAAATCTCTCAATGATAGGACCAGAATAATTTATAATATCAACATTTTAAAAATGAGAATTTTTGAAGAATTTTGTAAACTGATGAAGAACAAAACAAACTTTGGGAACTTGGATGAATACAATGACTCCAGAATGAATCCTCATAATTCTAGAGAATTGATGATAAAGTTTGCTATCTACCTCCTAACTGAGAGATGATAGATTCAGCTAAGAAAGAAGCTCATTAGGACTGGAGTCTTGTCTTCTGGCTAGACAAGTCTACTGTTCTCCCTATTACATCATACCATCTCTAGAGAAACATTACATTTCTTCAGCCTTTTAAGATTTACAAAGCACTTTTCTCTACAATAATCCTTGAAAGGTGTTGTCACCTGAAAATTTCTCTCATTTTTTTCTATTTTTAATTTACAGAATTACAAAATCTGAGAGTTGAAAGGATACTCATAGGCCATACAGACTAAGCCATACCTGATTATGCATTCTTCCTATATCATCACTGACAAGTAGTCCCTTGGCCTCTGTTTGAAAACCTTCTTTAGTGAAAGTCTGTTTTATGACCCTCATCTCTTTCCAAGTTATTACATTACATAGAATTTTTAGAAAGCTTCCCTTCTTCTCAGGGAACCAGTCCTTTGAGTTTATGAGCTTATTCCCATGACTTCTTCCTTCAACCACTCAAAAAGTCAGAAACACCTTTAGACTTCACTTCTAAATATTCCATCTCCAAGATTCTGAACTCTAAAATTCCCTTTTTGGATCACAATCCTACATCTTCACCACCATCTTGCTCCCCATGAGCCTGCTATCTGCCCTTACTATAACTCATCAGCCCCTTGCTCCTACACTGTTCTCCTAATCCTTTAATCTTGTACTAGTTTCACTTCTCTTTTTCAAAATCTTGACTATATACTTAGCCATTTCAGCAATACATTCTTCACCTTTACATCTCTAACCCTCTTAACCTACATAGGATGAAGGCTACACATGACATTAATTCTCAACCTCTGTGTTAACCCTATCATCTTCTCCTCTCTTATCCCTGAACCACTGATTGCTTAGGTTAAAAAACAAACAAAAAAACCCTATGCTGACTGGATCTAGTAGAAATTCATGGTAACCTCAATTATTCTCTCACAACTGAGAAGTGATCTTACCAGACCTCCAAGGCACATTCACTCTCCCCTCCTCCACTGTTCCAAACCTTCTACTTAAACCTCCCCTAAAAGCTCTGCTTCCTCTAAGGAGATGACTCCTGTGGATTCTGTAATATTGCTCTCTACTGTTGCTTCTCCTATCTGTCTCCGCCTGTTCTTTCTCCTGTACCCTTCATTGGTTCCTTTCTTTCCTCTTGTCTCCAGGTAAGAATTTTCTCTCAAGGCCCTTTCTTTGGTACTTTTCTCTTCTTTTTCTGCATTTATCTACCATTGAAGAGGTTTAAAATCTCAATTATCTTTGATTCCTTCCTCTCCCTCAAAATCCAATCAGACTTATTAAGTCTATCATATTTCAGCAAAATAGAAGCTCCTTGAGAGTAAGCATTGTTGTTTAAATCTTTCTAAGCCTAGCATCTAGCACAGTTCGTGGCATTAAGTAATCAGGCTTGCTGACTGCTTGATATTCACAAGCTCTCCCACGTTAGTTCCCTGTTCTCCATTTACAATTCTCAACCTAAGTACAAAGATTGTTTTTACTTACCTCTACTAAGATTGTTTTTATAGTCTCCTAATTGATTTCCCTGTCTCTCTTCATACATCTTTCACATTGATGCCAAAATAATTCTCTAAAAGTACCAGTCTGAATACAACACTCCCTGTTCAAAATCCTTCAAGGATTCAGTACTGTCTATGGGACAAAATACAAATTCCTGAGCTGGGCATTTAGGACCACCACAATCTGGCTTCAGGTTTCCTTTCCCACCATATTTCACTGTAACCCCTTTTCATCACATTATGCAGTCCGGTCAAAATGAACTGCTAGCTACTTTCAGATATCATTTTGCCCTCTGCCAATTTCATTTAATCACACAGGTCAGACCTATCACTTTCAGATTTCCATTGTTGAAATCTTTATTTTTCCTATGAAGTATGACTCTGATAATACCCACCTCCATCATGTAGTTTGTAAAAGTAAGCTTTTCCTCCTATTTCTTATATCACTTTGTCCATGTACTTAACACTCTGCCATATCACACTAAATTGTACAAATCTCATCCTTATTTAGATAGCTAGCTACTTAAAGGAAAGGACTACTTTTCATCCTCATGTTCCCAAAGATGAATGGAAGATCTGGAACACAGTAGATAATTAACAAAAGTGTGGTGAATTAAACTGTTTACAATTTTAAAATACTAAGACTACAAATAATTAAATGAGGAGTGTATCTCGAGTAATGACATGCAAAAAATCAATTTACTTCTTTTAAACTTCCATCTAAAATTTTTTTTAAAAGTTTTAGAACTTAAAAAAAAAGAGATTATCTTCAGTCACAAGAAAATTCACTTTCTAGAAAAACATTATTCCTTGACAATGAGTTGCTATAAAAAACATCATATGATCCATTAGACTATAATTAGCAGACCTAGAACAGCACAGGTGGTCATGGCTCCTAATCATGAAGGAAAGTGCTGCCCATATATAGGCACAGAAAGAACACTGTACCTGGAACCAGGTTCAAATGCTTGCTCTGCCACTTAATACACAAGTTACCATGGACAAAATAATAATAATTAAATAGCTAGCTTGTATATAATGCTTTAAAGTTTGTCAAGCTCTTTACATATGTTATCCATGTGACCCTCATAACCACTCTGTGAGGTAGATAGAAATTATTATCCCCATTTTTACAGGAGAGGAAATTGAGGTCTTGCCCAAGGTCTTAAAGCAGGATTAGAACATGGGTCTTCCTGACTGTCCTACACTGGGGGAAGATACTTAGCTTTTCTCTAGGCCTCCATTTACTAGCATGTAAAATAAGGGGCTAGACATGATACCTCTAATTCTTGATCCTCTGAGCCTGTAAGGGAGGCAGTACAGTACCGTGGCAAGCACAGAACTCCAGACTTCTGTCTGTGACCAGTACACTTCTGCTTCTCGCTGACCACAGTCAAGAGAAGTTACCAGGAAAGCTGCTAATCATTCATTCACTCTCCACATTAAGTGCCTCCTGACTTCCAGGCCCTATGCCAGCACTGAAGAAGATACAAAGTTTACTAACACTTTCCCTGCCTTTTGGAAACTTGCAAACTGAGGCGGGGGATATGACATGACAAATAAATATGATACAATATAATACATAATAGTACATTGAAAAAGGTTAAATTGTTATGGGATGCCAAAGGCTGCTCATTACCAAATGGGGAGAAATCATGAAAGGTTTCATGGAGAAAATGGCAAGTGAACTGGATTCAAAGGGATGAGGAGTCATTCAAACAGGTAAAGAGGTCAATGAGTAAGTGAAGGAGGCAATTCCCCAAAAGAAAAGCACAGAAAATTCTCCACTTTCAGATGTCTGAACTTTTGGTACAACCTATTCCAATCATTCTGAGAAAACAAATACTGAGATTCTCTGGAGCAAGGCCAATGTCTAAAATCATGAGGGTGAGAGAATAGACATATTTTGCATTCCAAGTTAAAATCACCTTATACTGCCTGTCCAGAAAAGAATAAGGAATGGTGCCATGGCAGCGGTTGCCACTCTCCATGTACCTACTTACCTTTTGCGTTGTTGTGTTGGTTGTCTGAGTGGAGGGCTTCGTGAAGGTTATTTTTACAGGAGACATGTGGGGGGGTAAGGAGTTGGCGATGCTCTGCATAATGTTGCTCATCTTGGGGCTGCCACTTACAGGCACAGTGATAGTCTTTGAGACAGGAACAACAGCCTTGGGAACTTCCTTTAAAACAACGGGGGATGAGCTAGACGAGTTTGTTCGTCTTCTTTTCCTGGGCTTTTCATCTTCATCTGAACAACTAACACCTGAAGGGGGATCAGATTATAATATTAATGTTATCCTGGCCCCAGGTGTTGCCTGTTAATTAGAAAACACTTTATATGATTCCCAATGACTTTTTTTTTTGTCTAGACATGTAATCTTATTGGTGAATAAATTTCACCAATGAGGAAATTTCTTCTCTCAGTCTAGATCAGCAACTGTTCTTCATTTTAAAGGCTTTAGAGATAGGCCTGAGGCCCTGAGGCGCTAAGTGATTTTCCCAGGGTCACACAGCCAGCATGTGCCAGAAGCAGGACTCAAACCCAGGCTGCTGATTCCAAGTCCAGTGTTCTAGCTATTACAACACACTGCTTCTCAGTGACTTAAACTGACTGTGCCCCTTGGATGCCAAGAGTTTATTCTGATGATCTAAATTGAAGTGAGTCAATAATCCTTTATTAATTTCCTATTTAGTACAAGTCCTGGTGCTACCGTGTGGATAGTAATACTAAACAAGTACATTCCTGTCCCTGAGACAACTGCTTTCCAGCAGGCTAGATGAGGCACGGACAGATGTCACTAGAATTGTGAACTAGAGCACTGCACAGGAAGGGTTCAAATAAAATGCGACAAGAGACTCAAGGATGAAGGGATTGCTTCCATCTCATGCTCTGTGACTGGACTGTTTCTTCTCTATAAACTACGAATATATTATAGGTAAATCAAAAAAAAATGTTCAAACATAGGTCTTTACCCTGAAATGGACTGAATAGTCAGAATGGATAATTTTACTAACACCAAATAAAAACTGAAAACTCAATTCTTGGCCTCAGTCCACTTGTTTTTGCAATGACTTTTTAAAAATCAAAGTAAGAACTATGAAACCCACCCAGGTTATTGCTGTAATGCAAAGACAAAGATATGCTAATCAGCTCAAGACAAAAATTCTTTAGATCTCCCCCCCACCTTGTCATTTCCACATGACTAAAATTAACCTAGAATCAGGACCACCTAAAGACTGTGACCTCAGTCCTGAAGGATATTCAATATCCTGAGGGATATTCATTAGAATCTTAGTATTGTTTTAAACAAGGAATAACATAACAATTACCTGTATCAGTTATTTAATAGCATATAGTAATATAGTAGTAATTAGAAGCAAATACAACTAAAAATCTACCTTAAAAAATAACAATAAGTGATGAAAAAATGTTATAAGCAATTGGAAATATAAACTGACCAAAAAACTGCATTCAATCTTTAAGAATTTAATATAATTTAACAAATACTAGGGATTACACTAATTGTAGGAAATAAACATTAAGCAAGTCATATAAGAATATTCTTTGTCTTTTGTCTATGTGGCAATTCTTTACCATTACATTATTTATGATAAGGTAATTATATCCTTGCAGGAAGGCACTGTTCAAAGGTAGTTCCCCACAGCAAAAAACTATGGAAAGAAAGTGATTTCTCTAACATCAGGACTGACCGAAAAGTATCACACCTGATCACACTCCATAAGCATTAACCCTGCTGAACACTGGACAGCAAGCCAATAATTTACTCCAAGAGGGCCAATCCAACCCCATGCTGTGCTCTGCAGGCAAGACGGCCTTGGATCTTGGCAACATGGTGTCACTTACTTTTGACATAAACAGTACTTCCACTTGGCAAAACAACTACATTGGAGGCAGGACTGGCAGGTCTTGGTGACTTTACTGTTGCAACGCTGCCACTTGGAACTGGGGTGGAGGTTGGGGTTGACGTGGTACTCGTGTAGGAATAGCAAACCACTACTAAACAAATAATAAGAAAGCAAATCTTGTAAACTTTCACAGTATCTATACAGTTTCCATTTCAACAATTTAACAGGACTAAGCTAGAAATCAATGAAAAGAGCTTATCATCAGTAATTGGTACCAAAAGCCAGATGGTAATGCCCTGTCCCTCTGTAGACGTCCTTTGGCCTGAGAAGTCTCAGCCAGCCACCACACCAAGAGGGAAGAAAGGGGAAAGTAGAGAGCAGTAGCCCACTTGTGGATAATACTGGTAGTGTGGTATCATGTAAAGAACACCAGACTTGAATTCAGAAGAGAACAGAATTCAAATCCTTGCTCTGCCGCTTACTAAACATGACCTTTCATGTGTCCCTTCACTTCCCTGAGTCTCAAACTCCTCATCTATAAAGTGGAGAGGATAATTGTGGCATTTCCTACTCACAAAGTTGTGAGGAATGTGCTCATAAGCCTTGGGTATCACATAAATGCAAGTAGCTACTGTTATCATTATCATTATTCTTATTTTTAAACTGCATTCCTTTCAGCAGCACTAGTGGCTTGACACTAAGGAACAATGGACAAAGCTTTGAAATGTCCAACCATCAACTAGCAGGCAATGGCAAATTCCTATCTGAAAACCAATGGAAAGCTTGGGCCAAGTTCCTTCAGAAATGCACAGTTCTCTGATACTAAAGTAGATGATCAGGAAACTCTCAGAGCTCAGGCTTAATAGGTTTCCATTTTCAACACCCTTATCTTCTGATAAAGACAATAAATGGAGGCAGCAACAGCAAATCCCAGAGCTGGCCAGCCAAAGAAGTAGATGCAAATGGGTAGACACGGGATCAGAAAGGTAACATCCCCCACAAAAAAATAAGAGTAAAAGACATTGATGGAAGTCTAGTTCAACTGTAGGAAAATGTCACTCCCTGAAAAATGTTTATCTCTGGCCGTTAAGCTAAACTCTGGCATGAATGTAAAAAAATCACCCAGTTCTTTTTCTCAGCTCTACTATTAGGCAGGAAAAGATAGCTGCCTAAAGTAATCTGGCAACTGCATTTATTTCTGAGGGTCATTTCCACAAATTGTCATACATGTCTGAATAGGAATACCCAATGTATCATTATTAGTCATCTAAGGAATATATCTACATAAGGATTGTTTACTATAGTAAATCACAACTAAAAAGCCTATTGACCAGAGAGGCCAGATCTAGTGGTCAGAAGGAACACTAGGTGAAACAGACAAGCACACTACTGATTCATTTTTGAATTTTTTTTTTAAGACTAGCAGACTAGCACCTTTTGCCAGCAGCCAAAATGACTGTTGTCACCTTGTCATTTTTTTACATTCCCCTTGTATTCAATAAAGAAATCAAATAAACTTCTCACAGATATACATGAGTTAAAAAACTCACTGCAAAAGGGTTTCTGCTATTTGTTAAGTAGCAGGTAATTTACTTTTCCTGCCTTTCATTTAGGGAAAGTCTCAACTAAGTAAGATCCCAATTTGATCATGCTTTCTTAAATCAGAACATTAATTACATCTTGTAATTCCAATAATTCCATCATTACATCTTGTAATCTTTAAACCTTTGGAGGAAAATACTTCGAAATTCTGATTTTCATAAAATGAAAAGGAAAAGTCAAAACCATCTCCACTGGGAGAAACATTATTCTTCTCACCTTCTTTGCTTCCTGTTTCTGCAGGCACTGGAAGAGATGCATTGTGCTGGATAGCTGCGTTGGCAACAGCATTAGCTGTGACAGTGAAGGCAGTTTGGGGAACTAGCCGGGGCATCAGTGGTACTAGTCGACGACCTTCAATAGACCATTCTGAAGAGCTATTGGGTCCAGACATACTAAACAAAAAAGAAGAGGTCGCTGCAAGAGTTCTCCACTGCTAAAAAAAGCAACTATACATTTTCCAACCAAATATGATTTTTGATGTAAGACAGTTACTACACAGCAGAGAGTTGTTCTAAGAAAGTAATACCAAAACCAATGACCATAATTAGGGTTTCAGATTATTTCACACTTTACTTAGGAAACAATAAATTTTATTTTGTAAACTAAGCCTCAAAATGTCCAGAATACAAACTATGAATTTTTTAAAAGTTACCCTTCCACATTTATTTCATTTTTTAAAATATTAGCCTTCAAATTGATTCCAATGATCTTTTTGTTTTATCATTGATTTCACTAATGATAATTTTTTTAGGCATTCTTAAAACTTCCTAATACAGTTTAATTTACCAATAAAATGAAAAAAATCAACTTCTAAATCAGATTTATTAGATGTTCACTGATGTGGATAAAAACTAAACTTCCATTAAGTTTTGTCAAAGTAAGCTTTCCATAGCAAAGGCTAAAACAGGAAGTTCTTAATTTGATATCTGTGGATAGATTTTGGGGGAAGGGTGGAGAAGGGTATCTATGAACTTGGATGAAAAAAATTACATCTTTTCTTTTACTAATATCTACTGTGAATAAAACCCCAAAAGGCTGTATCCACAACATAATTAGCTAAAATTTAAATTTAAAATTTACATTAACTATGAATTTGCTACAAAAAAAAAATTATGATTCTGGTAAGTAATCAATAGTTGTCACCACACTGCCAAAGGGTTCCATGACACAAATAAGGTTAAGATCCCCTGCCCTAAGGCAGTAACTGAGAGGGCAGGGTACAGAGGGGCAGAGAAGGACTGCTATGTGGTGTGTACATATATTATATTATCTTTTTCATTTTCAAAGCTAACCCTAGATAAAGTTTATAGCACTGGAAATAAGCAGAAACCATAATTAGTTATACATTAAAGATTCTTCTGGCAAATGTCTTTCCAGGAACACTCAAACCAGGAGAGGATGTATCAAATGAAGCTGGGTCACTTCTCTTAACTTGGTTCAACAAGCTGATTTTGACTGCAGGCTAATCTTAAATTTTAGGGCCCCCTCACAATCAATGAATATTAGGTTATGCCTCTTTTCACTATGGACACAAGTCTTTTTGGATACTGTTTAAAAAAAGACATTTCACAGACAACCTAAGTGAAATCCAAGTCTATGTATATATGTTGTTTCTTCGATGCCTGATAAAAATGTATCAACATGGAAGTTTTAGAAATGAAAAGTGAAATGTTCCCTTCATTTTAAACAGCTCCTCTCTACTACTGTTAGCTTAAAATTATAAAACACTCTAATAAAATGAATTGTCATGTGCCACCATAATTAGGAAGTATATATTTTTAAAATATTTATTTAATTTGCTTTCAATTTATTCACATTGATTTGGACGTTGTTATCTAACTGGTATCTATTTTTATAGAACAGAATGAATTACCATACAACATGAGAAAGGCTTAACTTGAATTAAAACTAGGCTTAGGAAAAGCCTAGTTCTTGAAAGCAGTTCAATATTCACACTGAGAGAAAGTATAGTAATCTTCTCTGGAACATTTTAAGGTTAGTCCCATTCAGCAAAAATGAAGAAATGAACTTTCAAGCTACAAACTATACCTATAAAAGCTAATCTCTGTTTTAAGCAAGAGATTAGAAGGAGAATGAGAGAAGCAAAGAGTAGGGTAAGAATAAGCAATAGATTATTTCCAAAGAAAAACAATTCAAGAGTCTTCCATTAGTTATTCTATTTTTCTCCTGGTGTTTGAAAAATATCAACTTGCCACTACTTAGCTATCAATTTAATTAAATTGTCATCTATTCACTTTCTTATTAAGTGTTAGGCAACAAAAAGGTTGTTCTTCACTTACCTTTGAAAGCAGGAGATTTCCACCCTGCTACTCCCTAATGTATTGCTTAAATGATGGTCAATGCCAAATTTTGGAGAAGATTATTAATTCCAAGAGTATGGATTCAGAGAAACAACAGTGCAGATGGCATTATAACTTGGGCAGAGAATTTATAAATCCTCTCAATATTTCCAACATAGCCAAAGAATTGAGACATGGCCAAAAAGTGGTTTTCAATAGAACTGAAGGCAAGTGAAATACAATATTTACATACAATATTTAGGCTCATCAAAGAGAAATTCACATTTGTTTGGGAATAAAGAGTGTAATTTGTATTTAGTTATCTGAGTTATTTATTGGAAGAAAGAATTTGGGGGCATCAGAAGATCCCAGATATGAGGGGCTATAGAGCATCACTGGAACCCTATACAATCAGGGGGTTCTGGAATGAAACATCTGCTCTGGGAGAAATCCCAAATAAGGCTGATAGAAATCCCTGACCCCTCTCTGTCAGGGAAAAATCAACAAGGCAGTTTGCCTTACTGGGCAAAAGAGCTGAATGTGGCAAGTCACTTAATCTCTCTAAACCTCAATTTCTTCATCTACAAAATGGGATAATAATAACAATACCTATAGTGCCTACCCTGTGGAGCTAGTCAATATTGTCAAGTTGATAATAAGCATTTATTAAGCTCTACCAAGTGCCAGGCACTGTTCTAAGTGTTTAAATGAAGTAATATAAATAAAATAATCACTAATCTTAAAGAGCTATTTAAAAAGTCTGGTCTGCTGAGCCCTGAAACATTAAGAACATTAACAAAATGATCTCTATCCTCAAAAAATACCTTATTCATACCCTGTGTGCATGCCCAACTCCAGAAGGAAAGAACAGAAATTCCAGATCCCTCCCACACCTCCCTGCTATTCCTAGAATCACAGCTGAGTGGAACTGGCCTTGTTAAAGGACCCTAGCCCCTCGGATTCTAAATTTTCTACTTGTACTACTATGACTGAGATGGTCCAGTAAGATAACTAAACCAAAATCCTGTTCCTGCTCCTGACTACTTACTGTGTGTCCTCATGCAAGTGTCTACACCTCTCTGGCATGCTTCTCTCCTTTGCAAAATGAAAGGATAGGACTAGATGATTCCTCAAGTCCTCTCTAGCTCTAAATCTTCACAGGTTCTAATATGGCCTTTCAACTAAATTCAATCCAAACATTTATAAACTTTATAAATGGCAAAAGTATAACAATGTAACATCTACTGGATGTGCCTAGAGCCACAAATGCAGCTTTTCTTTGATTGTAAGCCTACTGAACTTCTCCCAGCTCTCCCTCTTCCCAAACAGCCCTCCTTTTGTGCTCAGTATTCTCTGGTTTCTCCTCGCCTCGGCTCCATTCCTCCTGGCCTGGGGAGAGGAATCTGTGAATACAAGTCTCCCCAGCTGCATTCTTTCCCAGCTCTGGTTGTTTTCTCAGGCTCAGGGGGTACTGAGACCTCCTGCAGGTAATCTCAGGAAGAATTGCAGGAGCTACAGTATGCTCTGCTAGCACTTCTAAGGGAAGGGGGAGGAGACAGTGGGGGGACCATTCATCCCTTCCATTCATTAGAAAAGCACATCTGGGCAAGCTAGTATTACAATATAAAACACTAAATTAAAAGAACTAAACACCCATGGGGTTTATATGTATACACTAAAATAGAATCTTTGAAAAGAAAAGTCAAATGCATATGTAAAAAGAAACCAGAAAGGGAGAAAAAAGGAAAAGGAACATAAGGCAGGTAAAAGCCAACTCTCAATTATCCACGCTAACGTAGAGAGGAGGGAAAGGGAGAGGTCAAGCAGATTAAAGAAACTCATGACATTTTGGTAATTCATTTTTACCTCCTCCACCAAACTTTTGCCAGGACTACTGACTAATTTAAATTTCAACTCCTCTCCCTTCCCACCCTCTGACTAAAGATACTCCCAAGCAACAAAGTAGCTAGAAGATGAGCAGCATAAGGAAAGGAGGAGGAAAGGGAAAGAAAAGGAAAAGCAAGGGGCCTAGCTAATTCATACAATGAATAATACGCCCCTGAATAATTGAGAGCTATAATTTTGAATTTTTAAATAAAAACAAGTAAAAGCCTGAAATAATAATAACCTATTTGCATACCTGTAACTTGGTCTCTCACCCAAATATAAGGATAAATTCATTCTTTGAGGGGGAAAAAAGGAAAAGGAGACTAAATAAATGTTATCCTTTAAGTATGAAATTGACGCATCAACTTAACGACTAATTGTCCAAGAACAATGCTACCAAGATTCTCATTTTATTTGAGAGTCTTTGAAAGCTATTTTTCTTCACTTTATTAACAATAACATCATCTTCCTATTACCCATTCTCAAACTAGAATCTAGCTCACTAACCACTATTTGAAAAGCATTCCAATTCACAAGTTTATAGCTTTGGAAGCAATGCATTATTATGTGAAACCATCTCAGTGAGCCAATCAAATGCAAAATGTCTCCAGTGAAAACTTTCAAAATTTCTATAGTGCATACTTCTCACTTATCTCAAAGTGCTAGTAAATCCTCAGAGCATTAATATGTAGTAAAGTAGTACCACCACAAGAATATGAGCCTCAGTTTACCTATCTGCAAAATGTGAATCACCATCATGATCATAAAGATTACAGGTAAGGAAAAATGAGAAGCTAAGAGTAATATTTCTAACTAATTTAAAACATGCTGCTTAATGGCTCACATTATATTGCACAGTAACAAATTAGTTCTCTTTGACACTAAAATTATTAATTAAAAATACACACAATATATTTCAGTTAGCATTCCTTACTCTTAAAATGAATGTGCCTCTGAAAAGTTGTATGCAAATCAAATTTTTGATTTATCACTTCATATTTTTCCACTGCCTTAAATCACCACTGCCCAATGACCCTACCTCCACTCATGACTCATCTTCAGGTGGCAGCAGCCCCTAGAAACCATGCCTGATCCCTACCCTCACTCCTTTACCCACCCAATATCCTCTTAGCAACAAGTTCAAAACTTAAAAACATTTAAAAGCACAAGGTGAGTTACTTGCTATAACATTAATTATTCTATGATGTGATTTATCTATTCTACAATTTCTGATGTTCATATATCCAAGTTCAAATCTCATAAAGCAGAGCACCCCATACCTAACAAATAAGAAAATACACTGACTACTCATTAGACTCAAATATCAGATAATATGTATTTCTACTTATACAATACTACGCAAGTCAAATCCTATTACAGAAAATAAAGGAACCATCCAATTTTGTATGCTATGAAATTCGGTTGAATTGAGCATTATTCCATATAAATGGGCTGTAAGCTAAAGTTTAAATCTCAAGGTATGTGGAAGTTTTAGTGCAATAGGATTTAACCTGAGTATGTTTATTTTCCTGATAACATATTGATAAACATGAGTTAAACAACAATTAAATACAGTTTCAATTCTGTAGTCAGTTTCCCTGAGTAAGTGAAGACATTACTATAAAGATAAAAGACTCAGGTACCTAATATATAATGGGAACACTGTTCCCTAGCCATTATAAAAATTATGTGTAATATGACTAATAGCTTACTTATGTGCAATTGTTGTTAACCGTTCATCATTTACTGCTCTCCGAACTTCAGCACGGTGGCGTTCTGTTGAGATGCTGTCAAAAAAAAAAAAAAGGAGTCATAGAATTCTGCTAAGCTGTTTCTTACTTATATTTATGTTTTAAAGCAACAAGTTACCATATTGGTCAGAACCAAACGCTCCTCCCCTCCCCCACAGTGAGATTTCTCTGCTGCAGGCAAACAGGATGACCTGTTCCCTGTTCTTGGCCTGCAATTTCTTCTTGTCATTGTGAATTCATACAGGCCATCTGGAATACAAACCCCTCTCAGCAACACTTGTTGAAATCTTTTTCTTCTAGGATTTGTTTGGAAATTTCCACAAAGTTTTCCCTAATCTTTAAGTTATCTCTTTCCTTCTCAAATTGTCCTGGAGCCCTTTATAATGCCCTTTCTATTCGGTTTCTCCTACTATGATCAATCAACAAACATTTGTTAAACATTGTTTCAGGAACTGTGCTAAGTATTGAGGATACATATATAAAGCAGTAATTCTGTCCTGAAGAAGCTTCTGTTCCAGTGGAGAAGAAATCATGCACATCCAGAGGTATAAACTGGATAAGTATAGAGCAGATACAATGTAACCTTAGAGCAGCATGCACTAACTAGCAGCTAGGGTGCCCAGCCAAGTTCTTCTGCAAAAAATACTATGTAACCTACCAAAAGAAACCAGGGATTCTAAGAGGTGGAGAGGAGAAAAGAGAGCATTTAGATAAAAAGGGCAGCCAGGGCAAAGGCATGGAGAAGGGAAATGTAGGTACATGAGTAAACAACAATAAGGAGACAAGGATGGCTAGACCAGAGTGTGGTGGGAAGGAGTAATGTATAAAGGCACAAGAAAGACAGGTAGAGGTCAGGTTGTGAAGAGCTTTAAATGACAAAAGAATTTATATTTGATCCTAGAGGTAATCGAGAGTCACAGGAGCTTGTTTTGGGGGGAGGCCGGGGGAGAAAAGAGGTGGTCTTTTCCACTAGATGATCATACCTGTGTTTTAGGACAATCACTTTGGCAACTATGTGAGGGGTAGACTGTATCGAGAAGCTTGAGGCAGGGATACTAACTAGGAGGCTATCAGTATTAGTATTCTAGACAAGAAATGATAAGGACCTGAATGACAATAGTGACTGTTTAAGTAGAGACAAGAGAATGAAAGTATTTGCGAAATTTATTAACTGAGCAGATAGTGCAGAGTGAGAATGAGAAGTTGAGAATGACACCAAAGTGGAGAACTTGGATGTATGATGGTGCCCTCAATAGTCATTTGAAAGCTGTAGGTTTGGAGGATAAATTAAAAATCTTACATTATTCTTACGTGTGTAACTGCATTTATTCTATTAAGTTGTAAGCTCCCTGAGTGCAAGGACTGTCATTTTTTTCTATCTTTCCAACCTTATCACCTGGCACAGTGTTTTGCACGTAACAGGTGCTTAATAAGTATTTACTCAAGAGCTGAAAAAGTGCTTGCGTGCATGTGTGCGTGCGTGTTTACCTCTATGTGGATATAGTAAAGAGGAAAAGAGTATAGGTTCAATTCAGGTTTTAGACAATTCAGATTTGGGGGAAAAGCACAGACTGCTCTGATCAAACAAGTAACTGATCTAAGCACAAAACAAAAAGAGAGTTTAGCCTAAAAAAGAGAAAACTTAGGTGCTTCATGAATGTAGCCCTTCAAGCATCTGAAAGGAATTAGAACCAAAAGAAATTAAAGCAAAGCACATTTCAACTTAAATTAAGGAAAAACTTTCTAACAATCACAGCTTTCCAACAGCGGAATGAGCAGCTTCATCAGGTGCTGAGCTCTCCATCAACAAAAATTTAGAAATGGAAGGAACCTTAAGAGACCACCTACTCTGACCCAGGAGCCAGAAAGATAAAGGCAATTTGCTACAAGGGTGAATGCATTATTAAGAATTAGAGACTAGGTATCATTTCCCACATCTGAAATCTTCCGAAAATCTCACTTTTCTTTTTGATAAAATAAGGATAACAGTAACTGTACTGTCTAAATGATAAGGTTATTACTACAGAAATTAACAAATCATCATCACCAACACCATCATCATTACCACCATCACCACCACCGCTGCCATCGCTATCACCCTTAGTCCCTTAGTCCCAGAGGTTGTATCAAAACTCAAGATTTGAACACAGACCCTCCACTCCAGCTCCAGAAATCCAGTGCAGCTGTGATCACACCATATTACCTTTGTTCAAAGGGAAAGTAGATGATCATCTAGTGGAAAGATTGGGAAGAGAATTCCTACTCTAGATGGGAGGATGGACAACTAGCTCAGAGAATACCTAATTTTATGCCCAATTAAATAAAGGATTTGAGAGAGTAAGATACTGTACCTGCCTTTAGTGGTAAGAATCTAATCCAAATGTGGTTCTCTGCTCTAAAAATTGACCAGGTAATAACAACTTCCTTGACTCATTGGTTATGTATTCTCTGTGCCATATCATATTACTAATAATTTTTTTGAAGTGTCCTACCGATAACGAATAAACAAATATGAAATCAAGACTGAGAGACTACACAGATTACATTTCACAGTCTAATAACTAATAACTAGTCCTAAAATTGTCTATTGTTGGTGATGAAGCCAAGGGGTGAATTAATAATACCCTAAAGCTCATGAAAAATACAAATACAAGTTACTCTCATTTCCATGGAAAAAACAAGAAAAATAGTTTTAAATTTTAGGAAGACTTTAATTAATAGAAAATTTTCTGATAAAGAAATTAGACTATATTGAGACAGGTTATAATAGAATCAATCACCTTCACCATAAATTGTTTAGCTTATCTAAGAACAGTCCAAATAAGGATGCAAGAAGAACAGCTTGAACTAGAACCCTCTTGATAATATCCATTTCACCTCTTGAGGTCTGTTTCCTCAACTCTAAAAAGAGGGACTCAATTAGAAGATATTGAAGATACCTTTACATTCTATATACCAAGATCTTCAAACAAGTATTCATCTAGATCTAGTTTAAACATCTACCCAAGAGGGAACTCAGATCACTACCTCTAACAGCAGTCAGTTTTCAGAAAATTCTAATTGTACAGAAATTCTTGTTCATATTAACCCAAAGTCAGGCTCCCTGAAACTTCCATTGATTAGACTTAATTCCACCCCCTAGAGACACAGTTTACTTTCTTTTCTAGGTAACAATTCAATTCAATAAATATTTACTAAGTGACTATCCTTCCAAATTTTCACATCATGCACTCTACATTACAGACAAACTGACCAACTGGTTGTTCTCAAGTTTAACATGCCATTTCCATCTCAGAATTCTAATCTTCTTTCAAGGTTCAACTCAGATACTGCCACCTCTTCTATGCAGTATTCCTTGATCATACCTCTTTCTCCCTCCTACCACCACCACTATCGACGCCTAATGCCTGCTGAACTGAATCCCAGCTCAAAGCAATGCCTGCAGTCTTTGCTATGGAAGGCTCAGATTGGCAGATCACCTGAGCTGCAACTGGGCTAAAGCCAAGTGGATGTCTATACTAAATCGAGCATCAGTATTGTGAGCCTCCAAAAAGCAGGGGTTCACCAAAGTGTCTAAGGAGAGGGAAAGTGGCTTACATCATACACAAAGCAGATTAAACTTCCAGGACAATCAGAAGTAGTATTCGGGCTGTGAATGGCTGCTGTACTTCTAGCCTGAACAAGACAGAGAGGAGGAAAGGGGGCAGGGAGGAAATGAAGAAGGAAGGAAAGAAAAAAGGAAGGTAAGGAGAAAAGGAGGAAGAGAAGGAAAGAGGAAAGAAGGAAAGAGGGTATAAATCTCCTCTCTGATGGGTCCACTCACCATCCCTTTGTCTTTCCAAACCAAAATACCATTGCCTGTATATGCTATCACACTTTATTAGAATGTAAGCTTACTCCTTGATAACAGGGACCATTCTTTGCTTTTGAATACTCAGCATTTAGCACAGCGCACCACACATGGTGAATGCTTAATAAATACTTTCTTGTTCACCTCATTCATGCTTCGCCTGTTATGTATGTACACAAGGCACTGTGCTAGGTGCTAGGGAGTACCCAACGTGGAAATCATCAGTTCCTGGGGATCTAATAATATATTCTTTTATAATTACTCTATTCTTCCAAGTTCTCTACTCTAAGATAAACATCATAAGATTCTTCAATTATTCTTCATTCTGAAATACCAAGCAGCTATGATTAGATATCAATCATCTCTAAATCAAATGTCACAATGCATTCCATTGAGCAGTCAAAATAGTGCCAGACCTAGAGTCAAGAGACCTGAGTTTGAATTCTGGCTCTAGCAGTAAACAGCTGTGTGGGAACATGCAATTTAAACCCTCTGGAAGCTCACATTTCTTATTCTGTGAAATAGGGCTAATAACACTTGATCTACCTCACAGAGTTGCTTCAAGAAAAGAACACTGTAAACCACAAGGCAAAGGACCTAGGTTTGAATACTAGCTCTGCTCCAGGCTACCTGTTGTGTGATGTTGGGCAAGTCCCTTTAAGTTCCCAAGGTATCAATTTCCTCATCTATAAAATGAGGGGATTGGACCAGAGTTGGACTAGATAACTTCTAAGGTCTATTCTAGTCCTCAAACTATTATGTTATTATCTCCTGATGTTACATACACTCTTAGTTCTTAGTCAAAAGCAACCTCTAACATTTGCAGCAGGCTCCCCCAACTCTTTATCTAAATTCAAAGACATCTCAGCCCACCAAATGTTCTATGGACCTAACAAAAAAACTGCCTCAATAAAGACGCTGACTTGGATGCGACAGCTGTATGCTATAACAGAAAGAAGACTAGATAAGGAATCAAAGGCCCTAGGCTGGGATCTTGGCTAGCACTATCTGTCTAATCTTGGATAAGTCACTCCCCCCTCTCTGGATGTTTCTTTATCTGTAAGGGGCTTGGATTTGATGATCTTCAAGTCCCTTCAGCTCAAAAATCCTATAATCCCATAACTAATCAACATTCCTACCAGAATGCTGGCAATAAGTCAAGACTAGAATTTGAGACTCCCTTAGCAACACCAATAATGTGAAAACACAAGAATTTGTTTCACAAGGTATTTGGGTGGATATTATAATTAGTTATAAAGCTTATCTTATATTTTCTTATATTACTTTGAGTATGAGCTCCCAGAGAGAAGAAGTTGTCAATTTTACCTTTCTTTATATCTCCAACCTTAGTATGGTGTCTGGCACATAGCAGATACTTAATAAATGTTTTCTGACTGTAATGAAATCTGAAATGAAAATGTTTCACATTTAAAATAAAGGTATTTACCTAAGAACTTTTGAGAGTTCCCCAAGAAGATCTTTCTTTTCCTTCGTGAGGTCCCCCTGTGCCCGCAGGGCACTGATAACTCCAGCATATGCCTCCAATTCTAGAAGAGGAAAAAACCAACTTTTATCATACATTTTTAATGTTTTGAATTCAGCAATGTGTGTACTATAAAATTTCACTGCAAGAAATATTCAGATCAGCTACAAGTCAAAGAAAAGTGTTTTTAAAATAAAAACCCTATTGCTAAAATATCCTAAATAACACATAGTACTTCATCTTGCTGCAAATGCCTTTTGTTCAAGTCTCAGGCATAAACACACTTTAAGGAATAAATCTGGAAGGCAATATTCCATTTTATACAGGTACTGAAGCCAATACAGTCAAGGTATCAGACTCAATGACTAACCAGTAAGGCAATTCAATTCAGTGCAAATATTTATTAAATATCTATGTTCAAGTTTTTGTAGTAGGCACTGGGAATGAAAATGTATGAGAAACAAGAGAGAAAGAGGGAGGGAGCATTAGAGAGAGCAAGAGACAGGGAAAAGGAGGGAAGAGCAGTAGAGAAGGTTGATGAGAGAGGGAGAAAGACAGAGACAGACGAAATTATCTTCAGGAGTTGGAGGAGGTGGGAAGAGAAGGGGCTAGAGAAGACTACCTGAATAAAATGGTATCTGTATTGACCCCAAGAAGGAAAGAGGTTTCAACAGATGAAAACTGGAAGAGACTATTCCAGACATAAAAGAAGAGATCATAGACAAAGACAAAATTGTGGGAGAGAACAAAATGACAAAGAAACAAAAAATAATCCAGAAGAAGAGTAGTATAAGATAAGCCTAAATGGACAAACTGAAGTCTGGAGCATGGAGAGCCTTGACTGGCAGAGTCCAGAGTTTATATTTTACTTGGTAAGGAATGGGAAACCATTAAAGATTTTCAAACAGAGGAAGGACATGATGCAAACGGCATGAATGGATATAAATGAACTGAAGAGGGGACTAGCTATAAGCAAGAAGTTAGGAGGTTATTATGACTGTCTAAGCAAGAAGTGATGAGGACTTGAAGAGGATCTATTGGGAATGAAAAGCAGCTAGATTCAAGACCTTTCTCAATGATTCGCCAAATGAATGCCTCTATGAGATGAAGGAAAGGAAAGAGTCAAGGCTGATAATCCTGAAAAGATGATGGTGCTATTAAGAGACACGTGTCTGATATAACAGAATTCCAAAAATGTTCTGATAAAACTATGGAAATCTCACAGGGCCATTCATTCATTCATTCACCAGTCTACCTGCAGATACCTCTCTAAATCCTGCCTAAAAATGCATTTTTGTACATTAGCAAAAGCCTTCAGTAGACCTGGTTTCTAGATCTGGCTTTGCCATAATCTACCCTATGACCTTGGGCAAGTCACTTCCCCTGCCTGGCCCTTAGTCTCCCTATTGATGAAATTAAGGGTTGAACTTGACCATCTCTAAAGTTCTCTCTAGGTCTAAACAATTTCATCCTGTTCTTACTCCCTCTCATCTGATGGCAGAATGAGCATCAAAGAGACAGACTAGAATGCATCCTCTGCTTTTCTCAGATCAGAAGAGCCTGAATAACCCTCCTAGACAAGGTCTGCCAGGTCCAAGTGCCAGGCAATTTCATTTTACTATCCTTCCATAGAATGAAATAGCATAAATTTTCATATTGTAATTTTGTTTCAGAAATGAAAGGGCACTTAATGATCCCCAAGTCCATCCTGTTTATTCTACAAATGGAAAACTGAGGCAAAGGGAGGTAAAGTAGGATACAGACATACAGACAATGGTTTTGGGCCTTGAAGATTTAATATTTGAGTAAGAAAGATAGACATTCACTCAAAAAACAATGCAAATAAGTACATAAGTGCCCTAGGAAAAGGTACAAATACAAAAGTAATTGGCATACAGTGGGAGCAGAAAACTTCTGGCTGTAGAATTTAGTTAGTTTTAGAGGGGACAGCATTTTAGTCGAACCCTGAAGAATGGATAACATTTCAACTAGCAGTAGTAAGGAAAAGTATAATGGAGATAGAGAGAAATAGAATGTACAAGCAAAGGTATGCTTTAGGGAATGGCAAGTAGCCCAGTTTTACTGTAGAACAGAGTAGCTATAAATGAGGTTGAAAGGTAGGCTGAGCCAGATCTGAATGTCAAACTAAGGAGTTTGCATTTTTTTAGTAGTTAATGGAGAGACCACTGAATGCTGAGCAGGAAAATGATATAATCACAGTAAAGAATTAAGTAATATCCATGTGTAAGATAAATTGGAAAGATGAGTAGAATCTGGTAATAAAGACACTAGAAAGAATCTTTGTGAAAAGTAATAAAAGTCTAAACTACAATGGAATAGAAAGGAAATGAATTTGAGTAGCCATGAAGGCAACTGGAAGTGTGTATACTGGGGGAACAGGAAGAATCAAAGAGAACTTCAAGGACTGAAATCTAGATGATTTAAGAGAATTTTGATACAATCGGCAGAAATGGGGGAGTCAGAAAGAAAAGAGTAGATAGGGCAGATGAATTTAGTTTCAGACATTTTTGAGCTTGAGGTGGCTGAGGATCAACAATTTAAAGACAATGAAAATAGTTAAATGCTGCCAACATTTCCACATGGTTTAATCCTAACTTCATCATCATGCATGGAAGCAGCCCAAGGAACCTCACACAAAGCCAGAATACTGATTTTATTTATGTACTCCAAGTCATTCCCTCTTTCTCCTGTGAAAAATTCCAGAAACCCACCTGTATTATAAAGCCTTCCACTGTTCCACCATGATTTTTCTCATTTTTCCCACACTGTTTGGTTATGTCTGATGAGTACCATTGCGGGTACAGCATCCAGGGTACAGTTATCTATTTTCTATTGCTATCATGGTTGCCAAACTATCTTAAAGTGTTACCTCCGAAGACATGTAAGTATTAGGTGGCTTATGAAATCACAGCATAAACGCATCATAAACTAAATTGTTATTAGTGTTTATATTACAAAGCCTTAAACAGTTTAATTTATACAAATCAACCATTTAATTATACTGCAGCACTCTACAATACTGAGTTCTCTCTCAAGTGTACTTCTTTGGGCATCACTTAAAATACATGGATTGGAGAGAGGGGAGAATTTACAACTCCTACAGGTGCAAGAGAAAGAAATTATCTCTCAATTCGTTTTAACTGAAGTAAGCTTGAATTTATTAACCTGCATTAAACTTGATTTTAATCAAAGAAAAGAAAGCTTATTTTAAAATTATTGACCATTAAAAAACAGTGCTTTTCTCTTATAATTTCCAGTGGAACCCTAGTATTTTAGAGCAATGCAAAGGTTTTCACTGTTACGATAATAAGCTGAAGACAGGCTGGGGGATAGAAATGGCTGCAAACTCTTGTCAACTCTCACCCTTTCAAAGCCAAAGATCCCTTATTAATAAATGACATTGTGCTCCAGGATCTGTTTTCTTTTGTTTAGCTTCTGCTACACTGTAGCTTTACTGGCACAGCTCTGACTATGATTAGGGATAAATTTAGAGTTAAAGGTAACACTTTTATATTTAATTTTAATCTCTTGATGCAAAGCCAAAGAAGTCTTTAATCTCAATCTGATCTACTGCTGCCATCTCACATGATAAACATTTTACCTTAGCTATTATTTGTTCATCACCACTAAAAATGAAATAAACGAGTATATACTGTGAAATAAAATACGATCTCCTATGCACACCAAACCACCATAACATCAATATAGAGCATTTATTAGACATCTTTGTGCAATGAAAGTTGCTATACCTAGCACTGGGGATGCAAAAATGAAAACTAACAATGTCTCTGCCCTCAAGGGGCATGCAGTCAATTAAAGTGGAGTACAACATGTACATAAACAAGTATGACACAAGGGAGAATAAGATGGAGGCAGCAGGGAAATCAGAACAAAATGCTCTCAGAAAAATCTGAGGAAGCAATCACTTTCATCTTGGTAGTGGAGGGTATGGAGGAATCAAGGAAACTTTAATAGAGGTGGTGGTTGAGAAAAGCATTTCAATAAGCAGATATGAGAATATGTCCAAGGTATGAAGGGCAATGTCACAATGCAGTTGTAAAAGAAGGAAGGACAATATTAAAGAACATCCATAAAATCCAATTTGGCTAAAAGGGAGACTGTAGGAAGGGAAAGATTAAGGCAGTTTAAACCTAGATTGTGGAAAGTCTTCAACACCAGACTAAAAAGTTTATATTTTATCCTACAGATAAGATGAAACCATTGAAGGCTGAAGAGTTGGCACACAACAAGAAAAAGTTAAAGGAGCAACAAAAGTAACCAAGAACCAATTTTTATAAGAGCTGGAACAGCATACTTGGGAGCTTAGAGCCAAGAGGGACGTTAGAAGCTATCAAGTCCAAATGCATCATTTTGGAAAACTGAAGGAAAAGGAATTTTAGTGACTTGTCCAAATTCACACTTGAAAGAAGAAATGCAACTGAAGGCCATGGAAATCTGGATCCCAAACACGGATCTTCCACTAGGCTACACTGCTTTAAACGAAGATTCCAATCCAAGGGTTATCCAAAGAATCATTCCAGGATGACAAAACTAATCACTACTGTTAATTTTTAGTTTAGTGCTAACTACCAACATTAAAAAAAAAGCATCAAAACATCAAGTCTAACAAAATGACAAATACAGTAAGGTCATGACAAACAGGTAGAAGGCGAAGAGCACAACAGGTCCTTGCGGTTAAAATTGATTTTTAGCTAATGTCCTCATGTATTATTGTTTATTATAAATATCTGGGTATGTAGCTTATCTTCCTACTAGAATGAAAGCTTCATGAGGACAGGGGTAGTATTTTATATAAACTTCATTATCACTCATTTCCACAGTGTTTTACAGGTATTAGATATTTAAGATTAGCCAAACTGAACTCAGATCTAAGTTTCACTGGTGTTATCAGAAAAAGCACTAGTGGGTCTTGAGGGTCAGAAAAGTCCCGGCTCAAACAATTAATTCCTCTATGATCCCAGAAAATCCCCACTGGGTTGAATTTCCTCACCTGAAAATGAAAATACTACCTACTTCCCTTGTTGTGTGCCTTGTAAATCTTAAAGCACTTAAGAAAGTGAAGTTATTATGACTGAAATAATCATTAAATGAATATAATTCCAGAAGAACAATAGCTCATAAAAATTTAGGGCCCCAAAATACCTTACCCAATTTTCGAAGGATCCTTTTGCATTCATCCCTGCTGAGATCCAGAAGGGTTGGCCATACAACAGGCATCCTTGCTTCTGTTTTGTAGCCCCACAGAGCTTATCTTCCCTGCAAATAAGGAAAAAAATTTAAGTTACCAAAATGTATCCATTAAATTACCTGGAATAAGACACTCCAGCAAATACACACTTTCCCCACTATAGCTATTCCACTGTTGACGAATGGGCAGACAAGTCTTTCAGAGGCTGCAATAGTTTTCCATGCTTTCTCTGCCGGTCTTAAAAAGATAAGGATCTCGGTCCCATATCCCATTGCTCTAATGTTGCACACCTTTCCTTACCTGGATTCACTGTTATCCCAAAAGATCAATGGGCAATTAAAATCAAGTAACAGCACAATGACAGAAAAGCAGATTTCAAAGGGGGAGGAAAACCAAGAGAAGAAATCATCTTGCCTGGGCAAGGGTTATGGAAGCAGAGGATATGGCCCCTCTCCAATTCCCCCAAAAGAAAGGTACACAAAGACCAGAAGATCTTACAGCCCAGGAGCATTAACACAGAAACTCCGATACCTTACTATGTTAAAGAAGAAACCCATTCCAAACCCACTGTCTCTCCCTCATAAATTCATCACCCAGAACCTGCCTCTTCCATACAATATTCCCAGCCTGACTGCCTTTCCCAACTCTCTTACCCTTTCCCTTTCTGTCCCCTAAATTCAAGCATTCAGAAACACAAGATGGACCCATCCACCTTTTCACTCTTTCTTCTTTGCTTCCTCCTCTCCCCGCTCCCCATCACCCAAACACATGCACACAGAATCACATGAGGATCCCACTAAAGCATCCAACTCAGCCTTTCCTCTTTGCCCTCACTGCATTGAAAAATCAAACACAGCATCGCAATTGGACTCCCTTATTCTTTCCACCTACTCCCTTCCATCTCTACTCTACCTCTCCCTCCAAACACAGGTATGCAAGATCACAAAAGGCCACCCAGCCTTCCCCCCACAACACATACAGAGAGGCACAAAAGGACCCCCTCCATGCTTCCCACCCGCCAAACATGTACACAGTATCAGCACCAAGAGTTCACCCATTCATCCCCCCCATTTCCAACTTTTCCTATCCTCATCCCCACTTTTCCCATCCCTATTCTTTTCAGCCCCTTCTCCGCCAACCTTATTTTGCCTCCCCTCCCCCAATGTCATTGGAAGGCCCCTGTGCCACAGCAGGACAGCAAATGACAAGGGCTCTGGCCCCAGGGAAGCAAATAGTA
Organism: Notamacropus eugenii; assembly: GCF_028372415.1. Classification (NCBI taxonomy): domain Eukaryota; kingdom Metazoa; phylum Chordata; class Mammalia; order Diprotodontia; family Macropodidae; genus Notamacropus; species Notamacropus eugenii. The sequence goes on from NC_092876.1 coordinate 127,646,640, forward strand.
GCTTCTCTGTCCCCTGTATCTCCATTCAAAGAATGTCAGAGATGGAAACAATTAAGAAACTGAATTTAAGAGCCAGGAAGGAGCACAGCATATTATACTAGGAAGGACCTTAGAACATAGAGAATACAAAATATTAGCGGTAGAAAGGATTCTATAACATGGACAATATTAGATGTCAGAAGTGGGAAGGACTCAAAAGCATAGAGAGCACAGAATTCTCAAGCTGAGAAGGGCAGAAGAGCACAGAATATGGACCTAGAACATAGACAGCATAGGATATTAGAGTTAAAAGGACTCCAGATCATAGAGATATTAAGGATGTTACTGAGTTGAGAAAGACTCTAGAAAGTAAAGAATATAAGATGTTAGCACCAGAAAGGACCTGGAATAGGGACAGCACAGGCTGCTACAAAAGGAAAAAGACCGTGGAACATGGAAAGCATAGGAATGTTATTGCACACTAGAAAATGGACAGCACAGAATGGTAGAGCTGGGAAGGGCGTTGGATCAGAGAGCACGGGACACTAAGGAGCCCAGAAAGAGCCTAGAACGTGGACAGCATAGGAATGTAGGAGCCAGAAGGACCCTGGAACACCGAGAGCCCAGGATGCTGGAGCTGGAAACGAGGACTGCACGGGATGGCAGAGCTGGGAAGGGCGTTCGAATACAGAGAGCATGGGACGCTATGGAGCCCAGAAAGAGCCTAGAACGTGGACAGCATAGGAATGTAGGAGCCAGAAGGACCCTGGAACACCGAGAGCCCAGGATGCTGGAGCTGGAAACGAGGACTGCACGGGATGGCAGAGCTGGGAAGGGCGTTCGAATACAGAGAGCATGGGACGCTATGGAGCCCAGAAGGACCCTAAAACTTGGAGAGCACAGGAACGTAGGCGCCAGAAGGGCCCTGGAACACGGAGAGCCCAGGATATTAGAGCCGGGCAGGACCTTGGAACCGAGAGCACGGAATGTCAGAGCCGAGTCCTAGAACCTACGATGTCAGAGCCGGGTGGACGCCTAGAACATGGCATGTCAGAGCAGGAAAGGAGCTGAAACAGCGCCGGACGTCAGAGCTGGTAGGGGCCTCGGGGACCATCTGGTGCAAACCCCCGGCTTTGCAGGGGAGGGAGCGCAGGGAGACCAGAGAGGGGCAAGGGCTGCTGCGAGCGCGGCCACAGAGAGGGGCAGGAGCAGCAGCGAGCGCCTCGCGCCTGCCCGGCCGCCCTCCGACTCTGGGTCCAGGGCGGGCCTGCCGGCCTCCCTCTGTCCTCAGAAGGACCCGAACCCCAGTCCCAGTCCCCCGCCCCCCCAATCCCGTTAGGAGACAACGGAGGATGGGCACGGCGGAGGAGGGAGGGGGGGGACACCGCGCTCTCCTCAGCCCTGCCAAGCCCGGGAGGCCGAGACCAGCCTGCCACCCCTTCCCCAAGCCTGGCCCCGGGGCGACCCACCTGCCTGGCCTTTCGCGGCTCATCTAAAAGGTTCCTCCGACGAGACCCGGGCCAGCAGGAATTGGGTTTGTTTTGCGGTTCCTCAGAAGGGGGCAAGATGGCGACGGGTGCCAAAGCGCAGGCGCGGCCGCGCGCCGGAGCCTGGGAGTTGTAGTGCCCACGGTGTTCCCGCCTTTCGACGGAGAGAAAGTGGTGGGGACCTCCATGCCTGTCTTTCCTACCCTGGGGCAAAGGTACCCCAGTTGGGGCATACTGCGAATGCCTGCTTGAAGCTTCGCCCGCAGCCCAGAAACTTCACATTGCGCGCAGGAGACTGGGAAGTGTAGTTTCCTTCTCTCCCTGCCCGCCTCCCCTCCGCGCTCTTGGCGCGCCTCGCCTCCTTTTCGCTCCGCCCTGCCAATCAATTGCGCTCGCGGCTACGTGTGCCGTCACACGTAGTGGTAGAGATGGCGTAGGTCGCTCCGAGCCTCGGAGGCTTGGCAGTCTACCCTTCAGTGGGGGCGGAGGGTAAAGGAAAGCGGGGAAGTTCGCTGCCGAACGGTCGAATGGATTCGTTTTTCCCAGAGGTCTGGACTGAGTCCCGTCAACGGCCAACAGCCTTCCCGCGGCAGGTAGCGGAAGACCACGGTATGGGTGCCGCAAAGGGACATGCGCAGTCACAGTCATTCAGCCGTCCTCGACTGCGCGCCAGGTTGAGGCAGGTCTCTGTCTCGTTCACCTGATGGGGCCGAGGCCGGTGGGTGGGTGTGGTGGAAAGAGCCTTGGGCTCCGTGGTCCAGAGCCAGCCGGGTCCGGGCCGCGCGCGCGCGCGTGTGTGTATGCGTGCGTGTGTCTGTGTGTGTGTGTGTGTGTGTGTCTGTGTGTGTCTGTGTCTGGGTCTGTGTCTGTGTCTCGAGTATTACCGTGCTCACCCTGTTTACTAAAGGAGACGCTTGTCAAAGCCCTTCCCAAAGTGACCTACACGTGGGAGAATCTATTCAAGGGAGTCCTAGCGTGGCTTGGTGGGGAAAAGCCCCTGCTGCCACTGATAGCATGGTCCAAAGGATAGACTAGGCAGTTTTCAGAAGAAGAGATACAGGCTATCTATGGCCACTGGGGAGAAGTGCTCTAAATCAATAACAGAGAAGTGCGAATTTAAAAGTCCCACCTTTTAATCCACCTTGAAGAAGTTGACAGAAAAGGAAAGTGACAAATGCTGGAGAGGCTGAGGAAAAACAGTCACTGTAATGCCCTGTTGGAGCAACCGTAAACTGGTGCAACCATTTTGGAAAGCAGTTTGGAGCTATCCCCAAAAAGTTGCCAACTAACCTCTGCATACCCTTTGATCCAGCCATATCACTACTAGGGATATTCTGCCAGAGAGATCAAAGAAAAAGGACTCATATTTACAAAAATACTGATAGTCTCTCTTTTCGTGAGGGCGGTCAGCAAACTAGCATTTATTCAGCACCTATTACAAGAATTGGAAACTAAGGGCATACATCCAAAAGGGTGGCTGAACAAGTTATAGTTTATGAATGTGATGGAATACTATTATACTGTAAGAAATAGTGAAGGGAATAGTTTCAGAGAAACCTGGGAAGACGTGGATGAACTAATGCAGAGTGAAGTGAGCAGAATGGAGGAAAACAAGTTATATAGTAATTACACTAAAGGCAACAGTTCTTAAAGACAGGAGCTATGATCAACACAGTGACCAACTACAATTTTAGAGCACCCCTATCAAAACCTGCTACCCACATTCTGGTAGTTGATGGATTCAGAGTGCAATTTGACACTTTTTTTTTATAGCCAATGCAGGAATTTGTTTTGCCTGACTATTCATGTTCGTGACAAAGTTTTGGTTTTTGTTTTTCTAGTTTTCTCAGTTGGGGAGGGAGAAACGGGAAGTGGATCTTCATGAAAATAAAATTTAATTTTAAAATTTTTTAAAAGGAAAAAGATTAGGTCTTGTCAGAAGACCTGGCCCAACTGTGTGAATTAGGATAGTCATTTTTCCTCTCTGAGCCTCAGTTTCTTGGTAAGATGTGTGTGAGGAAGGCTAGCTTTGATAATAATAACTAACATTTATATCATACTTTAAGGTTTGCCAAGCACTTTGCATATTATATTCATTGGATCCTCCTAACAGCCCTGTGAGGTAAGTGATATTACTATCCCCATTTTACATATGAGGACATTGAGGCACAAAGAGATTAAGTGATTTGCCCAAGGTCACATAGCTTGTATGTGTCACAGGCAGGATTTAAACTCAGGTCTTCCTGACTTCCAAGTTCTGGGCTATATCCACTGTACCACCTAGCTACCTCTTGGTGATAGACTGATGTGATAAAACTGACATTCTCACAGTTCTGTTGTGGGGAAAGCATATAACCTTGAAATACTACAAATGTGGTTTATTATTGACCCAGCACAGGCTTTATGTAGGCAGAGTGGATAGAGGCAGAGCCTTCCTCTGACCCTGGACAATTTTGCTGATGAGGTCCCAGGCCACGCTCTTAAGAGTAGTGGTAGATCTGCTTTGGTAGAGGGAGGTTCCTCATTGTGAGCTCTCTGTGCCAGTGAAATCGTAGGTTCCATACAGAAATGAGCTTTTATGAGTCTTGCTCATTACCATGGTCTGTGGGCTAGGCTCTTAAACCACCATCCCCTTTTATGGATGAGAAAACTAGAGGTCCTAGAAGTAAAAAACAGCTCGAGGTTATAGAGTTGGTAAATGACGGAAGTAGGCTTCTCTCAACAGCTCTGTAAAGTAGTTAAGGAAATAGCCTGCCCAGAATTACATAATTGGGGCTAATAAACTAATGACAATAATAATGTGAGCTAATAACTCCCAGTAGTATAACCCCAGGAAGAGTCAGAAAGAATTGAAACTAGAATCTCAGACTTGGAAAGGCTCTCAGCCTCCACTTGGGAGGTGGGAGCATCGAGGCCCAAAAAGAGGAAATGACTTGACCAGCTCCATATAGTCACTGAGTATTTGAGCCAAGATTCAAAGCTTCTAACTCCAAATCCCTTTGGCCTATCCATAGCCCCCTGATTCCTCTATCTAAGGTGTCAGAGCTAAGATTTGAACCCAGGTTTGTGACTTCAACGTAGATGCAAATGTGGGAGAGCCCTTGATCTGGTCCTGGACAAACTTTCTACACTGATCTTTCATAAAGTGTCCTGTTCTTCCTGTCAGTATCCTTACTATGGTATTAACAGGGCAATATGGTAACAGCTGATGATGGTTTAAGAAGTGGCTCTCTCCAGGGAAGATTTCTTTTTAAAGCAGGACTCAGCCCAAAGGAATTAAGCTATAAATGGAAGGTGTAGAGCAAGCACACTATGACCTCATATATCCTTCCTTTTTGTTCCATCCTTTAACCCTCCTAGCCAAAGCTTAACCCTTCCTTCTCTAGCCTTTAGGCCATACATTGCAATCCCTTTCTTCCACTTGCCTCTTTGATATATCTCCACCACCGCAGATTTTTTTTTTCTACACAATTATCTCCTCCACCACTGATTTCTTTTCTACACATTTGGATGTTCCCATCTTAAACAACAGCATCCTTCACTTTGAGCTTCTATCTCCTTGAACTCTGACCCCATTTATCTCCTTTTAATGCTTAAAGGTCTTGAACAAGTTTTAACCTCTCCATTTCTTTGTAGCCTGGCCTCTGAACTTTCTCTTTTAGAGGTCCCCAATGAATTTCATCCCACTAAATTCAGTATTATATCTTCAATCTTTTTTCCTCCTTGACCTTTCTGCAATATATGACACTATTGGCTTACCATTTTTTCCTTGATGTGCTTCTCCATTGGCTTCCATAACACCTCTATATTGCTCAAAGATCAAACCTTAAACCCATTTCACTCTGGAGCTCATAGACTGGATAACAAGTCCCCACCCACCTAGTACAGAGTGGATGTAATAACTAAATAGTAATTGTTTCTCTTTTACCCAGGAAACCTGAGGGTCTTCCCCTCCCAGTTTGATTTTTTTTTTTTTTGGATTAAAGGGGGCATTCCTTGAGTAATTTGAAGAAGCCTCTTCATTGAATGGGTGTATCTCACTCAACATGAGAATGTGATACCACCTTAACCTGAAAGGGCCAGGGTCTCACATTGTATCCTAGGCCAACTCCAGTCGTCCTGATGAATATTAGGCCACTGGACTCAGATGGCTCAGGAGAAGAATATGAGGTTGGTGACCTTGCACAGCCCTCCCTCACTCAAATCAAAGTCAACTGCAAGTCATGTCATCATCTTGATGTCATGGTCCTCTTCCGAGAATAAAGGACAAACACAATATTCTCTTATCTCTCCAGCCACTCATTTGTTTTCTCTGGATTCTTCCAGCCTCTCCTTAATATAAGTGTTCCCCAAAACTCCATTATTGGACCTTTTTTTCTGTCTTTACCTTTGTGATCTTGTCCATTCCCATGGCTTCAGTTATCACTTCTGTATGAATGGCTCCCAAATCTTAACCCACCCCCACCTCCCAGAACTGTCTTTTTGCTATTATTTTATACTACTTCCCCTTTTAGAGGCTGTTAGGTAGAACAATGGATAGAGAACGGGGATCAGAGTAAGGAAAACCCAAGTTCAAATCCAGCCTCAGATATTTACTATGTGACCCTGAGCAAATCACTTTACCTCTGGCTGCCTCAGTTTCTTCAAGGGAAGAAAAACGGAGATAATAATAGGACCTACATCTCAGGGTTGTTGTGAGGATCAAATGAGAGGATATCTCTAAAGCACTTAGAACACATGCCTAGCATATAATAGGTACTTAATAAATGCTGGTTTTCTTCTTCTTTATAGTCTGGCCAAGATGTACTACATGCCATCACCCAACCACACTACATCTCCTCCCCTCTCTTTTTGCTTTGTTCACACTGTCCCCTAAAATTTAAAAACCCTCTCCCTCCACCTGTCTTTACCTGGTGAAGCCCTACACATCCTTCAAGGTTCAGGTCAGACAATACCACCTCTGTAAAGTCTTCCTGGATCACTGAAAGTCATCTTCCCCTTTTTATTCTTATTAAACAGAATCTAAGAGTTGAGAGGGCCCTGTGAAGCCATCTAGTCCAAGGCATACCTAACCAAGAGTCTTTTCTGCAATCTCACTTGAAGGTGTGTCATGAGAGTGAACATCCTGAGGTGGCCCATTTTTCTAATTGTTAGAGCATTTTTTTTATGTCAAACCTAAATCTTCTCTCTACAACTTGCATTCACTGCTGCTTCTGCCCAAGTAGAATAAGTCTGATCCTTCTGCCAAATGACAGTTATTCACATACTTGAAAACAGCTGTTCTGTATGCTACCTCATCTTCTCTTTTCTAGCCTCAGCCTCCCAAGTTCCAGTAAATCCATCAGTCTGCCCTGTAGGTCAACCACCATCAAGATTGCCCTTTTCTAGACAGTTTATCTATGCCCTTCCTAAAACATATTCAAAACCGAACACATGTTCAGCAAGCGTTTATTCAGCAGTGTAATGTGCTGTGCTAGTGACTAGTGATGCAAAGATGACAGATTTAACCTGGGCTCTATTCTTCAGGAACTTTTCATCTAAAGCAAAGGGAGAGGGGATTAGAGCAAAGGGCAAGTATACAAATAACTATTAAGTCATTCGACCAGGACTATGCAGGTAGTAAATATTGGAGACAGGATTTGAGGCAGGAAGCTAGAAAGTGAGGGAGCCAGACAAGCCCAGCAGAAAAAGGAAGCCCCAAACTCCCCACATGCAGGTTCACTTCTATCAGTCACACTTTACACATAGCATGCGGCCCACAGAATGTGCCTATTTTCATGCAAAATCACATATCAAACACCTGACTTTGTATCCCTGTGCAGGAAGTTAAATACAGGTATGAATTGTGGCTTCATTGATTAACAGAACGTTAGTACCAAAAAGAACCTTTGAGATTTTGTAATCCAACCCCTCTTTTCACAGATACGTTAAATAAAGCCAAGAAGACAAGTGACTTGCCCAAGATCATACAGTTTGGTGAAACCAGCACTAAAATTTAAGCTCCTTGAGATCCAGGCCAACAACATACTGCCCTTAGGTTCTTGCCCCGAACAAGTTGATAATATAAATCTGAGACTGATATAAATACTTTTACCAAGCACTTTAAATGTATCATCTTATTTGAGCCTCCTGATGATGTTGTGAGATATGTAGTCCAAAGATGACAATTTTGTAGCAGAGGAATTTGAGGTCCAGAGAGCATATATGGTACTTAGCCTGAGTCACCCAGCTAGTAAATGACAAGTCAAGAATTCCCCAGGTCTTCAACTCCCAGGCTGGCATTCTTTCCACTGCATGCTAACTCTAAAAATAGAAATATTAAGCTAAGAATAATGGTGGTAAGGCAAATAAATCTATCAGTCATAGATCCAGGGCCAGGCCCTTTAAAAGCTACAGGGAGAATTCATTTTAATTCTTCTATTCAACATGACTACGGTGAAATTATATTTAATAGGAATGATTGTGTATACATATATTATACATGTGTATAAGATTTCAAGCCGTCTCAGGGAAGGAATGAAGAGGGAGGGGGAAAAGAATGGAAGGGAGGGCAAAAAATCTGAGATATACGGAGGTGATTATAGAACACTGAAAACAAGTAAAATAATTGTTTAAATAAATAAAATGAGGAAAAAAAGCTACAAGGAGAGACATGGAAACACAGGGGAAGGAGCAGGAAACTTGAAGATAGGAGACCCAGGCTTAGTTGTAGCTCCAATACATACTTGCTCTGTGACCATGGACATTTCACTTCTTCTTGAGCTTCAGAATATCTGGTCATTGAATTCAGATGGCTCTGGAGGAGAAGTGAGGCTGGTGACCTGCACAGCCCTCCTTCACTCAAAACAGAGTCAAGTGCAAGTCATGTCATTATCTCTTTGATGTCATGGTCCTCTTCAAAAACGAAGGATGAACACAACATCCCCAAAATGGGATGATAGTACTAGGATTTCCTAACAGGGTTGTTGTGAGCAGAGTGTTTTGGGTCTCCCAAAAGCAATTAAAGCTTAAAATGGCAGTAAGACTTGGGACATGTGGTATCAATATATGCTGTTGTTACAGTTGTTTTTAATAATTGTTATTTTTTTATGTGACTGAGAGAAATTGAAAAGGAATTTTTGTACTCCAATATCCAGACTACACAACTCAGAAAAATGTTCTAAAACTTTCTCAAAACTCCAGGTAGACTTCATGCTCTAAATACACATGGGGAGGACACACCTATTTTCTCCCCCTGGTCCCTTCTTTTTTCTCTCCTTCCGTCTCTGAGGCTGCTCTTGGGAAAATAAAGGAGGAAATATGACATACCCCCTTCGACAGAAGAGAAGTCAGGTTTCCAGGGGTTGGAAATGGGAAAAGGGAACTTCCCAGGAAGGAATAGTAATAATAGTTAGCATTTATACAACACACTTTAAGATTTTCAAAGCACTTTACAGATATCTCATTTTATCCTCAAAACAGCTCTGGGAGGTAGACATTATTATCCTCATTTTACAGATGAGAAAACTTAAAGCAAACAGGATTAAGTGACTTGTCCTGGGTCATACAGCTTGTAAGTGTATGAAGTCATATTTGAACTCAGGTCTTCCCCTCCAGGCCCAGTGCTTTATCCACTGAGCCACCTGGCTTGCCTCAGAATGGCAATTTATGAGAAGTTAGGGAGAACTTCAAGTAGAGATTGGCATGCTAAAACCATAATGAGAGGAAAGAAATTAACAGCTGGCATTTATGCAGTGCTTTAATGTTAGCAAAGTGCTTTCCTCTCATAGTGTAACTATTATCCCATTTTATAGATGAGAAAATTGAGGCTTAGAAAGGTTAAGTAAGAAGCTGGGATATGAGCCCAACCTCCTGGCTCCAGATTAATGCTGTCATGTTGCATTTGTTAGAGTGGAAGGTCTTTAAAAGCAAGAGCTACCTCTTTTCTATTTGTATTTCCCGTGTTCTGTGTGTAGTAAGCACTCAATAAATGCTTTGTCATTGTTCATGGCTTAGAGAGTAGAGATGGATGTGTTGTGTGCTTGTGGGGATTTGAGCAAGCATCAGATTGTTGGAGCTTAGAGACTGTCTGGCTCAGGCCCCTCAGTTGGTAGGGGATCCTGAGGCCTCTCTAGTAGTTTCAGTTTTCTTGAGATGCTGGAGTGGTTTGCCATTTCCTTCCCCAGCACATTTTACAGATAAGGAAACTAAAGCAAACATGATTATGTGATTCATAAGTGTCTAAGGCTGGATTTGAACTGAGGAAGATGAGTCTTCCTGACTCTAGGCCCAGCACTCTATCCACTGCACCACCTAGCTGCCCTTTGGGCCACTTGATTCCCCCTAATGTTTTTCTCCTATATTACACTGGCCCCTCCTTCCGTGTTCTGAAGAAACTGTTCTTAAATGTCCCTTTCGTGGTTTAGACCCCTCCCCCAGTCAATCTCTCCTTTTGTCCACACAGTTCCCATCCCCCACCTCCATATACACAGTGTATGCTTCTTTCTTTGTTCTTCCGTTTTGGGTTCAAACTTGTGATTTCATTTAGACCATTGCTGATGAGAAAACCTAGGCTGCTAATGTGGATGGCACCTCCCCTGTAGTTCCAGGAGTCCCCTAGGCTGCTGAGAGGGTCTCTGATTTGTCCCACAGCCCCATGGAATTGGAGGAGGTCCTTTGGACTCCCCAGTGCTAGCTTGCGGTCCACTTGGCATACTTTTCTAAGGGGCTGAAGTGTCCCTCAGCCAGAATAAACAGAGCTCAGGTTCTGGGTGGGAAGGCAGTCTGATGACAGGTCCAGCTAAAAATAGGACAGTAAGTACACTTGTTCGTGCGCACTATAATATGGTGTCAAGAGGATGGGACCTGAAGATCAGCTTTGATCAGCTTTGACTCTTAACTGTGTGATAATGAGCAAGTCACTAGTCCTCCCTCAATCTTGGTTTCCTCAACTATAAAGTGAAAATATTTTCAGTACTGGCCTCATGGGCTGGTTGTAAGAAAAGTTTTTTAGTTAGGAAATAAGAGAAAAGTGATAGGAACCTTGGGTCAGTTGATTATCTCTACTTCCTCTCTATTCCTTCCTCTCTCCCACTGGAGCCCATAACAATTACAGTGGCCCCTATTTCTGCTGCTTCTCTTTCTTCCTTAGCATCCTGTATCTGCTCTCTTAAATCTTCTTTTGCTTCCTCATTTGTTATCAGGATTTTCTAACACACACATGCTTCTTTTTTCTCCATTATCCATGTTCTGGTATATCTCCTAAAACGCCATTCTTCCTTTTCACTATTGCTGTTTGTTGCTCATCTGTTTTAGACCTGCTCTCACATTACTTGCCAAACTACTGATACATTATAGGAGGAAAAATAGGGAAAAACTCCCAGAGTACTTTCAATTCTCACACTCTCCTCAGCTGCTTATCTCTGAGCTATTTTTTCAGAGGGTGCAGGGCAGCAGGGTTCAAATGCTGAGGAAGGACAGTGTAAAATTTGCCATGGTCCTTAATTAGTGTGGTTTGTCTCCCAAGAGAGGTGTGTATGGCTGTATAGCCTCTACCAGGATCCATAGACATCAAGGAGGTGGCACCACACTGGGGTGCAGGAGAGTGAACCTGCCACACTGCCCCCATAGACCTGGAGCAGTAGCAGATTTGGCAGGAGAGAGGCTGTTCTCTCTGTCCAGCCTTAATGAGATTAAGAAGCAAAAGAAAAAGAACCTTACTGAGAAAAAAAAGTAAGGTTCCTTCAAATATACCCAGGTCTCCCCATCCTTAAAATTCTTTCCCTAAACCCTAGAGACACCTCAAGGTATCATCTCATATCTCTCCTCCCATTTTCAGCTAAACCCTTTGAAAAGGCTGTCTGTACTCAGTGAATGTCTCCACCTTCTCACTGTTGATCAGCCTTTTGCCATCTGACTTCTAACTTCATCCATCAACTGAAACTTCTCTGTCCAAAGTTACCAGTGACCTCTGAACTGCTAAATCAGGTGCTCTTTTCTCAGTCCTCGTCCTTCTCAGAGTATCTGCTGAATTTGGTGCTGTTGACTGCCCTGGACCCTATCTCCTCTTTGGGTTTTTGTGACACTTCTCTCCTGGTTCTCTTTCTAACTGACCACCCCTCATTCTCCTTTGCTGCCTCATCATTTATATCATGCCTCCTAACTGAAGGCACTCCTGAAAGTTCTATTCTAGACCCTCTCTATTCTCTCTCTCTCCTCTCTCTCACTCTCCTCTCCTCTCTTCTCTCTCTCTCTTAGTCTCTGTCTCAGTCTCTCTCTCTCTCTCTCTCTCTCTCTCTCTCTCTCTCTCTCCTTCCTCTCTTCTCTCTCTGTCTCTCTTAGTCTCTGTCTCAGTCTCTCTCTCTCTCTCTCTCTCTCTCTCTCTCTCTCTCTCTCTCTCTCTCTCTCTCTGTCCTTCCTCTCTTCTCTCTCTGTCTCTCTTAGTCTCTGTCTCAGTCTCTCGTCTCCTCTCCTCTCTCCCTGTCTCTCTTAGTCTCAGTCTGTCCTCTCTCTCCTCTCCTCTCTTCTCTCCCTGTCTCTCTTAGTCTCTGTCTCAATCTCTCCTCTCTCTCTCCTCCTTTTCCCTCTCTCCACCTCTCTCATTTCAGAAGCTCCCATCGGTTAGCTGTTGCCTCTGTAGGTGCTGATTCGCCATCTGCATGGTTAGAGGTCTTCTGAGGTCACCAGGCATATAGAGGGAAAAGAGGAGAGGACATAGGACAGTTTCCAGTCTCCTGTGCTCATAACCAGCTTTGTTATTAGAGCATCACACCTGGAGTCAGGAAGACTGGAGTTAAAATCCAGCCTCAGACAGTTATTAGCTGTGTAACTCTGGGCAAGTCACTTAACCTCCACCTGCCTCAGTTTGCTTATCTGCAAAATGAAGATAATACTAATACCTGCCCCTGGGGTTATTGTAAGTATTGAATGATATCGTATTTGTAAAGCACTCTGCAAACCTTAAAATACTCTCATTATTATTGTCATGCTCAGCTCCTTATGTTCCCTCACCCCACGTTGCCAGTCCTTTGCCAAACCAGGCCATCCCATCTTTCACAACTTCTTCCACCTGTGATCCCTTCTCTCCCTCCTACAGCCTCCTCCTTAGCCCAGGCTGTCATCACTTCTGCTCTAGGTGACTGGCCCCTCTGCCTTGGGTCTCTCACTACTACATCCTGTCCTGCCTAAGTGATTCTCCTTAGGCTCAGATCTGACCATGTTACTCCCTAATCAGTGAAGTCCTGTGGCTTCCTCTTACCTAAAGGACGAAACATAAGCTCCATTGTTTAGTTTGGTTTGTTTTGTTTTGAGATAGGTCTTCCTGTGTCACTCTGGCTGTTGAGCAGTGGCTTGTGGGGGAACTGAGGGCCCTTTTTAGGAGTGCACGATGAGCTAGATACTGACATTCTCAGGGTTTCTCTTGGTGGAAATATGAGCCAGAGGATTTTTTTTTTGAGAAAAACAAGCCTGATATTTCTAGTATTGCCCTCTCTGGCAGGAATCAGAAAGGTTTTATTGGAGAAGTCCCCAAAATGGTGTCCAGGTCTTCTGAGCAGCTTGGAAGTTTTGATGTTCTCCAATTCCAGCCCAGGCTGGTGTGCCCCTTCTTAGGCGGCCTCTCCCACTTTCAGCACTCACTGTATTGGTGCCAGACTTAGTCTGGTTACCTGATTCCCTTGGGCCCCCACTGTAGCTCCTTTCAGAATTCCTGAGCTCAGGTGATCTACCAACCTTACCTGCTCCCCTCCCTTTCCCAATAGCAAGGATTACATGAATGGACCACCTCGCTGTTTAGTTTTTAAAGCCCTATGCAACCTGGCTCCAGCTTCATTGGACATTATTCCCTTTCCCACACTCTGGAATCCAGCCAAACTGGTCTCTCTATTCCTCATCCCAGAAGCTCCATCTCCCATCTTTATGACTGCATTTGCCACTCTCTCCCTCCTTATCCCTGCCTCACAGTCTACGTTTCTTCCTTTAAGACATAGCTCAAACACCATTGGAAGAGTTTCCTCTCCCCTCACCCCACCTGTTCCACCCTCCCAAACTACCTTGTATTTAACTACTTTGTATATCTTATTCTTATTCACTTTATGGTTATGCTGTACACACTTATATACAATGTATGCTTGCTACCTTCCCACTGGAATTTAAACCCTTTGAAAGTAGAAATTGTTTCATTTCATTCTTTGTATTTAAGTTCCCAGAGCCTACCACAAATAAACACCGATGACTTGATTGACAGACCCTTGACTCAGAGAATTACAGCAGGGCAGAGAGGAGGGCAGATGAAGCACAAAGCCACAGGCGCCACAATGTATAGGGGCAAGCCTAAAACTTACCTCTTGCTGATAGTGTAAATCTTGTAGCCTGAGCTGCCCCAGTGGGAAAGGCAAACTTTCTGGCGTCCCTGAGTTCTTTCCTCATAGAGAAGGGGAAGCCCCAACGGCCCTACCAACTCTAAGCCACATAGTCAGAAGGCCCGCTTAGGGCCCTGAGAGAAGGGTAAGTAGAGAATTGGGGTTTTTTTCTAAGGGCCCCAGTATAAGCCTATTCTGTAAGGTTTGGTCAGTTACGACAAATATTTCATCTGAATGCTTGCAGGGCAACTGAGGGCCCTTTTTGGGAAAGCAAAATGAGCCAGATACTGATATTCTCAGGGTTCCTCTGGGTGAGGATATGAACCAAAGTACTTGATTTTATTTTATTTGGTGAGAGAGACAAGGCACTGATAGTGCTAGTATACCTCTTTGTGACAGAAGCCAGAAAGGTTCATGAGAGAGGTCCCCCAAATTGTTTCCAAATTGTTATGTCAGGCAGTAGGACCCACCTGACATACAGGTTCCTCATGAGAATTGTGCCGGTTTCTGTTGTCAATTTTTTTCTTGAGAGTTAATAGAACCTTTGACAGTGGAGAGTGTTCAGTGCTTTCTCTGAACTCTTTGAAATCAGCACTGCCCAAATCTGGGGGTCAGGACACGTCCCATCTCTGAAAAACTAGATCCAATGTGATATGGCCACTTCTTGCTAATCATTTATAAGTTCCTCCTTATTGTTCAGAATCATGTTCAATATCATTCCTCCACATGTTGCCTCTTCTACTTTTTGCAGAAAAATCAACAAGATAAGTAGAAAAAAAAAAGGAACATCTGCTCTGGTTTTAGCAAAGAGACAATTCCAGCAGATGTCCAAACAGTTCCCTAGATAATGGCCTTCCAAAGACTTATCATCCATTTCTTCCCTCTGACTGAGTGGTTTGTCATGTCCTCCCATAACATTATTTCTCTTTCTCTGCTGATGGATCCTCGTGTTCATAGTATAGTTATTTGTACATGTTATATTGTCTGCTAACATATTAATTACACAGTACGAAAGTTAATTTAGGTGGTAGTGACAGGAGCTCTCTAAATGAAAGAAATTGAAGAGAATCCAGGGTGGGGGACCACTGTGTGTAGTTGGTCTCAAATCATCAGTGGAATAGCAACGTGTGAAAATGCCATTTTACATGCCCATCCTAATAACTCTATTTGTACTCAGTACCAGGTGTTTGATTTTTACCTTCAGATTTGTCTCCTGCTTGCCTCCCTGTACTACTGGTTTTGAGCCATCCTTCTCTTTAGATATCACTGTTGCCTCAGGCTCACTCTGCTTCATAGCTGGCATACCCGGTAACAACTTCAGACATTACCACTGCCCAGTGGCGCATTCAGTTTCAAAACCTGTAGTCCCGCCATTGACCTCTGTTTGCTTATATGATGATTTTGTCCAATGCCCCACCCCACCACTTGCCTGAAACCTCAACACCAAGTCTACCCTTCATAGGAAGGATTCACTCAGAACCATGCCACAGGTGCCACAGGCCCCCCACCAGGCTCCAGAATGAGTTGTCCTATGTTATGGGATCAAGGGGAACAAAACACATCTTCCCTACAAGACTTCAAGCTTCATGAAGGCAAAGAACATCTCTTAACTAAGTTATTTATCTTCTCTCAAAGCCTAGGACTGTGCTGTGTACACAGTAGGTGCTTAATAAGTGCTTGTGTGCATCACAGTAAAGTAAATTCAATTTTAGACTCCTCCAGGATCTCCCAGTGTAACAAGGAAGACAGGCAGACACATTTGTATAGACAAGCTACATATTGAGTAAATAGGAACTGATCAAGAGAGGGAAGGCCCTAGAACTGAGGGGCAGGGAAAGAAAGTAGGGGAACCCACAAGGAGGGAGAGCATTCCAGCCATAGGGGTAGCCAGAGAGAATACTGGGAGCCAAGAGAGCTCAGCAGAGCAAGTGCTATTCTCCTCATTTTTGGCGGTCACGTGACCTGCTCGTTGTTATACTGCTAGTTTGTCTTAGGTCATATTCAAACCCAGATCTCCCAGCTCTGTGCCCCTCCATCCAGCCCTCCTCTCGATATGGCAGACTTGCTCATCAAGGTGATTATTTAAGATATGAGCAGAGGTAAACTTGGAGGCACAGGACTGGCTTCAAATCCTGCCAGTTACTGCTATGTGACATTGGTTAAATCACATCCCAGTTCTGAGGGGTGGGAATGGATGGGTGTGGCACACATTTAAGTGTATAAATTTTCCAATTTCTGAAGTATAGATGCTTTACAGGGGAAAATGTAACAATTAGCAAGAAGCTAGAACACTTGGA
The DNA here is from genome assembly GCF_028372415.1 of Notamacropus eugenii. Lineage (NCBI taxonomy): Eukaryota > Metazoa > Chordata > Mammalia > Diprotodontia > Macropodidae > Notamacropus > Notamacropus eugenii. The sequence goes on from NC_092876.1 coordinate 127,662,741, forward strand.
GATTGTAGATGTCATAAGAAAAGAAGATGAGGTTCATCCTGTACTGACCCTAGCATATCTCCTAGAATCAGCTGTAATTGTTTTTTAACTAGATCTTCCCATCTTTCCAAGACTGGAAGTGTAGGGTCTACTCACAGACTCAGTCCCATTCCGAACTTCTCTATTTCTGACTGAGACCATCTTGTTCCTCCATAGGCAGCCTAGTCACTTCCCTTATTGGGGGCTCATTATATTGATGCCAAACTTATTTAGTTCAGACCCCATCAGCATGGACCACCCTCACCTCCCACAGCTCAGAACGCCCAATCTGTATTGATCCACTAGCCTCAGCTTCCGCAGTAACTGGGATTACAGGTCTGTACCACTGTGCCCAAACCTGGAAGCTGCTTTGAAGAAGACCTAAAGCCCAGCTTTCAGCTTGTGTTCTGTTCTTGTGATCGTCCATTTCTCCTAAAAATGAAGGGCATTCAAAATAAGTGCCTTTATAAAAGTCATATTAAAAAGTAATCCTCATGTTTTCCTTCTTCCTTCCTTCCCCATCTCCCTAATACTAATGACAGCCTAGTGTGTTTTGCCCTAAGCAGCTATGACCTTGCCATTCAGGTGCCACACAGACCTAGCCCTTGCCATGAAAAACAGAGGGACCACAGAGTTCTCCAGTTGAATGACCTGCAGGAGAAACTGGCAGCATCAACACATGCCTGTGGTCACAGGCTAATGGATTACAACTCATAAGATAACCCACTGCTGATTTACTAGCTGGCCCCCAGTACAAAATGGGCTTAGGTTTCACATCTCCCCTGCCTCCCTCTAAGGTTTTGTTACGGTTCCTGTATCCAACCCTGCTTTTACTTCAGAGACTATCCTTTCTCCTGCCCTTTCCATGCTATAACTCCCATCCCAGCATGAGGGAGGTATTACTCTCAATAGACTCTGGCTTGTTTAGACCACATTTGGAGTATTAGGTTTAGTTCTGGGTGAGAAAGAAGACAGAGAAACCAAAGCACCTGTGGAGGACAACCAGAATTGTGCAGGGTTGGCAACCATTGCATGCAAGGATGGTGGATGGAATCGGACACTGAATGGGGGGGAGGGGGGCAATCTCTTGGAGAAGATGGAGGAGGACATGATAGCTGTCTCCAAGTGCTTAAAGAAAGACTGTCTTCTCAAAAGGGGGTTAGACCAAGATGATTCCAAAAGACTCATGATGGAGAATGCTATCCACATCCAGAGAAAGAACTGATAGGAGTCTGAATGCGGATTGGAAGTACGCTGCTTTCACTTTCTCTGTGTGTGTGTCTGTGATTTTTCTCCTTTTCTGCTTTTTCTTTCACACCATGACTAATGGGGAAGTATGTTTAACATACTTGTACATGTATAACCTATATCAAATTGCTTGCGGTCTTGGGGAAGAGTGGGAGAAAAATTTGGAACTCAAAATTTCATTTAAAAAATCAATGTTGAAAACTATCTTTACATGTAATTGAAAAAAATGCTATTTACATTAAAAAATAAATTAAAAGGGGATTAGACTTGTCCTGTTTGTCCTGTCACCTACTCTCTCTCTCTCTCTCTCTCTCTCTCTCTCTTTCTCTCTTTCTCTCCTGCCCGGTAAAACTGCAAGCTTGATCTAAGGAAAAACTTTACAAATGAAATCATATTTGTAAAAGTACTTAACACAGTGCCTCGCATAGATAGAATGGGTGGTATATAAATACTTCTCCCCTCCCCTCTCCTTTCTTCCCCTTCTGTTCTCTTCCCCTAATCATTAGAACTGTGGAAAAGAGCTGCCTCCATCTTGGCCTAGAGTCTGGAAGACTTGAGTTCAGACATTTACTAGCTGTGTGACCCTAGACAAGCCACTTAACACTATTTACCTCAGTTTCCTCATCTGTGAGATGAGGGTAGTTATAGTGCCTGCCACCCATGGTTGTAGTAAGGATCGAGGAAGATACTAATTGTAAAGCACTTAGCACAGTACCTGGCCCATAGTAAGTGCTATATAAATGTTGGCTGTTATTATAGTTATTATCATGAGTGAGTCCCCCATCACTTGAGATTTGCAAGTAAAGGCAATTCTACTAATAATAGCTGATATTTCTAGAGGCTTTGAGGCTGGCAAAGCCCTTTACATGCATAATCTTTTTGAAACCTCTTGATAATGTCTCTTTGATGCAGATACTATTATTATTACCATTTTAGAGATTAAGAATTGGGTATCTGGAGATTAAGTGATTTACACAGCTTCACACAGCTTCTTAGCATTTGAGGTAGGATTCGAACCCAGTTCTTCCTGGCTCCAAACAAAAGCTGCATCCATGGTACCATTTCTCAGAAACATTGTACCAGAGATTCCTGATCAGATACTGGTTATACCAGGTGCTCTCTAAGTTTTCCTCCTGTTCTGAGACTCTCTGATCATTTAAGTATTGACCAATAAATATTTAATACCTACTATGTGCCAGGCACCATGCTAAGTGTTGTGGATACAAAAAAAGAAAGAAAAAAGAAAAAAAGCAATGTAATTCCTAGCCTAATGCCACTTGCATTCTTGGTGTGATCTTGGTTTCTAGTCGGATATCTACCTACACAAGAATTTCTCAGCCGTAGAACTTCCTGAGCCATGAGATCTCCAAACCAAAGAGGGTTAAAAATCAGCCTCATGAATCTTGCTTCCTCATAGTCACTGATGGGACCAGTGAGAACAGTATATTGTCTTACCCCTAGTTCCAGAGCTGGGTCTAATGCATTTATGATTTTACTCAAGTAAATCTTATTGTGAAAACAACTTCAGATTGACCTGCAGTTTATAGAAGTTCACAGAATCATAAAGCATCAAAGGCACCAGTTGACTATGACAGATGGTTAAGCTGACTGATCATAACTTTTATAGGACCAGGAATAAAAAATAATTTTAAAAAATAAAATCACAGACCTATGCCCTTTACGTACTTGTGTCTCTCTCCAGAGGTGGCTAAATGAATAGGATGCAGAAGGATCATCCTATTATCCCCTGTTGGCTAAAAAAAGAAAGGATGGAAGGCTCCACTTCCCCTTCTGTGGGCCTCAGTTTCTTCATTTGCAAAATGAGGGGCTTGGGCCAGATGATCTCTTCCAGTTCTGAAATTCCTTAATTCTCTGATTACATCAGTACCACAGTAGACATGCCAAAATGCAAGAACGCATGTTCTTACTGCTTAAATAATAGGGAAACAGTGTTGACCCCCCAAAAAAAAGAAAAGAAAAAAGCTTTCCATGGGCTGAACAATGAGTTGGCACTGAAGAATGCCATGATCGTTACAAAGTCAAAAGCACAATGCAAACAAAACTAGAAGAGGCAGTTTCTCATATGTACAATTCTCCTATTTATTTACATATGTTAACCACTTTCAAGTTTGCTTAAGTGCTAAGAAACCTCAGATGATGAATTGATGATAATTACTAATTAGTCAAGGTGAGATCCAGGATAGTCCTTCAAGGTGGAAATAATAATCCCCATAGAAATGGGAATAACTCTCTTGTGAGGGGTGGGGAGAAAACAGTTGTAAATCCAAACACACCATCTAGCTTGTCTTCACCTCTGAGAGTTTCCAGCTGTTTATTAAGTTCTACTATAATTTGCCAAGTATGAACCTGATTTCATTTTGACTTCTACAACAAACTAGTATTGAATACAACAAGATGAACTGGTGGCCTCACTCACTTTTAATGTGTTGAGTGCTTTGGACATTCTCTTCATTTCAAATGAGTGTCCTTTTCCTTGAATCCCCAAAGCGAATTGTTTTCATTTTTATTTTCTTTATTGGCATAATGATGTCAGACCCAAGGAGTCCTGCCTTGGGTTAAAAGGGCACATATGGAGAAACAAGATGGTGCCCGACAGCTTTAGTTTGTCACTTTCAGGAAAGCAATTCAAATCCTTGACCTGTTGAAAGCAAAAGTAATAAGGAAACCATCCCATATATCAAGTGTGAAGATGGGACACCTAGAGAATATGGAATCTTTGGGGAATGATCATGTGGAGAGGTATGTGAAATGATGCTTCCGGAACTCTGAGTATAAGCATTATGTAGAGTACTAGACTTAGCAGTGAGAGAGACTTAAGTTTAAAACTTGGCTTTATCAATCAATCAATCAATCAATCAATCAACGTATACCTACTACTTGCTAGACACTATACTAGGCTTTAGACATATACGCATAGACAAATCCCTCCTCTTCCCTGGAACTCCATTTTCCCACCTAAAAAATGGAAATAGTGCTTGTACTACTTACTTCAAAGGGATGCTATGTAGAAAATACTTCTGAGGAATGTAGACACAGAGACCAGGTAGGAACCCTTTATGGTAATTTATGTCAGAAATAGTTTAAGGAAGGTAGCATGGGCTAGTAGATAGTTACCTTTGAAGTCTGGAAGACCTGGGTTTAAGTATCACTATTCCCACCTCTTGGCTTTTTGAACCTGGGGGAATTTAACCCATCAGTGTCCCAGGCAACCCTCTAAGACTGTAGGTTACAGAACAATTGTTTGTCTACATTGTTAGAAATATTTTTCTAACCAGGAGGTCCCTGAATTATTATAATCACAGGTCCATTTAAGTTGGAAGAAGAAAGGAGAAAAGGGACAGATGTGAGGGACATTTCAATGGAAGGACTTTAAAGTCCCTTTGATCTTGAAATCTGTAATCTTATGATGTGATGACTAGATGAAGGGCACAGGAGAGGAAGGGGTCCAAAATCACCAAAGGTCCTTAGTGGAGTTGGGGGGGAGGGAATTGGTAAATGTTTGACTGGGATAAGTGGGGAAGTATGCTGGACATCCTTAAAATTTAATCTTCATTATTAATATTTTTCACCATCACTTCTTAAGTCTTGGCAATCAAAAACACAACAAATCAAGCCCTAATTTGTATCCTTACCCAGTTTTCAAAGTCTAGATGCTCACATTGAAAATTCAATTATAGATTCCCATGGGCCAGTAGGAGCTGGCTCCAGGATACACCTGGCAGCCTGGGAGACAATATGATATCACTGACGAAGAATAGGATAGTCAGGAGGGACTCAGTTTGGTTAGGAGGATAAGAGATCTGTTTTAGGTGTGTTGAGTTTGAAGTGTCAGAGAGGTATCCTAAAGAAGGACCCAAACAGAAAGTTGGAAGTTCAGGTCTGAGCTCAATAGAGAGGTCAGGACTAGGATAAATATTTGGTCTTCTAGTTATCATAGTTTTCAATCCAGAGGCAGTCCTTGAGATAATCTAGTCCAACCTTCTGAATTTCCAGATATGGAAATATTGCAAATATTCCAGAAGCTGTCCCCCAGCCTCATTTCTATAAAGCCAAAACAAATTCAGTTTTATTTATTAATTCAGAATCCAAGTTGGTATTTGAATTTTTCATAAAGCTAAAGTGAAATCAGAATTCAGTCTTCACAGAATAAAAGAACCTGAGAGTGGGAAGGGACTTACTTCAATTGTTATCTAGTCCAATCCAGACCAGATTGTCTTCTACCATCAATGGTGTCAAGCTCAAATAGAAATGTATGTTGACTTGTAAGAAAACCACAAATTCTCATTATCTATTTTGTGTCATATTCTTGGGCAGTTAGGTGGTGCAATGGATAGAGTCCTGGGCCTGGAGTCAGGAACTCATCTTCCTAAACTGAAATCTGACCTCAGACAGTTACAAGCTGTGTGAACCTGGGCAATTCACTTAACCCTGCCTGTCTCAGTTTCCTCATCAGTAAAATGAGCTGGAGAAGGAAATAGCCAGCCACTCCAGTACTTCTGCCAAGAAAACCTCACATGGGTCACAAAGAAAACTGAACAACAAATTACACTTTTATTTACTTCGTTTTACATCTCCCTATCACATTTGTCCATCTATCAGTTATTAAGACATGATCCAGTCTCAACTTGAAGACCTCAAGGAATAGCAAACTCATGATGCCCCTTTATGTCAGCTCTTGTTTTTAGGAAGTTCTTTACATCAAGCTGCAGAAGACCACTACCCAACTCCCATTGTTTCTGGTTTTTTCTTCCTAGCCATTTGGACATAGTTTCAAATTGTTCTCCAGAATGATTGGACCAGTTCACAACTCCACCAATAATTCATTAGTGTATCTATTTTCCCACATCCTCTCTGGCATTTGTCATTTCTGATAGGTAGGAGGTGGTACCTCAAAGTTGTTTTAATTTGTTTTTCTCTAATTAGAGCTTGTTTTTCATATGACTATAGATAGCTTTGATTTCTTCTTTTGAAAACTTCCTATTCTTATCCTTTGAACATTTTAATAGTATTTTATTTTTTCAGTTGGGGCAGCTAGGTGGTGCAGTGCTTAGAGCACCACTGCAAGAGTCAGGAGGACCTGAGTTCAAATCTCACCTCAGACACTTGATGCTTACTAGCTGTGTGACCTTGGGTGAGTCACTTAACCCCAATTACCTCATCCTGGGTCATCTCCAGTCATCCTGATGAATATCTGGTCACTGGATTCAGGTGGCTCTGGAAGAGAAGTGAGGCTGGTGACCTGCACAGCCCTTCCTCACTAAAAATAAAGTCAAGTGCAAGTCATGTCATGACATGGTCTTCTTTGGCAACAAAGGACAAACACACACGCACATTTTTTCAGTGACATGTGAAGACAAATTTTAACCCTCATTTTAAACAAAAATGTGAGTTCCAAATTTTCTCCCTCTGTCCCTCACCTCAACCCCTCACTAACACAGCAAGCAATTTGATATAGGTTATATATGTGAAGTCATGTAAAACATATTTCCATATTGGTCATGTGTTTAAAAAACAACCAAAAGAAAGAAAAAACACACAAAAAAATAAAGCAAGTGAACATAGTATGCATCCAATCTGCATTCAGACTCCATCAGTTCTTTCTCTGGATATGAATAGCATTTTGCATCATGAGTCCTCTGGGATTGTCATAGATTATTGTACTGCTGAGAAGAGCTGTCATTCACAGTTGATCATCATACAATGTTGCCCTTACTGTGTATAATGTTCTCCTTGTTCTTCTCACTCCACTTTGTATCAATTCATGTAAGTCTTTCCAGGTCTTTTCAAAATCCACCTGCTGGTCTTTGGCTACTCCAGCACTTCTGGTCCCAGAAGAAACATGACTGAAAAATGGTCTTGGCTTGAAGACCTCCAGGGTGGGGCACCCACTAGGGAGGGGAAGGGAAAAGGAAGGAAGAAGAAAATAAGCATTTATCTAGCACCTACTATGTGCCAGGCATTGTGCGAAGCCCTTTTTACAAATAATATCTCATTTGATCTCCCTCCCAAGGCAGCCTATTCCATGTTTGGATATTTGTTATCAAGCTTTTCCTTACTTCAAGACTTACTTCAAACCAGGCTCTGAAGCTTTTCCTGTTAGTCCTGATTCTTCCCTCTAGGACCAGAAGAGTCTAATTCTTCTTCATGTGATAGTCCTTCAGAGACTTGGAAGACTACTAGGCAGCATGATACATGGAATATTGGTTCTACAGTTAGGAACAGCTAACCTCCAATGCAGCCTCAGACGCTTGTTAGCTGTGTGACTCTGAGCAAGTCATTTTAACTGCAAAATTTGATTTAAGGCATTATTTTAAAGTTATTTAGAGGGGAATGTTGAAAGATTTTGGCTGGGTAACTGCTCTAATCCACCATCCATGTACTTTTATCCAATGAAATAACATACAGAAAGGTGCTTTATAAATGCTTGGTGAGGTATACAGGAACACAAGCCTGGGAGCTAGAAAGCCTAAATTTTAGTCCTGATTGTGATAGCAGCCACCTCTGAGACTTTGGGGGAATCACTTTGCCCTGTGGGTGCCTGTTTCCTTACTTGGAAAAGGAGGGACTGCTCCAGAGAATCTGTAAATATTCTGTGGTCCTTGGCAAATGGTGAGTTGCTATATAGATATAAGGTGGTGATAGGGGTGGTGGTGTTATAAAATTACAAACTCTCAAGAGTTGGAGATGATCCCAGAGGCCTTCTAGTCTACTCTATAGCTGAACAAAGATCTCTTCTACAACGTGATGATGATGATGATGACCTTGTAAATCTTTTTTTCTCCATGGTAAACATTTAAAAATCCCTCAAATGAGCCTCAGATAGTATGAATTCAAGACTTTAACACCCTCATTTCTCTCCTCTAGAGTTTCACTAGCTCATCAATTATCTTCCTAAAATTTGGAGCCCAGAACAAAAATAAGGGCGGAGTATATATAGCAAGACCTCCCCAATATCAGATACTCTGCTTCCCTTAATACAGACTGATCTTGTGGTAACATTTTTAACTGCCATATCACAGTGTATTTTTTTCCTTTTAATACTTTGTATATATATATGTGTGTATATATATATGTATATTTTGTGTGTGTGTGTGTATATATATATACATATATTGATTTACTTATGTATCTGTTATATTCCCTAACCTCACCCCTGCAGTGTAAGCTCCTTGGGCGGGAAATGTTGTAATTTCTTTTTCTTTGTATCTCCAGTGCTTAGCACAATACCTTGCATATAATAGGTGCTTAATAAACATTTGTCCAATTAAATTGACTAATAATAATAGCTTCATTATACATATATATATAGTATGCACATATAATATCACTTTGGGGTTGATGAAGTACTTTATACATAATTCTTTAGGACCCCCGATCTTTTTTCAGAAAAATTGTATCCTTGTCATGCCTCTCACATACTTGTAAAGTTGATATTTCATTTTTTAGACCCAAGTGTATTATCTTTTTATTAAGCAGCTAACATTTTTCTCTCCTACCAAGTGTCTAAAACCCACCTAGTTGGGAAACTTTCAAAATAACCACGTGTGTGAGTCAGAAAGACACAGTGTGATGTGTGACCTAAGCAGCATTTAAAGCCCAGTGTTGCAGAAGGCCAAGAGAGAGTCTAACAGGTCTTCTTCCAATAAGTGCTGAAGGGCCTGAGTAGCAAGGAGTGATTCCCTGGGCAGTTAGATGCCTCAGATCTTGGAGCAATCCACCCTGGGTAAGCAAACAGACCTGAGCTTCATTAAGATCTTCCAGATGTCTTTGCTTCCACTTTCCCCTCCCCTGACCATAGCACTAAGGGTAATTGGATGTGCTATTTCCATATTCCCTGAGCAATTGACTGCAGAGAATGCTTCCTTCTGAAGCAAGGCCTTTTGGGGGAGGGGGTGGGGGGGAGGGAAAGGGAAGGAAGAGTGAGTAGAGCTCCAGTATTAGAAGCAAAAGAAATGTGCTACAGCCCAGGAGTCAAAGGAGAGATGTCAGAGTTCTTAGCACAATGCCTGGCACAGTAGCTGTGAAAGAAATATAATTAATTATTATCATTATTCAGCATAATTTGGTAGGAAGGTCACTAGATGGGAAGTGAAGACACCCCTGACTAGTTACGATTTGGGGACACATCACTTCTCTATTCTAGGGCACAGTTTACTCAATTATACAATAAGGATAATGTTCCAAATGGTAATATTAGCTAGCATTTTAATAGCTGTTTAAGGTTTGAAAAGCACTTTACAAATATCTCATGTGATCCTCATAACAACTGTCTTCCAGATTCCAAGTCTCCATTGCACTTTCTCAGCTGGCTAATGATCCTTATGATCCTTCCTAGTACTGACATTCTGTGTGTTAAGATTCTATCCTAGCTCTAAAATTCCATGATTCCAGTATCTCTGCAGTCATAACTATGACTCCTGTGTCCAAAACAAGGAAAAATGTTGTAGGCCCGAGATGTCATGAGTGATGCCGGCAACCACAAACAACATTTTGCTCCTTATTTCCCTTTGTTCCTTCTCATGGTCACTCCCTCCTTCAGGCCCTCTATCCCCACTTGTAGAATGATTGTCATTGTGCCCTTAACCTAGTCACATTCACAGGGTCATAGATTTATAGCTGGAAGGGCCATTAGAGGCCATTCAGTTCAACCCCACATTGTACAGCTGAGGAAACTGTGTCTGGGGCAGGATTTGAACCTAGGTGTCTCCTGCCTCTGAAGCTGGCTCTCTCTCCATTATGCCAAGCTGCCTCTGTAGAGGAGCAATGGGAAATAAAGGTGGAAGGGCTAGTTGAAGTGAGACAGCTAAGGATTTAGGACACAATAGAGGTTTCTAATTAAGGGAATGTCACAATGAAATTCTGTTTTAAGAAGATTAATCTGACACTGGGGTGAAGCATAGTTTGGAGGGATGAGATAACATTAAAAAGATCATTAAGGGGGCAATGAAGTCCCCTTACAAGTAAGGGATTGAGGGTCTGGAGAAGATGCAAGAGAAATAAGGAGCAAAAGGTTCTCTATTCCCAAACATTCAAGCAGCCAGCCTTGTGGCTAGTTCTGCCTATCTGATTGGAACAAGGGAGTGTTTGAAGTGCAGGTATTCTTAGGATCCTAAGCATTAGGGTTGAAAAGAACCTTGGAGAGCATCTATCCCAACCCCCTTATTTTACAAACAATGAAACAGACCCCGAAAGATTGAAATTACTTGCTCCAGGTTATATGTGCAGTAGAGGATAGCAGTGGATTAAATCTCCTGACTTCAAAGCCACCATCCTCTCCTTTATACTACGTACTAGGGATGTAGTTGAATTCATTCTACATAAGGCTAACAACTCAGTCCTGAGCTGCCAAAAAAATTCATTTGTTCCCACCATACCAAAAAAAAGAATAATAATGCATATGCATGGAAAACTACGAGAATCCTCTGTGTTGATCTGCCCTGGCAGAGTGAGTTACAAATTAGTATTTAAGAAATGCTAGACTCACCCTGCCAAAGTGATCATCTGGAGAGTAGTAGTTTACTCCAAATGTTGGGATTAACATCTGTGGCTCTGTCCTAATACAGCCCAGCTTTAAGATCCTGTGAAGACCGACTACAGGTTGGCCTGAAATAAACCTGACCTTAATCATGCTTAGCAAACTAACATTCAGAGGCCAGGACCATTTAATCAAAGCAAATCCCAGACCTGAATGGCTGCCCTTTTAAGACTAACTTTCCTGATTTGTCTTTCATCATGTCATCTCCCTCCTTCAAAATCACAAAGTATGGTTAACAGTATATGGATAGCAATCAAAGTGAACTAGAAAGTCTAACAGGAGGAGATAAATTTAGCTTCCCAGTTGTTTACTAGAACCCATGAGTATGGGAACCATGCCTTGAACATGAAGTTGAAGAGTATGCCTTATTCAAGACAAATAAGATAGATAATGAAGGAAGTGGTGGAAAAACAGTATATATTAAGATATAATCATATGAGGAAGTTTTGGATGGGAAGGGTGGAAGAAATTTGGGTAAAGATTAAGGGAGACAGAAATAAAAGTGATGACAGCATCAAATATACTAGAGACCACCTGAACAGAAAGAATAAATGGATAAAGAGTTCAGAAAACAGCCTGTCAGAGACACATCACTTGGTAGTTATGAGCTACTCCACTGATCTGCATATCTTCTGGAGCTCCGTCTCCCCACAGAAGATAATTTTATCTTTCAAAAGGCAGATGACAGAAACAAGTGGAATTGCTGTTCTGGACCTTTTTCTCACCAATAAAGAAGAACTAATTGCTAAAAGGGAATTTATGAAAACCTTAAAAGTTCCACCTTAGAAATTGTGATAGAGAAGTCTGATAGTCACTGTAGATACAGGGTTCAGAGAACAGATAGGTAGTAACTAACTAACTAACAGTCCATAAGGGATGGGAAGTTCTCAGGGATACAGACAGTTTCGATGAGGGGAAAAGAGGGGAGTTGCCCAAATAAAGCAATGTAAGTCCACAAGGAACTCACCAACCAATGTAGATTTTTTTTTAAATGAAATGTGCAGAAGGAAGTGGGACATGGTCCTATAAGAAAGAATACTTCCAGGGGGCTAAACACAGAATGATCAAGGAAAGCCAAGGACAACAAAGAAAGCCTTTGAAGCTCTTTGGTAGGAAAAAAAGAATAAAAAAAAAAAGGTATGACCACTACTCAGGTTAGATGGAGCTACATTCCTCAACATTCTAGGAGTAAATCCCGGTAGCTGGGATGATTCTTCTAATGTTACTGGTTCAAACCCCCATTCCTGTGTATTCCCCCAAAATCAATCAGTTATCTTTTCCACTCTACTATCAGTTTCACTAATTGATATCTCCTCAATATCATTAATAGGCAACTGTCATCAATTATCTTTTGCAAAAGGATATTTACTAAGAGCAGAATTATAAACACAGGCCCACTCAAACCAAAGGTACACTTTCCCTTCTACCAACTTAATCCCCAGGGAGAGTGGGCTCAAACATAAGGCAGTGGCTGCAAAGTATTCGCCCCACCAAATTTTGTTTCAGATTTGGCATAGTATACCGACAGAGTTTCTCCCTGGCTTGCGGGACATGGCATGGGAGCTGTTCGGTGGATCTGTTGCTGAATTGGATCAAGCAGGTCATTCTTTGAGGTGGCACTGCATTTACTCACCTGTGGTGACTACAGTCATCTCTACCATAGATTCATGTTGCTGGACATCTAGTGGCTACTCTGACCCTCAAGAGGTTGTCCCTCTCAGAAAACCCATCACCAAAAAGTAGGAAAGAGTAGACACAACAAGGGTAGAAATGACTTGGGAATTATGTGTTTGAAGCCACATAGTGACCAGGTAGGGGAGGGGCTGCCCCAACTGGAGACTTACAGCATTTCTTCTTCACTCAAGCAGCCAGCATTAGAGAGAGGCAATTTGCTCAATTAGTGCCTTTTGTGGGCATGCTTAGTTCTGGCTCAGCAGCCAATTAAAAGGCTTTTCTTTCCCACAGTGTGAAGCAGATAGAAAACAGTCACAGAATACATACACATGCTCTGAACTGGAGAACCCCTCTATTCTTCCTCATTACACACTTCCAGAAGCAGGATCATCAGACAGCTACAGGGGTTCCTGATGTGGGCTCACAAGGCTGGGTGCTCATTACCCAGTCCCCTCTTACACTGAAAACATCACCTTTGCCAGTTTGACCAGAATATAAAGTAAGTGGGGGCAGGGGTAGGGAAGGGCTGTTAGCCAAGAAAGCTAGGTTAGAATTAGATTGTAAAGGACATTAAGTGCTCAAAGGAATGAAAGAGCATTATTAAGTACATACCATGTGCCAGAAATAGTTTTATGTCCTAGAGATAACAAACAAAATAGCAAGACTGTCCCTTTCCTTAAGTTTGCAGTCTAATATGGGGAGACAACTCATAGGGGATTAGAAGCCAAGGAAGGGAGTTGTGGTCTGGGAAGTCATAAGGATGGTGGGTGGTGCCATGGGATAGTTTATTGACATGATTGACATACCCTTTGTAGTAGCAATGGTAGTGTTGATTTGGTTCCTAGAACAAGAGATGGAAAGGGAGGGAGAAGTAGGGTACTCATCAAGCAGCATAATGAAAACATGGCAGTAAAATGCGGTTGGGTATCTAAGACCAGCTAGAGATGGTGAATTTTCACCAATCATATAGGCAAGCTCTAGGCTGGGAGCTGGAGGTCTGGTTGAGAGAGTCTACATTTTATCCAATTCAGTAGGGAGCCACTGAAGCATCTGGACTATGAGAGTAACATCATTAGACCTGTGATTAGGAAAATCAGTTTGGTAGCCATGTGGAGAATTGCAAGGTATCTACACCCCAATCTCTGCAACACTTGTCTATGTCCTATAAATCCTCCACAGTGTGGCCACGTGTAATGCTGCAGTGGGGAGGGAGAAGAGGACTTCCACTAGGGCTGTTGACATGTTTAGTCCTTGGGTTGTCCACCTCTTATCCCTTACTCTTGCTAGATATGGGCTTCTACTCCTTTTCTATTCATGCATCTCATTGAGGATTTTTTTGTGCACCATTTTGCACAGTTACTGGTAATGAGTTACAGTTTGTTTACCCCATCATTCATCTCACTGTCCCTTGTCCTTTGGCTCACCCATAACTTTGATTCTTCAGAGTATTCCATGATTCATAATCATGTAGCATCACCAGAAGAATATTGGTGTTAGAATGATGAGTTTTTCAAGGAGAAGCTTAGGGTCTTTAAGGAAGCAGCAGGGTCTAGAGGGAATAGCACTGACTATTGTCATCAGTCCTGGGTACAAGTCTTACCTCGAATAATTACAACCTAGGTAACCTTGGGTCAGTAGTTTAACCAATCTTGTCTTCAGTTTCCTTATCTGTAATGAAGGTGTTATAATAGACTTTTGAGGTCTATGATCTTATAATCCTTTTTTTAAAGTGCTACACAATTTCACAAATGAAATTCAGTCACTTTTCTACCATCTATTTTGTTTCTGGCTGAATTTAGTTTCTATCTGCAGTGTCTACCCAAGAGAAATATGGTGGTAGACTAGACAGGGATCATTCTTTACCCTTTTATTTTTTCCTTTGTGCATAGTTAGGCCAGAGTCTTCTTCAGGACCTTAGCTCTCATTTAGGAGTCTCTACACTGTTCCAGGGCTTGATGTAATCAACAAAATGTCACCTTCAAACTGGAGCTCTGGAGAACCTCATCATCTATAAGGAATTCCTATTCCCTTTGGACTCTGCATTGGACATCCACCATGATAGTGGCAAACACATAGACCTCCCTGATTTATGCCTTGCTTGATATTAATAAACGAAGGGCTGAAAAATGTACTCTCTGCTACAACTGCCCAGTTTTTTTATGCCTGGAATGCAAGGCCCTTCCTCACTTTGGCATCTTAAAATCCTTAGCTCCCTTCAAATTTCAGCTCAAACACACGTCCTTCAGGAGGTTTTTCCTAATCCCGCCAGCTACTAGTGCATCCCTTCCCCTGCCTTATCACCTTCTTTTTAATTTGCATATACTTATATGTGTACATGTTCTTTTCCTCGATATAATTTATGTTTCATCAGGGCAAGAATTGTTAAGATATCTAGAGCACATCCAGTTCAAAATGGCCACTAGGCCACTGGAGAAGCAAGACTGGAGGTCAGCATAGCGATTAGGGCTGGAGAACTAGATTTGAGAATCATCAACACTGAGATAGTAATTAAATTCATGGGAACTGCTAAGATTACCAAGAGAAAAAGAGGAAGAAGAAAAGAAGACCAGGAGTCCTATGAGGCGTTCACTATTAGCAGGCATTACCTGGGTGAAGAAGAGACTGAAAAAGAATTTCCTTCTAGGAAGGAGAAGTAGGAGAGATTAGTGTCACAGAGAATATCAAGGAGAAGAGCAAGATCGGTGATGTCAGATGCTGCAAAGGAGTCAAGAAAGACAAGAATTGAGAAAAGACTCTTAGATTTCACAATTAATTAGATTCTTAGTAACTTTGGAGAGAGTGGTTTTGACTGAATGATGAGGTTGGAAGCAAGATTGTAGAGAGTTAAGACAGAAGAAAAGAAGCCAATTTGGCTAGACCATAGAGCGTATGAAGTAAAATAATACATAGTAAGGGCAGAAAGTTAAATTGGAACCATATTGTCGATGGTCTTAAATACCAAAACAGAGGCATTTGTTTTTGATCTTGGTAATAACAGGGACTCAGTGAAGTTGAGTAAGCAGGGAAGTGGCATGATTAGACTTAATGCTTTAGAAATATTACTTTGGCAGCCGTGTAGAGGATGGATTGAAAAGGGGAAAAAATGAGGAAAGGCAACTAAGTAGGACGCTACTACACTAGAGCAACAAGAACAATGAAGGCATGAGCTAGGATATTGACCATGTGTGTGGAGAGAAGGAGATAAGCATGAGAGATGTGGAAGTTGGCTCTGCAAGCCATGACAACCTATTGGGTTTGTTACCTGAAGGACACTGAGGACTTAAGGATGACTCTGAGTATGTGAAACTGGGTAAAGAAAAGAATAATGACGCCTTCAACAAAAATAGGGAAATTCAGAAGGGGGACAGGTTTGGGGGAAAGTTAGTTCCATTTTTGACATGTCCATTAAGGTAAGAACATAGAATGCATAAAGAAGAAAAATGAAAAGTAAGCCTGAAAAGGTAAGTGGGAGCCAATCTGTGGAAGGACTGAAATGACAGACTAAGGAGTGTGTACTTTATGCTAGACATAATCTCAGAAGGCATCTAAGGCAACTAAAATTTCTGAAGGTTTTGAGCTAGATAATGAAATGGCCAGGATTTGCATTGGGCAGTATTAACTGTTTTGGTAATGAAGGAGTTAAAACTATGGGAGAAATGGCTGAAGAAAAAGATCAGCTGATGGGGATGAGGGGGTGGGGTGGGAAGGTGTGAGAAGAACTGGCTCTCAAGGCCTAAGCCATCTCTAGTTTTAGAGGCTGGTCTTTGTCTCTGGAACATGACTTTAGAACCTTCTAGACAAGTGTTTTATCTTAAAAGCAAAGTCGCTGAAAAGAAAGAGTCCTTGAAATCAAGACATCACTAAGACTCAGTGGAAGTCAGTGGTAGGATGGGGCTCTCCCACATAAACTGGTAGTCATGTTCTACTGGTCAAGATATCCTGGAAGGTAAGTGCAACAAGACACTCCTCAAAACTTGAACTAGATATATGCAGAACTAGGTCAGTGATATTTTTCCCCTTCAAATTACTTATTTATTGAATTTTCTAAGCATTTATTATTTCTCCCTCCCATCATCCCCCCCACCAAATGAACAACAAAAAAGGTAAAAAACATTCACGACAAATATGCATAGTCCAGCAAAAAAGAAATTCTTATATCATTGATGTTATGATGAGGAAGAACAGTAGGGACTACTTGGTAGGGTGGCTTTGGAGTCAGAGGACCTTGATTCAGATCCTGCCTCTGTCCTTTATTACCTGTGTGACCTTGTCAAATCACTAAACTTCTCTGAGCCTCAGTTGCCACATCTGTAAAATGAGGGGGTTAGATTAGACGACCTCTAAGATACCTTCTAGTCCTGATCTGTGAATCTATAACATGCCTGATCCTTGTTTGAGTCATAATTGTAGAGGGGTGGGAGAGAGCATCCCTTTGGAGCCACATAAAGGTTCAAGAAAGAAGGTCTTCTTTGCTGAGTATGCATCTCTGTCTGTCAGTGGCGGGGTAGGGTTTAGCTGCATGGCATGCTGTGAGCTGCCTCCCATAATTGCTATCTGGAGCTAAGTGGCCAGTCAAGTAATTAAATAAACCTAAGACTCCTTTGTGTTATTCCTGACCCAGGAAAGCCATGATAGAAGTAGAGCATCATAGACAGGAATGTGCCTTCTTTTCACTTTTGGTCTCCAAGCTATCTGTCATTTCACCCATCCAGGTAGCGCCCCCACCAGTGCAAATCATAGTCTATCTATAACTTCTCCTTCCTGCTATGGGATGCTTTGCCTCATTTCATTTGTACCCTCAAAATAGGTCTCCAGAGGGTAGCTACTACTCCCTCAGGGCAAAGGGTTGAGGTTTTTATCATAAGCCCCCATCTGTTGTGTCCCTCCTCTCCCCATCAATCACCAGTTAATTTTCCCAATATTGTTTAATTAACATCAATTAGCTTTTGTAAAGAGATATTTACTGTAAACGGATAGCAAAAAAAAACCCTAAGAGTAATGACCTAAAAAACCAAGATTACACTCTCCTTTACCACCTCTATCCCTGGGAGAATGGACTTGACCCAGTGAAGTAGTTCATCATTCAATCAGGTCACTCCTCTAGCCTGAATGCCATGGAAACTGACAGTCTCTGCCACCTAGTGTAGTAGCTGGACCTCTGATGGCTCTTCTGACCTTTTTAAGCTCACAGATTGTAACCTTGTCTATTTGTCTCCAGATACTCATTCACTTAAGATTAGGAGAGAATGGGCCTTGACGCACAGCTGAAATAGCAGCAGTATACCTTCATGTCCACATAGTCACTGGGTAGAGCTAGGCGTCAAGCCAATACTACATCTGTCTCTCCTGATTCAGACGCTAATGACTGTTCTTGGCTTGTTTACCACCAGGAAAGAGAGATAAGACCCAGTGGACTTATGGAATGGAAGAGAGAGAGAGATTTCATCTGTTTGAGCCTTTTGAATGCACACTCAGTTGGAGCTCAGCAGCCAATTAAAAAGCTTTTCATCTCAATATAATGAGCTAATAGGAAACAGAATATCTCTTTCTGCTCTGGAATAGAGGAGGAAAGAGCCCTTCCATTTCACTGTTAAGCCTCCACATGGATGAGCAAAACAGAGCATAGTTCATATGATCAAAGGGCTGGGTCCTCACTGGCCAGTCCCCATTCCCATATGTGTGTGTATGTATACATATATAAAAGATTTGATTGATACAAATAAAATACTAGATAATTGTGGAGGGGAAGAATGTATGAGGGGAGGGAGCTCAGAGAGTACCAAAAAGATGGCTCTTGGACTCAAGGAAACCAGTGATTCCAAGAAGAAGAGATAAGGAGGGGGAGCTCTCCAGGCATGGGGGCCAGCCAGGGAAAATGCAGACAGACAGGAGACAGGGCATACAATGTGTGAGGAAGAGCAAGTAGTAGTTCTAGTGGCTATATAAGTGGTGAGAGGAGGAGATGATACCGAGAAGATAGATATGGTAAGGTTGGCCCATTGATTCCCCACCCCCACAGCCCCATGGGAATTTCTTTGACTGACAAGCTTAGGATAAGAGTCCTAGTAACTCAGGGATGGAGTGCTCAGTGAGATCCTGCTGGATAAAACCCACTTTGCCTCATGAATTGCTTCATTATTCATTAAGCAGAGAGTGGGTAATGACACCTTGAGTAAATACTAAGTACTGAGAAGCATGGACAGCTCCGTGGTGCCATGGATAGAGTACCAGACCTAGAATCAGGAAGACTCCTCCTGAGTTCAAATCTGACCTCCTACATTTACTAGCTGTGTGACCTTGGACAAGTCACTTCACCCTGTTGGCTTCAGTTTCCTCATCTACAAAATGAGCTGGAGAAGGAAATGGCAAAACCCTCTAGTATCTTTGCCAAGAAAACCCCAAATGGGGTCACAAAGAATCAGACACAACAACTGACTGAGCAACAGCAAAAAGTAGGAAACACAACCTTAGTGTATGTATACACAACACACATACGCCTATATGTATATGTTTGTGTATGGGTAAAACCACACACATATATACACACACACATTGTGTGTGTGTGTGTGTGTGTGTGTGTGTGTTCTGAACATCTGAGTTTCCTATTCCACTGAAAACACCAGGGACCAGTGGAAATACAAGGAGAATACAAGGTGTAGAAGGCAACAGCAGAGCAAATGGTGAGTGTCTAGCCTAAGTTCATATAAAAATGAAGTGTCTAAAGCCTCAGTAAAATTAGAGATCGAGTTAAAAACTTCAGGGAAAATAGCAGCTGTGAAAAGCAAATAAGCAGGAACCATCCACAACAGGAAGAAAGGAAAGTGACTAATCCTCGGCCCCTGCCAAGGGCTGATGACCCAACCCCGCTCTCCGGTTACACCAAATTGTCCCGGAATCTTCAATGATGAAGTTAATAGGTTTCTTTCAGACATTCTTCCCTAACTTTAAACACTCACAATTTCCAACACATGGATTAGACCCTTCTGGGTTTTTCTCCCACCATCAGGGGCTTTCCTGTTTTCTTTGGGATTTTTCTTCCCTGAGGGCCTCAACCTTTCTTGTTCTAAAGGAGATTGATGAGGTCTTTTTGAAGTTAACTTGATCTCAATCTATCTTCAGTTCTCTGTGGCTCCGGAAGATTCCACTTCTTTCCATACAACCGATTTCCATATTCTGGTCAATACCTCTGCTCTGAGATGAGTGAGTTAGGGAACCTTTCATAAGGACAGCTCATCTGATATAGAGTATGTAGTTACTGCATGGATAGAGTATAGGTCCTGGAGTCAGGAAGACCAGGGATCACATCCTGCCACAGACATTTACCAGCTGAATGATCCTGGGTGAGTCATTTTCAATAACTGCCTGCCTCAGTTTACCTCAGCAGCAAAAATGGGAAGTGATAGCTCTTCCCTCCAAGGGTTGTGAGGATAAAATGAGGTAATATTCATTCTGTGCTTTGCAAACCTTAAAGAGCTCTATAAATGCTCTATATTATTATTTAAAGGCACTTTCTTCATGAGAAATCTGAGAAGTGGATGGGTTGGGGAACTCTTACCCCTTTTTGCTGATGAGAATTCTGAAGGACAAAGAGACTGAGCCACTGCTCAGAGTCACCCAGCTACTACATGGCTTTTAGTAATTGGTTTGAGGATGGAAGAATATTGTTTATTGATTTGGGAGGAATCTAGATTAGGGAGGAATTGCTATATAAATGAGACTCACACCACATTCAGCTCTGGTGACTAATTGTCAGAGCAGCCCCCTCCTTTTGTGTGGTCCATAGTGCTGCATGTGGGAAAGCATGGGAGTGAATGGTCAGGTCCATCCCTCCCAAGTTTGCAGCATCTTAGCTGGGGTGGTCTGGCTTCTGCTCCTATTCCATTGGTCTCATTTCTGACCCCCTGGGGAAAGCAGACAGAACCTGCTGTCACACATCAGGGTTTCTACACCTGATCTTTCCAGCCTTGTTATGCATTACTTCCCTTCCTTTATTGTCCAGCCTAACTGACTTTTTCTATACTTCTCACACTCCTCCCATCTTCCATCTCAGTGCCTTTGTACTGGCCATTTCTCCATGCCCCAAATGCACTCCCTCCTCACCTCTCCCAAGACTGCTCAAATGCTACCTTCCATGTGTAGCCTTCCCTGATCCCCTGACTGCTAATGCCCTCCCTCTTCTCCTCCCTCTCTCCTTCTTTTATTAGCCTGTATTTAACTCCCTTGCATTTATTTTCTATTCATTCTATCTATACTTATACAGTGTATCCCAAAAGGATACTTTTAAGGATGCTTTTAAGACTTTTGGAACACCATGTATGCATATGCATTTTTTCCCATGCTAGACTATAAGCTCTTTGAGAGCACACTGTTTCATTTGTTGTTGTTTT
Organism: Notamacropus eugenii; assembly: GCF_028372415.1. Taxonomy (NCBI): domain Eukaryota; kingdom Metazoa; phylum Chordata; class Mammalia; order Diprotodontia; family Macropodidae; genus Notamacropus; species Notamacropus eugenii. The sequence continues at coordinate 127,683,624 of NC_092876.1, forward strand.
TGGCCTAACAACTAACACAATTCCTGGCACATAATAGGTGTTAAGAAAGGCTGGTTTGTTGACTTAGGTATCTGTGAGTGAGTATAGTGGTAATCAGCTCCTGGGCTGCTTCTGAGGCAGGTCACAGGTCACATGAGAAGGGACCAGACTTGTGATGATTGCTTTGTTTTTGAATTTTTGAGGGGTATGAACTGGTGCTGTGCCATCCAGATTTGGGCTAAGAGTCATGTATGTAATTTTCTTTTTGCAACTGAGCTCAATCCTTCGTCACTTGGAAAGGGTGTCCAGGGCCAGGCATCATACATGGCATTGCTAGAGCCAGATATTGAACCCAGACCTTGTGATTCCAAGCCTGAAGTCATTTCTACCTCAGCACATGGCACCTCTGGTTCTTCCTGTTACTTATTGGTGGCTAACTGGGCAGGACCTTCTCATTTGTGCCCATCCCTTGCTGAAGCTAGCTGCCTTCCTTCCAGCAGCCAAACATTCAGGATAAAAATTAATTAGTCCTTGATCCAGTTCTTTCATTGGACAAGACTGAGTTATTCAATTTTAGACTGGAGAAGACCTGCAAGATCCTGATGCAGTGTCTCCCCATCCCCTTTTCCCAGATAGAAAAAGTAAGCCCAGGGTAGTTAGATCAAATAGCTTCCACAATGGGAGACAAACAGGAGGCATTTGCTTCTTATCGGGGGTAGAGAGCACAGCAAGGTGTTTGGACTTGGTACAGAATAAATACATGTACCATTGTGCGGGCCCTTCTCCGGGGATTCCTCTCTGCGTTGTGCTTGATTTTATTGCCCATTTTCATTCAAATCCACCAAGGAATGGAGTGATTTTGTTTCTGCTCCTTTTTGAGAAACCTCAATTCTGAAGCCTCGTGGGAAGGCAGGATGAGGTCACCTCTGGGCTTGTGTCACATTGCAGGACAATTAAACAAAACAGGACTATGTCTGATGTTTTACAGACTCAGAATTGGAAGAAGTCTTCTGCTCCCACACCTGAGCAGGGATCACCTCTCTAGCATACTCAGCAAGCGATTGTCCAGCCTTTGCTTGAAGCCCTCCGATAAAGGGAGACTCACCACCTCCTGAGCCCATCCATTCCACTTTTGGACAGCTCCAGATATTGCCAAGCTTTCCCTCAACCCAACTGAAATACTCTCCACACCTTTGACCTACTCATAATTCTCTTCTCTGGGTCAAGGCAGTGCAAGTCTAAACCCTCTTTCTTACAACAATTCCTCACTTACTAGAAGACAATGACCTTCCTCAACCATGTTCTTCCACTACCTCCACCACCACCACCCACTCCATCTTCTTTGCCCCAGTTTGATCCTCATATGGTCTGGTCTCCACTCCCCTCCTCATCCAGATCACCCTGCCCTGGATGGATACACTCCAGTGTGTCAGTGTCCTTCCTAAAATATGGCAGCCCAGACTACTTTCTGCTTCCATTCCAGAGTGCTGAATACAGTGCTGTGCTTAACAAATCCCTGTTGACTCTATGAAGTTGGGATACACTCTTGCTCACTTCATAGAATCACCCTAGTAGCCTTTTTATCTTTTAACATTTTTAAAAAATTCTGAGTTCCAGTCTCTTCCTCCCACCCCTCCCCCACCCATTAAGGAGGCAAGCAGTAAGATATCAGTTACACATGTGAAGTCATGCAAAACCTATTTCCTTATTAGCCAGAATCACCCTCTCAGTGCTGGAAAGTGCTACAATTGGAATAAAAAGTCACTAAACCACAGAATTTCAGAGTTGGAGGGAGCCTCACTGTCTGTCTAGTTGAACAGCTCTTTTTCTACCTACTCTGTTAAAACTTTCTCTGCTCAAACCTACCTAGAGTGTTCCCTCAGTCCTTAGACCTCCCATAACAACTGCCCAAATTTATATCGTGATTCAGTTACAAAGAGTTCTACTCTGTGAGGTATCTGGGACAAGTATGATCACTGCCCCCAACTTTACAAATGAGGAAACCAAGGCTTAACCCAGTTAAGTGACCATCATGTGGATAATGGGTGACAGGGCCAGGGATGGAACCTCATTCATCTGGCTACTCTTTCTGTTTTGCAACTTTTTATTTAGTCCATCATCTGGCATTGATAGATTTCTGTGCATCAGTCTTCAGTTCACTTCTCCAAACATTTTGTAACTGCCTCTACTGTGCACTCAGGCACTGGAGATTGAAAAGCAAAAAACAGTATAGGCTCTGCCCTGTGGTAACTTATAGTTTGATAGGGAGGATCTGACATGTACAAATAAGTAAACAATCCACAAATATGAAGTGCCTACTATGTGCTTTCAGCTAGGGGCAGCTAGGTGGTGCAGTGGATAAAGCACCAGGCCTAAACTCCTCTTCCTGCATTGAAATCTGGCCTCAGACACTTACTAGCTGTGTGATCCTGGGCATGTCACTTAATCCTGTTTGCCTCAGTTTCCTCTGCGAAGTGAGATGGAGAAAGAAATGGCAAACAACTCCTGCATCTCTGCCAAGAAAATCCCAAATGTGGTCACAAAGAGTCAGATACAGCTTCAAATGACTGAACAGCAACAGCAGCAGCCCTAAAGTTCAGATGGGAGAGATTTATTCTTTCAGCCAAGGATCTCATTCACCCTTGAAAGAGAAACTTTGTGAAGACAGAGACCCAAATACTAATGTTCAGCTTTCTAGCACCTCTGGGTGCTAGAAACTCTGGGACAGATTAACTATGCAAATATTGTCCTGGTTAAATTCTGCCTAGGTTAAAAGCTTGCCACTCCCTCCTACCCCTTGTTGTAGGACCTGTTAAACTGTGACTGCCAAGATTCATTTTCTAGAGCAGCTAGCTTATGGTTTCTTTGATCTTTCTTCATAATATGTACAAGAATATGGTTTTATTCTTAGAATTTTGCAACTGCAAGTGCCATCTTTCCTCGTTCTGAGGAATGTAAATGAATCAATATTGCCTGCTCCAGAATAAATACACAAATACACGTATTTGTACATAGATACATTATTAATAAGTAAGACTTTGTCAAGCTCTTTGTATGTTGGAAGTTGATTTTGCCTCCTCTGTGAAATCTGAGTAAACATTCATAGATCATTGCATGTGAGGATAGGCAATTAGGTCAGTGATGCTGGAATGGAGAGATCATGGAGGGGAGGGATTGAAGAAAGAGATTGGAAGGGTGAGGAGGAGAATGGTGTTAGGGGTGGGGAAGCAGTGGAAAGCCACAATCAACCCCGAAAAGCATTGGATTCCTCATTTGAGAGTCAATAAACCAAACTGTTCTTCTGTCATTTGGCAGATTAAGAGACAGAACTCTGTGAGAAGATGTATGCCCATATGGAAGGCTAAGAGGTATAGTGGAGAGAGATCATGCTATAGTTGGAGTCAGAGACCTGAGTTCAAACCCTACTCCACACACTCATTAGCTGTGTGGAATTGGGCCTCTCTCTGCCTCAGTTTCTTCCTCTGTAAAATAGGGACAATAATAATCCCTCCTTCACTGGGTTGTTGTGAAGATCAAATGAGGCCACATATGTAAAGGGCATTGTAAACCCCAGAGCACTGTATAAATGCTAATTGTTATTATTGTGTCACATGACAAGTAGATATTCATTATCCCTTGCTTTTTTTTTTTTGCTTTTATTCCTAAAACCAGCTGAAAGTCACTTCCCCCTTCCCAAAAATATCTTCTTAGATCAGTTTCCATCTGGGCTCAGACAGCCCCATCATTTGTACCTAGCATCATAGACAAGACCTTCCATATCCCCCTTATCAGCTAACCTTGAGTAAATTGGGAACACATCAAGTCCTTATATTTTCAAACCCTTCAACTAATTACTGAACTCAGAGATCTCAAAGCATCCATTTGGATGTAAAGGTTTATTTCCCACTGATTACTATTCTGGGACCCCTGGAAAAGAGTGACTATCTTCAGCACATGTCAGATATGGGATTTTTTCCTATTGAAAAACAGAATGCTGGGAAGTGGCCTTTTGATTTGCCAATCTAATTCAGACCTGGCTATGGAGAAACACAGCATCCATCCCATTCTCTATTGAGGTTGGTTATACAAACTATCCTTCAATAAATTTTTTTTGGTCACATGAGTCTTATAAATGGACAGGTCATTTTCCCTTTTCCCCCCTACATAGACACTGAGTGGCCACTCATTTGGAGAAGCCTTTGCAAGCAAATGGAGGGACTCACATAGAGAAACTTCAGCTGCCTTGGATGACTCAGATTTACCTCTACTCTACTGATTCCTTAGTCTTACTGGCCCGTTCTCAATGTCCTACTTTGAAATTGGCATATGCACACCACTGTGACATTCACTAGGATTATAACTCAAGGTTGCCGCCTTCCCCTTACACCATCAGCTGCCTTTCCTTTTCAGTGTCTTGGTACGTGCTCCCCAACACACACCAGGCACAGTGCTGCTGCAGAGTCCTCTGCTCCCCAACCAGATCCTCCTAACTGATGTGTTACCCTAAGACAGGATCATCTCAGAGCTGCAGGTTCCCAGTGTGGTTTAAAGTGATTTTCTTAAAGTGCATGTCTGATCATGTTAAGCCCACACCCTCACCCCCTATTCAATAAACTCCAGTGGTTCCCTAAGACTCCAGGAACAGAAACAAAATGCTTAGTTTGGCATTCAAAGCTCTTCATAACCAAGTCCCCTCCTACCTTTATAGTTTTCTTAAACCTTACTTCCTAGCATAGACACTTTGATCCAGTGACACTGATCTCCTGGTTGTTTTGAGAACAAGACTCTCCATCTCTTAGCTCTGAACATTCTCTCTGGCTGTCCTCCATGCCTGGAATGCTCTCCCATCTCCATCCACTCTAACTACTGACCTCCCCAGCTTCCTTTAAGTCCCAACTACAATTCCATCCCTTACTGGAAGCTTTCCCCAATCCCTCTTAATTCTAGGGCCTTACCTCTGTAATTATTTCCTATTTATCCCGTATATAACTTACTTCGTTTATATTTGTGTGTTGACTCCCCCATTAGACTGGGAGCTCCTTGAAGGCAGGGACTATCTTTTGGCTTGGCTTGTAAGCTCACACATGGTAAAAGGGACTAGCTCTAGAAAGAAACCTAAAGGCTGCCCAGTTATGGAATCACAGACTTGGAGTTAGACAGTGCCTCAGAAGCCATCTAATCCAACCCCATCATTTCACAGATGAAGAAACTGAGGTTCAAGGAAGTTATATGACTTGCCTAACATCACATAGGCAATGACAAGAGATGGGTTACTAACCAACTTCTCCATTCATGATCCTTTGTTGTTCCTTGCCCATTACACTCTTCTCTGCTGACTCTAGGCTTTTTTAACTGGCTGACCCCCATGCCTGGAATGTTGTCCCTCCTCATCTGTGCCTGTTGAAGTCCCAGCTGAAATCCGACCTCCAGCAAGAATCTTGCTTAATGTGATTGCCTTCCCTCTGTTGATTATGTCCAATTCATCCTGAATGGAGCTTGTTTGGACATAGTCATTTGCTTATTATCTCCCCAATTACACTGTCAGCTCCTCAAGGGCAGGAACTGTCTTTTGCCTTTCTTTGTATCCCCAGCACTGAGTATATAGTGTTGGGCACATAGTAGGCACTTAATAAATGCTTATTGACTTAATAGATATTCAATGAATGGGCTGTTGCCTCACCCTAAGTAAGTACCCGCAAAGACCTTGCCCTAAAGGGCCAAGGTCTCCCAGTGCATCCTGGGTCATCTCCAGTCATCCTGATGAATATCTGGTCACTGAATTCAGATGGCTCTGGAGAAGTGAGATTGGTGACTTTGCACAGCTCTCCCTCACTCAAAACAAAGTCAAGTGCAAGTCATGTCATCATTTCTCTGATGGCATGGTCAATGAAGGACGAACACAAAATCCCCAATACTTAGAATAGTGCCTGGCACATACTAGGTGCTTAATAAATATTTATTGATTGATTAGTACAAACCCCTCATTTTAAAAAAAAAGTAAACTGAGGCCAGAGAAGGGAAGAAAATTGTTCAGTCATACAGTAGGGTTGTTGTAGAATGAGATCTAGAATCCAAGACTCCAGAACTTTAGTCCACTTCTCTTTTCATGACACCCTAAGCTAAGGGATGTATTAGGTACCATGGATCAAACTAAATTCATTGCCAGTCTGTGGTGCCCAAGGAGGTGCATGTTCTTTCAGACAAACTGGTCCCAGAGGCCACAGATTTATCCATAGACCTAAAGGATGCAAAAGCTAAAAGACAACTTAGAGACAGGGACAAGAGACACATGATCATGAGCTGACACACATGTACATGTTCACATGTACCTTCAACATGCAGTCATACACAGGGGCAAGGTTGCCTATGGTCCACCAGTGGCACTATCATAGAGCTGGAAAGAATCTTAAGGCCATCAGCTTGCAGATTAGAAGACTGAGGTGGGGAGAGAAGAAAGGCCTTGTCCAAGGCCAGCTATGAATTAGGGGGCAGGAGAGAAATCATAGGAGATAAAACCTCAGCCTCACACAGTTGGTATGCTACAGCAATGCAAACTATTCATAACTACAGGAAAAGTAAGCTTCAATTCCTACTCCTTCACCCTCTGAATTGTCAACAATTCCTCAATGAGATTTCTCTGTGGGTCCTTTGTCCCATGATAATAATCCCTGGAGGAAAACTATGAACCCACTGTCCCAGAGCCAGACTGTGTATACTCCCCCACCTGCCTCAGGATATTAGGACTTGGAGTGTTTTTGTCTAATGCCATCAGCTCACGTCCCCATTCCTGTGTGTCCTCCCCAGTGTTCACCACTAGCAATTAGCACCCCATTTTCATTTAACTAATTAATATCAATTAGCTTTAAAAAGGAATTTTTACAATGTCAAGTATTTTAATTGACTTAATTTAATTTAAAAAGGAATTTACAGCAAGAACAGAAGCAAAAAAGCATCTCCCCCTGTCACCTTTAGCATTCTCTCCCCTATCCCGTCTCTTTCCCTGGGGAAGAGTGAGCTCAAAGTTAAGGCAGGTTCTACAAAGAATTCTGCCCCACCAAGTTGACTTCTGAATTCAGTGGATGGGTTGCTGTGGCTCTCCCTTGGCTGCCTTTTCTCTATGCCTGGTCACCCTATTCCTCACCACTGGGCTCCTGGCACATGCCAGAATGGACTCCTCCACCTCCTGGACTTTAGGTGGTTCTGTCTCCCTGAGTTTTGAAGCTCACATGAGTCACAAGGTTGGACTTCCCAGTTCACTTGCCATTTTCCATCTGCAGCTCTGCCTGTCTGAACTCCATGGAGCAAGATGTTGGGTACCCACTGGTGCATGCCCTCTTCTCTCCAGCTTCCTTCTGTGGGTTGTCTTCCTCCATCAGACTGTAAGCTCCTTGAGAGCAGGGACTGTTTTTTTCTTATTTGTATCCCTAGCTTTTAGCACAGTGCCTGGCACACAGTCAGTGCTTAATAAAGCAAATTTATTGAATTGAATTGAGTTGTAGCTATCCCCAGTACTACACTTAAAATCAGGGAAGAACATAAGCAACTGAGACAGAGACAATAGCAAGGCTATGTACTCATAGCACATGTGGCATCAATCCAAGGAGTAGGGGAAAGGCCCAAGGCCTTTTTCCTGAATGTTCCCCATTTCCAGCTCAGTAGCCAATCAATGATCCAACTCCTCCCCACATAGTCAGCAGACCACAACTATTTACAGAATGCCAGCAAGCCCATGCAGCAATTCAGGGAGTGGGGCCCTTCCATTAGATGTCATCATGAAGTTCTTTAGCCTCTTCCACATGGGCTGGTGGCAGGCAGAGTATGCTAAGCTTGAAAATGGAGCTCCCTTGACTGGGCCCCTATAAGTTTTATAAAGCCACAATGGGGCTAGATGGCACCAATGTCATTATCTCAATTTTACAGATGATTTTTAGGCAGCTTAACTGGTTTGTCCACGATCACATAGCTGGTGTCAGAGTCAGGCTTTTGTCCTAGAACTCTTAATTTGTTATCAATTAGAGTGAGCAGGCCCCAGAGTGAGAAAAGGGGTCTCCTATTAGACCTTTCCTAAATATCCCTTCTCTTGTTTTGAAGTCTCCTGAATATCAAGTGAACTGAAACTCATTCCTGCTGCTTGGATGGAGTGGGACCCTCTGAGCTTAGCACAGTTCTCTGCACATAGAAGATTCTTAACAAATGCTAATGATCTAGTACAATACAATACTGTATCATATTATACCATACCATATCACATCATATCGTATATCATCTTATAATGTATCATGTAATATAATATTATGCTCTACAGTTGACTGTATGAGATCTGAATAATTCACATGTCAATTTCACTTTGTACTTGTTAAGTACTTACCATCTGTTCTTTTATTGTATACCCTATTAGGGAAGTAATAGAAATATTATTATGTCTATTTTATACATGAAGAAACTGAGGCCCAGAAGGGAGAAATAACTCACCCAAGCCTCTCAGTCATTTTCTCTCACTCCTAGTCTGATGATGACCCTTCTATGTCCTCACACTGACCTTGCTAAAATGGCAGAATGCCTGTTCCTTCCCTTCATCTCCCAGGATCCCAATGTACAAAAACACCAAGGTAAGATAACTTTCTTGGGAAAATATCCCAGCAAAGAGAGGATTCAAATCAATAAAAAACAAAAACATATAACAAGTGGGAAGGAATTCTGGGCCCCCAAAAGAGAGATTGGACTCCAATTTGGCAAGTGCTATGAACTCCTCCAAAGCAGTTAGATTTATAGTAGGGGCGTTTTCAATTTCCCCATGGATGGCTGTCTGCCTCCCAACGCACTGACTTAAATACTAACAGGCCATTGCTGGAAATCCAGCCAGATTGATTTGGGGGGTGGGGGAAGAAGAGGAGAAGCAGGGGCCAAGATTAATTTGACTTGGAATCATCCCAGAGTTTGCACATGCTGACCACAAAAGGGGATGTCTTGGATCATTCTGGGGGGAGATGTGGGTTATTTACTATTCATTTCAACATATGCATCTCCTTCTTCAAATGCCTCCAGGGAGAGATGAAACCCTCCAGAACACCTCCAGCCAGGTTCCCTGGTAAAGAGGCAGGGGAATGTGAACGTTCTCAACTTCAGAGCCATTGGAACAAGTGATGGGAAGAAATCAGAATTAGGCTTCAGATTCACATGTCCTTTCTTTACTCTCCAGTCACTGTGGTAGAGGAAGCCCTGGGTTTGAGTATGAGAGACGTTGATTCATGGATCAGAAAGTCTCTGAGTTGGAATGGGCTTTGGATGTCTTCCATTCTGAAACACACAAAGCTGGAATGCCGTCTACAATATCTCTGAGCAGTGGTCACTCAGCCTCCGCTTGAATTGTTCAGTCAGGCAACAAGCACTTATTAAATGCTTACTGTGTGCCCAGCACTAATGATATAAAGAAAGGCAGTAAAACACTGACCCTGCTTTCAAGGAACTCACAGTCTAATAAGGGGAAAAGCACACAAACAGCTATGACCAGATACAGACAAGATGAATTGTAGATAGTCTCAGAGGGAAGGTACTAGCATTAAGAGGGATCACAAAAAACTCCTCACAAAGATAGGATTTTTAGTTCCCATGAGTCATTTCACTTTAGGATATTTCTATTTGTTGGAAAATTTTTCCCTATGTTGAGCCAAAATCAGCCTCTCTTGGCTCTTGGCTCTTCCCCCCCAAGCTCTGCCCCCACCCCAAGCCATCAAGTAGAAAGGCAGTGCTGGATTTGAAGCCAAGAAGATCCAGGTTCAAGTTGAGCTCAGTCACTTACAAGCTGGGATGACTCACTTTTCAGTGCCTCACTTTTCTCATTTCTCAAATGAGAGAGTTGGGTTTGACAGCCTCAAAAGTCCCTTTCAAGCTCTAAATCTGTGTTCTTGTGGTCCTATGCCTTTTTCTCTGCCCGAAAGTCCAACATTATAAATTCATTCTTTTGGGTCCTGTTGCCCCACTTACAGGTCACGGAGCTAATAAGAGTCATCACTGGGACCAGAATTCAATGTGATTTTCCTCATACCACATTTCCTGTGGTATTCTGAGCTACCTTAAAATAGTTCTCTCATCCTAGCAACCTTGTGGATATAGCTCATTTGGTGCTATATATAGCTAGTTAGTCAGGCAACATTATTAATTGAGTACCCAGTGTCAACTGATCACTCTGTTGGGTTCTTTGGAAACAAGTAGGGGAAAAGGGACATGGAATAATAGTGGTAGTAGAAGAAAAAAGCATTAATAATGATAATGTTAATTTACCTTTGTATTGCAGACAGTCTTAACTTGGGGTCCATGGACCCTCAAGACAAATACTTTCTTCACTATAATTTATTTCCTTTGTAATCTTATTTAATGCATTTAAAACATGATTCTGAGAGTAGTTCATAGATTTTTCCAGATAGTTCTCCTAGTGAGGAGAAAGACCTAAGTTCAAATCTGGCCTCAGATACTCACTAGCTGTTTGACTTGGGCAAGTCACTTAATGCTGTTTCCCTCCTCTGTTTCTTCATCTGTAAAATGAGCTGGAGAAGGAAATGGTCAACTACTCTATTATCTTTGTCAAGAAAACCAGAAATGCAGTCACAAAGACTCAGATACAACTGAAAACAACTGAACAACAACATGGGCCATTGGGGTCCATTCCTAATCTGAAATTCTGGGATAGTGTCCAAGAGTCTGGGGTCACTTGCATACCATGGTAAGACTATGGAGTAGGATTTTAGTGAAGGAATAATGAGAATGATACTAAAACCTTACATTTGTGCCATAGGGCTTGCTCTAGACCTCTTAACATTATGTGGATATTGATGGATTATGCAGGATGTCTATTGATATTATGATATTCTTGATTATCCCTCAAGATACATACACAAAATTTAACTGCAACTCAAAATGGATATAAATTGCAAGGAGGGAAATTAGGTTGAATATAAGGGAAAATTCATAAAACTTCATAATGTTGAATGCTGTCCAATGTAGAATGGGCTTCTTTGGAGGGTAGTAGACTCCTCCTCCCCGTGGGTCTTCAGGCAGAGCTGGTGACCACTTTTCATTTGTGATCTGGAATATAAGGCCAGAAAGACCCCTTCCAGCTCTGAAATTCTGTGATTCCAATTCTGGGAAATGAAAGAAGCTGAATATACTATACATATCAAAAATAGAGAGAGATAATTTCTCCCAATGACAGGGTATAGTAAATATAGAATATAGGGCTTAGAGTCAGGAAGACGTAAATTCAAATTCTGCTGTAGACATTAACTAGCTTTGCGACCCTGGGCAAGTCATCTCTCTCAACCCTCAGTTTTGTCATCTATAAAATAGGAAATAATTGCACCTCCCCCACAGGACCGTTGTAAGTAAGTATCAAAGGATAGATAGGTGGAGAAACAAATAGATAGACAGATAGACAGACAGACAGACAGACAGATAGACAGATAGATAGATAGAGATATGTATATTTACAAACATATGTATATATACATATATATTTAAGAATCTACAAGAATATAAAAGAAAAAATCCGCAGACATTTCAAAAATACATGAAAAGGGGGACCAAGTTTTAAGAAAACTTTTAGCATGCAAAACCAACAAGAATGAAAAGCCTCATTTTGATATAAAAAGCAAAGGGAACTATGTGATTAATATTAGCTATCACCATGGAGACAGCATAGGGTGATAATGAAACAGCAATGGCATTGTTTCAATGAACAAGTACCCTAATGTAATCTCAATGGGGAAAGGGGGGGATAAGAAAATAACAGTAATGTTTTTGATTAACAACTAAATGGCACAAAGGGATTTGAGGGGATTTATATTAGTTTTTTCTAAGTAAATAATAATTATTTTTTATTAAAGATACAAATTAGTGCATGGAGTGATCTTTATTCATTCAGTTTTTATTCTTTTCGTTTACCGAAAGGAAGTCTAAGCACTACTGAAAACAGAAAGACAATAAGGTACAGTGGAGTCAAGTCAATTGTGTTCCTCCTTCATTGCTGAAGAACATGCCATCAGAGAAATGATGACATGACTTGCACTTGACTTTGTTTTGAGTGAGGGTGGGCTGTGCAGGTCACCAACTTCACTTCTCCAGAGCCATCTGAATTCAGTGACCAGATATTCATCAGGATGACTGGAGATGACCCAGGGTGCACTGGGAGACCTTGGGCCCTTTAGGGTGAGGCAACAGCCCATTTATTGAATACCTGTTAGGTCAATAAGCATTTATTAAGTGCCTACTATGTGCCCAGCACTATATACTCAGTGCTGGGGATACAAAGAAAGCAAAAGGCAGTTCCTGCCCTTGAGGGGCTGACAGTGTAATTGGGGAGATAATAAGCAAATGACTATGTCCAAACAAGCTCCATTCAGGATGAATTGGACATAATCAACAGAGGGAAGGCAATCACATTAAGCAAGATTCTTGCTGAAGGTGGGATTTCAGCTGGGACTTCAACAGGCACAGATGAGGAGGGACAACATTGCAGGCATGAGGGGCAGTCAGTTAAAAAAGCCTAGAGTCAGCAGAGAAGAGTGCAATGGGCAAGGAACAACAAAGGATCATGAATGGAGAAGTTGGTTAGTAACCCATCTCTTGTCATTGCCTATGTGATGTTAAGCAAGTCATATAACTTCCTTGAACCTCAGTTTCTTCATCTGTAAAATGATGGGGCTGGATTAGATGGCTTCTGAGGCACTGTCTAACTCCAAGTCTATGATTCCATAATTGGGCAGCCTTTAGGTTTCTTTCTTTTACCATGTGTGTGCTTTACCATAGGTCACCTAAAGACAACTGACAAGGATGAGTGGACTACAATAAAATAGCAGTGAAGACTTCTGCAGAAGAATCTATGTAACAAAACCATTTTGGGACATTATTGTCATCTACAAAGCTTTTTTTAAATATTTGATGTGTCAAAATTGTCCCCATTGGAAGAATAAATCAAAAACTGAAAGCATAATGGATATCTTTATTGTAGTATAAAAAGCTAGATACATTATAAAATAATGTGAAATGCTTAAGAAAAACTAACAAGAGTTATTTAAATTTTAATGATCAAACATTATGGGATGGAATTTTGTTCTTGTACACAATACCTTTATTTTGTACATTATCATTGGTGATCATGCCATCTTTTTATACATGTGTACGTGTGTATATCCAGCAAAACTGCAGCTTTAATAAATTTATAACTGCCTTTATAGAGTGTTAAAAGAAAAACAAAATCTAAAATAAAATTTATGTTTAGAATATTAGAAGAAGGAGGAGGAGGAGAAGAAGAAATCTGTATAAAGCACGAATTTTAACCCAGAGCATGTGAACCACATCATCGACCCCCTTCCTCCTGATATGACACTAAAGTCGTCATACCTGAAGCTGAGATCCACCTGTGTCCTTCCTCTTTGTTGTATTTGTCCTTCGTTCTCAAAGAGGACCATGACATCAGGGAGATGATGACATGACCTGTAGTTGACTTTGATTTGAGCAAGGGAGGGCAGTGCAAAGTCACCAACCTCACTTTCTTCTCCTGAGCCATCTGGGTCCAGTGACCTGATATTCATTAGGTGGAGTAGAGATGGCCCAGAATGCAACAGGAGACCCTGGCCCTTTCAGGCTAAGGTCTTATAGCATTCTCACTTGAGTGAGATACATCCATCCAATGAACAGGCTTCTTTAAGTAGTTACTCAAGTGACATAGCTGTATCTATCTTTCTGGTGGCCATATCCTTTGCCTTATTTAAACCCTGTTTCTCTTGGCTGCCTTCCTCACGAAGTTAGCTTTCTCAGGTTAGAACTTGTGCCTTTGTGTGAGATAAGATGTACTTCAATCAAAAACTCACTACCTCAATCTAGACTGCCTCCTCTAAGAAAATCTTTTCACTTCAGACCACTACTAGGTGGCACAGTGCTGAATTTGGAGTCAGGAAGATCTGGGTTCAAATCCTGCCTCAAATACTAGGTGTGTGACTGTGAGCAAGTTGCAAATCTTCATTTGCCTTAGTTTCCACATCTGTAAAATGGGGATAATAGTAGCTCCTACCTCACAAGGTTGTTGTGAGAATAATGCATATAAATTGCTTTGCAAACTTTAAAGCCCCATATAAACGCTGGAGATGATTAAGTTCCCAAATGCAGCTGTAATAGGCTGTCACCTCTGTATGGTGACCATGACCAAGATTAAAAGCAGAGAAACTTGTAAAAATCAAAATTGCTCTCTATGAATCTCTAGGAATTCAGGAGAAATTTTAAATCCCAAAGGAATGGGCAGTGAGTGTGCAGGAGAAAGAGCACAGGACTGGAAATTAAGAGACCTAGATTTTCAGTGCAGGCCTAGTTATAATAACAGCTAACATTTAATATAGCATGTGCTATGGGCCAGGCACTGTGCTAAGTACTTTACAATGATTATTTCATTTGATCCTCCCAACAACCCTGGGAGGTAGGTGCTATTATTATCATCCCCATTTTACAAGTGAGGAAACTGAGGCAAACAGGGGTTAAGTGATTTGCCCAGGGTCACACAGCTATTGCATCTCTGAGGCTGGATTTGGACTCATGTCTTCCTAACTCCAAGCCTGATGCTCTATCCACTGTGTTCCCAGCCTCCTCTGTGCCTATCATTAACCTTGTTTTCTCCTTTGCAAGATTAAGTAGTTGGACTAACAAAGTCATGTGCAAGTCATGTCATCATTTCTCTGATGGCATGGTCTTCTTCAGCAATGAAGGATGAACACAAACAAAACAAAGTTGGACTATATAACCTAAGTGTTTCCTTCCACACCTAAAATGTCGTTATTTTTAGCTCCTCCCTCTTATTCCTTTGGCCTCCCAGGAGTTCCTCACCAGTCCTGCAGTAGTCCCACTTATCTTCACCCACCAAGAAACCAGTGGCTTATCATCATCCTCATTCCCAGTTAGGGAACTCTCTTGACCAACAAAGGTCAGCATCTCTGGAATTTAGAGTGTCAGAGTTACCAAGAGCAAAGAGAGGTTCAGTGTGTCACCCAATGTCACACAAAGAGCATGTCACATCCTTCTACCTTGAGCCCACATCCAAGGCCAGTTCTCCATCCACTATGCCATGCTGCCTTGAGCAGATCTGGCATGCACTATGCTAAATGCTGGGGATTCAAAGAAAGGCTAAAGACAGTCCCTGCTCTCAAGAAGCTCACTAGTCAATGGAAGAGACAACATTCAGTCAACTATGTACAAAGAAGATACAGACAAGATAGACTTGGGGTAGTGTCAGAGGGAAGGGACTAAGATTAAGGAGGACTGGAAAAGGCTTCATGCAGAAGGTGAAACTTTAACTGAGACTTGAAGGAAACTGGAGGAGGTAGGAGGAAGACACAAGGAAGGAAAGCATTCCAAGCATAAGGGACAGCCGGTGAAAATACTCAGAATCGGAAGAGTGTCTTGTTTGAGAAACAGCTAGGAGGTCAGTATCACTAGATGACAGAGTACATGAAGGGGAGTGAGGCATAAGACTAGAAATGGAGGAAGGGTCGGGTTACAAAGGGCTTTAAAAATCAAACAAAGGATTTTATATTTGATCCCTGAGATAACAGGGAGCCACTGGAGGAAAATCCCCTTTCTGAGCTTAAGCTTCCCCTTGTAGAATGAAGGGGTAAGATGAGATGACCTCTACCTTCTAGCTCTACCTTTATTTTTCTTGAGAAGACAGAGCAGAGGAAACCAAATGTCCTTGCAGCTCCCTCTTCATTTGGATGGAGTCCGCTTCCAAAGGAAATTGGGGTAGATGCTCAAAACCACAGTACAATTTTTCATAGGAAAAACACTGAAGCCCTTCCAGGTCAGCCCCTGAAAAATATTTTGGACCTTTCTTAAAAGATGAGCCAAATTGAATCCAAAGCATGGAAACATGGCCACGCCTCACCTCCAGCTGCAGTTCATGACCAGAGAGACCTTTCAGGAGACGAACTCACGGTGAAGAAACTGGCTTTGCCTGAGATGAAGTGGAAGGGTAAAGAAAGATGGAGTCCAGAGACAAGGCCAAGAAGCTTTCGGGTCTCATTAATTGTCCTCCAGATGTTAGCCACATCACTGACATCAGCTGTTTCAGAGCAGACAGCCATGGAGGAGTTGAAATTACAGTGTACTTCCTGGCCCAATTCTTTTTCAATTTTACTCTGAAAAGGGTGAATTTTGTGATGGTGATTTTTTTCTAGGTCAGTTGTTGACAGCACTCCTGGCTTGGGCTTACATTCAGCATTTCTGGAGGAAATGACCAGTTTGGGATTGACTGTCTGCGCCAGTGACAGTTTTTACACAGCCAAGAAAAAGCCCAATAAAAATGGAATCATCCACTCCAGGGTTCCCAAGCAAAATCCCAAGGATGTCTCTTTGTCAGTCCCCCACTACCTTACCCCTGGTCAACACTGCACCTATTGTCTCTGCACCTATGGGCAGTGGGAGGCAGCTCACTCTACAGAATCTTACCTCTGCTACCCATACCCTGTGGGACCTTGGGCAAATCACTTCCCCAAAACCTGGATCTCAGTTTCCCTACTTGTAAAGTAAGAGTGTTTAATGATCTGTTAGGGTCTTTCCAGTCCTGGGAGTCTTAGATCCCATTCCCTGAATCTGCAGATATATGGTCAGCTGTTTTTTGAGAGGCAGTGTAGAGCAGTGGGAAGATGCCTGCCCCTACAACCAGTTTGCCAAAGCCTGGACAAGGCCTTTGGGCATCCTTATCAAGATCTGAAAAGTGTGCCTCAATCCCTTTGCCCCCTATGTGGCACTGTCCCACTGGAGGCTTGGAGGCTTTGCTAGGACCCATTTCATGCTTCAGAGATCCATGATTTCTTCTCAGGTTTGTGGGCTCTGTGAGCAGAAGATTGTGGTGAGAGTTTCTTTTCCTTTAGTATTCAATGATTCCAAAGCACACTTTTACCTGAGTCATACAACCCTATGAAAGAGATAGTCATTCCCATTTTACCGTGGAAGAAACTGAGACTCGGAGTCAAACAACTCAGAGGAAGTGAATTGTTTAAGATCACAAACCTTTTAAGTTGCTAGGTGGGGTCTTCCAATGAGAGCCAGAACTAGACCAGAGCAGAACACGCAAGACAAAACCTTCTGCTTCGGTTACACATCTGGAGATGAGTTCAAATCAATATCCTTTTTCATGTGACTTTTTAGAGAGGGATGACTCTGCCTGGGGTTCAAGGCTTCTCACAACCTGAAAGCAGTCTACCTTACCAACCTTTTCTTATATTGTTCCCCACCATGCATGCTCTGTGCTCCAGCCCTTTTTGTCCCCCAGATTTCCCCTGTGCCATCAAGCTTTTGCATTTTTATGCACATGATTTCCTGTCCTAGTCAGTGATGTGGTACATTGAACAGACGGTTTGACTTGGAGTCAGGAAGGCCTGAGTGAAAATCTGACTTCAGACTCCTACAAGCTGTATGACCCTGAACGAGTCATTTAACTTCTCAGCCTCAAGTGTTTTCATCTGTAAAATGGGGATAATAATGGCACCTACTCCCCAAGGTTGTTAGAAGAATAAAATGAGAATATATAAACATATACATATATATTTTATATGTATACATACATATAAAATATATAAACATATACATATATTTCATATGTATACATACATATATGCATACAACATTTAATTATAATGTACACTGAGATTTTTTTTAGAGTGAGTACTCACTGATTTGATCACAAACAACATTAATTTTTATTCATCAAACAGACTAAAAAACCTAAAACTTAATTAAACTTTATGTTTTTAAATGAACAGCTAAACTTGACTTTAAAAATGATAAAAAAAAAACAAAAAAATTTAAGACACTGGGGCATGTCAGGCCATACCTAGGAAGACACTTATGTTCTCTGTGCTTGGAATGTACTCTCTGTCTCTATGGAAGAGTTTGAGTTGCCTCTGTCAGAGTTATCTAAAAGTCCAAAGATCTCTGCCCCAGAATCACAAAATCTTATAATCAGAATTGATTCCAGAGGCTTTGTAGCCCAATCCATATCTGAAAAATATAGATAGATAGTCAGTGAACAAGCACCTA
The DNA here is from genome assembly GCF_028372415.1 of Notamacropus eugenii. Lineage (NCBI taxonomy): Eukaryota > Metazoa > Chordata > Mammalia > Diprotodontia > Macropodidae > Notamacropus > Notamacropus eugenii. The sequence goes on from NC_092876.1 coordinate 127,701,681, forward strand.
CTATTTAAGTGCCAGGAGCTATGCTAAGCACTGAGGATACAAAGAAAAGCAAAAAGAGTTATAATGAATATATAGAAAGGTTAAAAGATGAGAAGAGAGATAGGAGATAAACAGATAGAAGGATGGATGGATAGATGAAAGATGAAGAGATAGATAAAGGATAGATAGAAGATAAAGAATAAATGGATGCACAGATGGAAAGATAGAAGGATGGGTGGATAGAAAATGCGAAGATGGAGGGATGAATGGAACAATAGATAGGAGATAGAATAGATAGATGAGAGAGAGAAGACAGGGAGAGAAAGGTGAGGAAGAGAGAGGAGAGAGAAAGGGAAGGAGAAAGGGGGAAAGAGGGAAAGAGGGAGAGAGATAAAGGGAGGGATGGAGAGAGGGAGAGAGAGGAAGAGAGAGGAAGAGAAAGAGAGAGAAAGAAGAAAGAGAGAGGGAGAAGAGAGGAAAGGAGAGAGGGCGGGGATAGGGACAGAGCGAGAGCACACATACATTATCAATCACTCACTATGTGCCAGGCACTGCACTAAGCAGAACATAAAAATAAAAGGAAGCAAGACAGTCTCTGTCTTTGAGGAGCCAGCCTTCTAGCAGAAGAAGACAACACATTGGGTGGTGTGTCTGGAAACATCTGGAAAATGCTACATAGACTCTGAATCAGGTAAGAGGAGGCTGAAGTTGGGCTATCAAAGCCCAGGGCCGTTAAAGGATGAAGCCCCTGTTTTCCAGTGGGGAGGAAAGAGAGATGATGGCCGCAGGAGAGTCTGTAGGAGGCAATATGACTAGTGGGTGTAGTGTATCAGGTACTATATATCTGCAAGTTATCATCTCACCTTTCCTTGAAGATCTCTAATGAGGGGGAACTCAGTATCTCTCCCCAGGCAGCTCTTTCTACTTTTAGATAGGTCTCATTGTTAGGAAGGGTTATTTATTTTTTTTGTTTTTTTAATTGTTTTTGGCTTTTTTTGCATTCATCAAAAGTCTGCCACTCTACAACTTCCACCCATGGGTTCTAGTTTTGCCTTCCAGGACCAAGTATAATGACCTAATCTCTTCTCTACAATACAGGCCTTCAAATGCTTAAGGAAGATCATCATGTCCTCCTCCTTCTCTTCTCTAGACTTTATATGCCCAGTTCCTTGAATAAGATGCATCTTCAACCAGAATGGTCTTGAGACCCTTTGCCATCTTGACCACTTTCCTCTGGATGCCCCCTAGATAGGCAAAAGCTGAATGGCAATATGTCAAGGATGGGGTGGAGGTGGCTTTTGCTCAGGTAAGATGCAGGTTGGCCAGAGGTTGACTCCTAAGAGTCTCTGAAATGCCATCTGCTTCGTGAATCCTTTCCTAATCTCTGGTTCAGAGTAATGACCCTTGCTTGACCAGTTCTAGATTTGAAATCAGACCTGGGTTTAAATTTCAGCTCTATCCCTTTCCTGTTTATACAGTCTTGGAGTTGTTACTTAACATTTCTGGGCCTTAGTTTTCTCTTCTGTAAAGTGGAGTTGGACCGGATGACCGTCTAGCTCTAAATCTTTGACTCTTTTTAGAGGTAGCTAGGTGATACAGTGGATAGAGTGCTGGGTCTAGAGTCAGGAAGATTCACCTTCCCGAGTTCAAATCTGACGTCAGATCCTGGGCAAGTCATTTAACCTTGTTTGCCTCAGTTTCCTCATCTATAAAAATGAGTTGGAGAAGGAAATGGCTTGGGATCAGAAAGATCTGAGTTCAAATCCAGCCTTAGATACTTACTAGCTGTGTGACCCTGGGAAAGTCATTCACTTTCTGCTTCAGTTACCCTGACTGTAAAATAAGGATAATAATCACATCTACCTCCCAGGATTGTTGTGAGAATCAGAGGAGATGATGTTTGTAAAGCACTTAACACAGGGCCTGGCACATAGTTCGTGCTTAGTAGAAGCTTGTTTCCTTCCTTTAATGCACTTATCATGTAAGATCACCTCTCAGAGATACCTGTATTGGTCTTATTTCCCTGAACCCACTTGATGGCCCATGTTGGCTGTCCAACTGCTACTTTACCTGCTCCCTGACATTCCGTCTCTCCATTGGTCTCCATTCTTGTATTGAGGCAGGGGACAGGACATCAAACCTTCCTCCTATGTTGCTGCCCATGACTATTTTCAGTGGTGGCTGCAGGGCTGGCCCTGATACAGCAGCTCTCCCATTGGCTCATCTCTGTTCCACAGAAGTTAAGGCTGCTGTCCCTCTTTCCAGAATTTATGGATAGCCTCCCTTTATGTCACCCTTACAGGATTCTTCCTTTTTCTCTCACCTTGGTAAGCATTCTCCCAGCTTCTTTGTCAAATATCAGAGCCCTCTAGCCTTCCCTCCACTAGAATGCCCTTCTCTAGTTTCCTACCAACAATTGAATTGCAGAGCAGGAAAGTGATTTACCTAAGGTCACATTAGAAGCAGAACCAGAGCTCAAAGGCAAATCTCCTGACTCCCCGGTGCCATGTTTTGTTTTTTTTTCCACTACCCCATTCAGTCTCTTTTCCATCTGTGTTACAAAACTGGAGCCAAGAATAGACAGCAGACCTTCTTCATAAGCTCACTCACAAGGATTAAGTTTCTAGCCTCATTAGTCATTTCAAATGACATAGCCAACACTTTCAGCCAGCACCACAAACCTGTAAAAAGTTCATATGTGCCTGTCTCCTCGACTAATCAGAGGAACTACTGTATGTGCAGCAGGCAGCACAACAGACCAGCCAATCACTAGTATTTCCAAATTGGTTTTGATTAATTACACAGACTCAGCTTTAATTGGTGCCAACATCGCTGCCAGAGAGCTTATGGGGAAGCAGGATGTTATGCTTTCATTCCCTTAAGTCACATAAAATCATGAAAGATGGGGTAAAGAATCACTTGTAGTTCAGAATTTATTGACCGTGCAGACCCAGAAAACACAAACATCACCATTTTGACTGCCTCTGAAGCCAACTCCTGCTCTCTGATGCTGTGCAGGGGTCTCCTCTGCACCTCCAAGGCCATGAGCCCTTGGCTACTGAAGTATTGGATTCAGCTATAAAGCACCCACTCTGTGCAGAGTGGCCTCCAACACATAGTTTCTAAGACAGTTACAATTAGGCACTTACTACGTGCAGAGAAACCTCCAAGGGGTGGTTTCCAAGGCATTTGTGTTTATGTGTCTTAGCTGGTAAAGATCAGAGGCAAAGCATAAACACAAGTCTTCCTAACTCCAAGTCAGCATACTATCTCTAATAATGACAATAATAATTTCAATGACATTTATTATGTGCAGAGTGGTACACAAGACATAATTATAATCTATGTGAGGAGAGAAAGAATGAAAAAGAGAATGGAGAGATGAGAGACAAATACCTAGGGCCACTAGGTGGTGCCATAGTGCATAGAGTACTGAGAATGAAGTCAAGAAGGCCTGAGTTCAAATGTGACCTCAGACACTTACTGTTTGACCTCGGGCAAGTCACTTAACCTCTGTTTGCCTCAGTTTCCTCATCTGTAAAAAAGGGAATCATAATAAAAGTAAATAAATAATAATACCTTCCAAGGTTGTCGTGAGGATCAAATGAGATATCTGTAAAGTGTTTAACACAGTACCTGACACAGTCATCACAATATAATATAAACACCGGCAATGACGATGACGTTGATGATGATGACAACGATGAGAGTAACACTGACTTAGAGTTGGAATGGCCTGTGTTCAAGTCATGCCTGTGAGACAAACATATTATATGATCTGTGTCACCATAGGCAAGTCACGGGACTTCTCTGTGCCGTGAAAACTCTCTAAGGCTAGTTGCAAATGAATTGCTAGAGGTGGAGAGAGTTCTTCACACTGATGAAATCACAAGACTGGAACAAAAATAAAGGTAACTGAACTCTGAGCTAGATGTCTCACGACTGAAGTCTCAACTTTATTACCCTGCAGTGACGGGCAAATAAGTCTCTTACTCTCCCAGCTGTCCCAGGTAACTTTCTAAGATCCTAAGTTTCAGAGGAGTTGTTGATCTGCACTAAGGGAGGGAGTTTCCACACCAAGAGTTCACCTATGCTGATGCAAACCTAGGTCAGAAGAAAAAAGAAAGAACACATTGCCAAATTCAACATATGATTTCTAATGAATGCTTGGCCCCTAGGGGAGATAGGAACAAAGTATATACCAACACTTAAAGGTAATTAACAAGATAATTCAGGGAAAAGGAAGAACCCTGTTGGGGAGGAAAAGGGTCATGATTCAAAGTCTGAATCTGAGAAAGAAAACCAGAGTCTACAATGAGTTGATTAAGAAGGTCCCCAGAAGACCAAACCGAAAGGATGAGAGAGGAAGGAAGCAGTGAAGAGAGAGTGAAACAATGATCCCAAAAGCCAGAGGAGTCAAGAAGAAGCCAGTTAGGGTGGAAATGTTCCAGGCAGGAGCAGTAGAGGGTGGACTTGTTCTGTAGTGTGGGTGTAATGGCACTAAACATCCACAGCCTAAGGACAATTGAACACAGAGTGGGTGTAGGCTCACATTATGGGTATGATTTCTAATGCGCCATTATGGGCATAGAGATGACCTCAAAGACAAGAAAATCCACATGCAAGTCCTGCTGATGTTCCCTTGTTGAATGACCCTGAGTGAGTCACCTAGCTCTCGGTGCTCTGGGCAATTCTCTTAAACTAAGTTGTACAGAGGTACCAACCTGCAGTTTTGGAGTTGGCTTTGTGCCTATGAAATCACAAATTCCTATAGTGGACCTTTATTAAAGCTTACACATTCTAAGTCTGCCTTTTATGATACATACCTATTTACATGTTTTATGACTCATCCCCTTTATTAGGCTGTCACCTAGATGGCATGGTGGATAGAGCACTGAACTGGGAATCAGAAAGACTCATCTTCATGAGTTCAAGTCTAGACTCAGACACTTAGTAGCTGTGTGACCGTGGGCAAGTAATTTAACCCCAATTGCCTCCATTTCTTCATCTGTAAAATGAGCTAGAGAAGGAAATAGCAAACCGCTGCAATATCTTTCAAGAAAACCCCCAATGGGGTCACGAAGAGTCAGACATGACTGAAATGACTGAACATATGAACTCCTCCCCCTCAATTAGATGTCTTGAGGACAAGATTGAGGTTTTATTTTATCCTTGTATATCTAAGACCTGTGGCACATATGAAGTGCTTAATAAATATTTTTTGAATTGAACTTAATTGAATTTCTATATGTGTAAAAGTATTTCCAGCAGCCCTTTTAGTGGTGGCAAAATATCACAAATGGAGGGGATGCCCATCAGTTGGGGAGTGGCTGAACAAGCTGTGGTATATGAACGTAATGGAATACTATTGTACAATAAGAAATTATGAACAGACTTCAGAAAAACCTAGAAAGATTTGTACAAACTGATGAAAGTGAAATGAACAGAACCAGGGAAATATTGTACACAGTAACAGTAACGTTGTGTGATAATCACCTATGAATGACTCAGCTCTTCTCGGCAAGACAATGATCCAAATCAAGTACAAAATGCTATCCATACCCAGATAAAGAATTAATGGACTCTGAATGCCGATCAAGTATATTTTTTTCACTTACTTAATTCTTTTTTTGTGTTTTCCCCCTTTTTATCTGTTTCTTCTTTCACACCTATGACTAATAGGGAAATATTTTTACATGATAGCACATGTCTAAACTGCCTACCATTTTCAGAAGAGGGAGGGGAAGAAGGGAGAAAATTTTTGAACTCTAAATCTTATAAAAATGAATGCTAAAAGTTTTCCTGACATGTAACTGGGGAAAAAAATAAATTACTATTAAATTTAAAAAAAAAGGGAAAAAAGAGACCTCCCCACTCCCAAACCTGTCACCAATGTCTGAAATTCCAGCATTAAAAATTCATTGTTTTAGATTAATGCATCCATGTATACATTTAATCATTCAACAGATATTATTTGAGCATACTTATCATTTTTTCCCTGTTTAGTCATTCATTCAGTGAACATTTCTTCTTAGTCCTTTTTTTGTCACTGATTTCATTGGTGTAGAGTTCTCTCAATCAGGAAACTCCCTCTCCCGAAGGAGATCAGCCCCTACTCTCCAAGTGTCTTGGAGAGTCTTAGAGGATTACATGAGGACACCAAGATACTAAATGGCTTGTCCAGGGTCACAAGGCCGATAGGCAGAACTTGAACCCAGATCTTCCTAATGCTGAGGTTAGCCTTCTATTCACTTTTCCTTTTCCTTCTCAAAACAGTTCTTAAACACCTAAAATATAGTAATGCTTACCTTTACACAATACTTTCTGTCTAAAAAGAACTTATCTTCATTCTTTTTTCCAGAGTTGTAACAAGCCTGTGAGGTGAGAGAAATATTTTCACTTTACAGATGAGAAATGTAAATCTGAGAGGTTTGAAGTAATTTGCCCAAAGTCACAGATTTACAGGTGATGGAGCTTGGACATCCAGATATCCCTGTCTAGTACCCTTTCCCTTTTAGCATGCTGCATTCATGCTACATATAATGTGTTATGCTTGGTACTAGGGAAGTGAGGATTGGAGACCAAGACATGTAAGGATCATGGAAGGAACTGGGGTGTTTATCCTGAAGAAGAGAAGATACAATAGCTAGGTTCAATGGAAGAAAGATTCAATTTGTTCTACTGGGCTCTAAACCTAGAAGAAGCACTGGGAAGCTATAGAGAGCCAGATTTCAGGTTGAGAAAAGGAAAAAAAACTCCCTGACAACTTGACTATCCAGAAGTGGAATGGGCTGCCCTTGAAAGGTATTGAGTTGTTTGTTGCTAGAGATCTGTGTGTGGAAGCTGAATGTCTACTTATGGATTTTAGAGAAGAGATCCCTGTTCCCGTATAGGTCAGATTAGGGCAGCTAGGAGGCATAGTGGATAGAGTGCTGGGCCTAGAGTCAGGAAGATCTGAGTTCGAAATCCACATCAGATACTCACTAGGTACATAACCCTGGGCAAGTCACTTGACTCTGTTTGCCTCAGTTTCCTTATCTGTTTCCTTATCTACTATCTTTGTCAAGAAACCCCAAATGGTGTCATTGTGAGTTGGACAGCACTGACACAACTGAACAACATGGGTCAGATTAGATCTCTCTTGTTTCTTTCCTAACCTGAGTTTCTGTGATATTAAGAAAGACTTTCTGGAGGAGGTATCATTGGACAGTTAAGCTTATCCTTAAAGGATAGGCAGTGGTGATGGAATTGAGGGGAAAATGATAGATTGAGCAAGGTTGGGTAGAAACAGTAAGTTATCTAATTTAGTTTGAGAAGAATGAGGAGAATGTTTGGAATACTTAATATCATTAACATTTTATCATATATTAGCAACCAATGAAACAAGAACAAGTTTTGATGCGGTGGTAAGGGGAGAAAGAGGTTCAGAGCAGGTGGACGCTGCACTGGGATGGCAGATTGGTCAACAATATGGGGGATTCAGATAAGGTTAAAGAGGAAGGGAAGCAGATAAAGAAGAGGTGAGAATCACCTGTGGTGTGAAGCAAAGAGCACTAGCCTGGGTGTTAAAAGAATTAAAGAATCCTACAACTGGAATGAAACTTAGATTCAAGCATGTGCAAACCCTACACAATACCTATACCTCCTCTACAATGCCCCCCAACAAGTGATTCAGGAGTCCTGGGTTCTAGTACCATCTTGGTCTCTGTACAACTGAACAAATAATTTCCCTTTTCTGGATCTCAGTTTTCCCCTCTGAGGTTCCTTCTTACAAAGAGATTCAGTGATTCTGTCAGACCAAGAAAGGCTTCTGGGAAGGAGATGGTATCTGAGCTGGGGTTGGACTAGATTTGATCTCTAAGGTAATGGAAAGACCAATTGAATGCGGAGATCATCCAATCCTCAGTTCTGTCTCTGATGTTAATTCACTCTGTGACCTTGAGCAGATTACTCCCCCTATACTGAATTTCTGTTTTCTCCCATTTAATCTCCTAATCTCCCCTTCTCCAATATCCCTTCTAGATCTTTCATTCTAAGATTGAAGTTTTACCAAGGGCCAGCCCCTATCCGCTTGGTATATATTTGTTTGCTGTTGTGTCCCTCATTAGATTAGAAGTTTCCTGAGGGCAGGGACTGTTTTTGCCTCTTTTTGAATTCCTAGCATTTGGCACAGTGCCTGGCAAATAAATTGTGTTTGGCAGTTAAAGTTTTGGGCAGTTAGGTGGCACAGTGGATAGAATGCCAGGTCTGATATCAGGAAGACCCATCTCCTTGAGTTCAATCTGACCTCAGATACTTACTAACTGTGTGACCCTGGGCATGTCACTTAACCCTGTTTGCCTCAGTTCCTCAACTGTAAAATGAGTTAGAGAAGGAAATGGCAAGCCACTTCAGTATCTTTGCCAAAGAAAACCCCAAAAGGGATCATGAAAAATTGGACATCACTAAATAAGTATTTATAGATAGATTGATTTGTCATCTGCTTTGATCAAAGGACCAAAGGAGGATGCCACTTTTTGCTTTTTAAAATTTTTCCCCTGTATGACTGGCCCCTTATTTTGTCGGCCCCCTCCTCACCACTAGGGTTTAAAAAGACACTGAGAAATTTTCCATTTTGGTGATATTGTTTCCATCCCCTCTACATCCTGACCCATACTTTTATTTTCGATTTGTCACATGAAGAACAATGGAAAGAATTAGGGGTGCTTAGCCTTGAGAAAAGACTTGAAAATATGTGTAGGGTTGTCATGAGAAGGAAGGAGATTAAATGCGATAATATATCTAAAGCATTCTGCAAGCCTTAAAGGGGAATATAAATGCTAGCGATGATGATAATGATGAAGATGATGACAGAATTTCTGTTTCGTTGTTCCATTTGGCTCCAGGGGAGAGGTTTAGGAGCAAGGGGAAGAAAGTAGAGGAAGAAAGACTTGGGATCAATATAAGAAAGTCTCTTTTTAACCAGATCTGACCCTCAAAAGAAAGGGCTGTCTTAGATTACTGTCCTGAGGGGTGTTTAATAAGAAGCTGGACGACAACCCACCAAACCTACTTAGTCCCTCAAACTTAACACGTTCCAAGTTGAACTCATGTGTGCCACCACTTAACATAAATGGTTGCTAGAATCCCTGTCCTTCCAATCACCCATGCTCATAACCATAAAATCATCTTTTATTCTTTTCCCATCCCTCACCTTTGCCTCTTTCTCTCCAGCCCCAAAGCCAACAACACCCTCTTTAACTTCCTTATCTCTTTAGAAGTTTTTTTATTCTGAATTTAACAAACAAAGAAGATGAGCATTTTCACATACAAAATAGAGCAGAAAAAGAGGATTGTACGAGACAATAAATACCAATTATTATACAGCTTGTGCTTTCCCTTAAGTAGATAATAAATTTAATATATAACTCAGAGCCGTCCTGCTTGTCTGGGTTTACTTCTGGTCCCTTCCTTATGTTCTAACCTGCATATTTGTTTCTGTTTTGAAAAATACTTCAATGGCTTTCTTTTCTTTATTTTTATTTTTTTCTGACAACTCCATCATTGAATCCTCTCTCCCACCTAATCTCCCCTTCCCTAATTAAATAAAAGAAAACAAAACCCTTGTAACAAGTTTTTACAGTCTAAACAATCCCCACTTTGGCCATATCAAAAAATGTGTGTATTATATATATCATTGTCGTCTCTCTGTCATTCATTCTCCAGAATGGATGGTTAGTCATTAAATGGATTACAGTTTCTAAGTCTTTCAAAGCCGTTTGTTTTTACAGTGTTGTCTCCATTGTATAAATTGTTCTCTTGATTCTGTTTACTTCATTCTACCTTAGTTCAGACAAAATTTCCCAGGATTCTCTGGAATAATCCCTTTTGTCACTTTTTATGGAAAAATAATAATCTATTATATTCACAACACCATGATTTTTTTCAAATATTCCCCAATTGATGGGCACCCACTTTGTTTCCAGAACTTTTCTATAAATCAAAAATATCTGTTAAAAATAAATGTACATATAGAGAACCTTTTTCTCTTCCTTTGATCTCTTGGAGGTTTAGTTCTATTACTGGGATCAAGGTCACAGTTTAATGACTTCTCAGATAGAGGGCTGAATTGCTTTCCAGAATGACTAGCTAGACCAACAACAAACTTCTCACAATTCCTCCAACGATGACCATTTCCCCCTTTTTGGTCATTTCTTTTTTTGCCAATCTGATAGGCATGAAATGGAACCACAAAGCTGTTTTAATTTGCATTTACCTAATTATTAATAGACCTTCAGCTCTTTTGACCTAGTTTTCTCTGAGCTAATCCAAAAAGCATTTCTTGTGTAACTACTATATGCAAGGCACTGTGCTAGGCATTGGGGATACACAGACAATGCAGAAACAAAAACAAAAACAGTTGCTACCTTCAAGGAGCTTATATTCTACTGAATTTTCATTTGGAAGTGGTTTCCCTGTCTGTAGTGAATCTCTTTTCCAGTGCATCCTGCACAGTGCTCTCTGAATAACCTTCCTGAAGTCTCACTCTGATCATTAGATAGGTGGTCTCCAGTACCCCCCTGGCTATCTAGCCCAACCATGTGATTTTCCAAATAAGCTGAGGTCCGAACAGGTTGTGACTTGCCCAAGGTTACATGGATATTTACTGGTGGGGGTGAGATTTGAACCCAGGTCCTCTAACTATAAAGCCAAGTGATCTTTCCACTATTCCACATTTAGCAATCTCTATTCAGACTTCAGTGGCTATCTACTGCTTGCCTATTGACTTCAAGAAACTTGATGAGTTTCCTAGAAGGGAAGTTCTGTTCGTGAAAGATTCAAGAATGGTTCACAAAAGGATCACAGAATTTAGAACTGTAAGAAATCTTAGATATCACCTAGTTGGACTCCCCTCTTTTTTACGTATGGGGAAACTAAGGCTCAGAGGGGTGAATTAATTTTCCCAAGATGAGCAATGACAGCTAGCATTTTTGTATAGCACTTTACAAACATATCTCCTTTTATCTTCACAATAACCCTCAGAAGTAGGAGCTATTGTTATTCCCATTTTTACAGATGAGGAAACTGAGGCTTAAGAGAGATAATATGACTTGCTCAGGATTACTCAACTAGCAAGTGTCTGAGACTGTGTTTGAACTTGGGTAATTCAGACTCCAAGTCCATTGCACCACCTAGAAGCCTCTAACAAATGGTCTACTTGGGACTTGAAATTTGGTCTTCTAAATCTAAATTCATTTTACCCTTATTTTACTGTGAAAGCCCTAGATGTGGAGGGGGGAAGGTGGTACCAATGCCAGTAACATTCTCCTGCATTCTCATTGGAATTCCTACAGACTGGAAATAACTTGTTTTGAGTTTTGAATGAGGGAGGCCTGTGCAGGTCACCAGCCTCACTTCTCCTCCAGAGCCATCTGAATGACCAGATATTCATCAGGAGGACTAGAGATGACCCAGGATGAGGCAGTTGGGGTTAAGTGACTTGCCCAAGGTCACACAGCTAGTGAGTGTCAAGTGTCTGAGGTGACATTTGAACTCAGGTCCTCCTGACTCCTGCACTGGTGCTCTATCCACTGCACCACCTAGCTGTCCCACAGACTGGAGATATTGGGAGAGAAAATCAGCAGCAACTCTCTTACCTTGAAGAACAAATTCAAACTGTACTCGTAAATCCATTCTAGTGTCTGGGGACTCCTTATCTAGAGCCTAAGACACTGCCAGGAGAAGGTAGGCATGAATTAGGCACCACAGTGGGGTACCCTGGGTAGTCAGGTCTCTTAGGTTAACAGGAAGGGACACACTACAAAGGAGGGAAAGAGCGAAGGGAGACACAAAATGGAATTGTGGAGAGGCACTAAAGATGCAGTCTGCATCTTCCCATTGTCCTTAACCCATTTTACCTAGTATCAGATTCCAGTTTCTCAGGATAGTTGTGTCTCATTTCTTGCCCTGAAAGCATTCATCTCTTGCCACAGTCTGGTGCTTCCCCCTTCCCTCAGGTTGTAGGGACATTTTGCACACCATTTTCCGTGGTTATAAGTCCTGAGATGCTGTGAGTTTTTATCAACCCTCCAGTGGGCTATTGCCACATGACTCAGAGCCAAAGGCACAAGACAGAAAGAATATGTTGCTTGCCCAACCAGCATTCCCTGGATGGGCCCCAGGAAAAGCTAGTGTTCTACTGGCCTGAATCTCTGCTGCCTCAGTTGGATACACTTCACTGCCTAACTTGACTTTATGCAATGTGGCTATTCAAGTGATGCTTCCTTTCCTAGGGTCCGTGTGCATCTAGGGGTACTAGAAGGGACAAAAAGAAACAGATCCTTGTGGCAAGACAGCATGGGCTAGTGGAAAGAGTACTGGACTTAGATCTATGAGACCTGGGTTCAAATCTCAACTTGATGCTCAAAACCACATCTAACTAGACTCTGGGCAATTCCATCTTTCTGAGCCTCAGTAGACATAAAATAACAGGATTCGACTACATAATCTCTAAGCTCCCTTCTTGAGTGAATCATCAGTTCTTTATGGCATTCCCAAAGTCACATGGCTAGAAAGTGGCAATGTAGATGGGCAAATACACCCAGGCACCCCGACTTCACCAGACTGCTGGCTGTTGTTTTTAAGATCTCCAAAGAGAAGGCGCAATAGAGGTAGAAAAATGGATTTTTGTACCATTCAATTCAATTTAAATCCTACCTTCTACAGGAAGCTTTTTCCTACCCCCTTTAATTTTGGTGCAGCTAGGTGGCTTAATGGATAGAGCACTGAACCAATCTCAGATACTCATAAGCTCTGTGACTGTGGACAAGTATTAACCTCAGTTTCTTCCTCTGTAAAATGAGAATAATAGCATCTACATTCCCGGTTTGTTATGAGGATCAAATGAGATAATTCTGAAGTGTTTAGCACAGTCTGATAAGAGTAAATGCTATACAAATGTTAGGGCTTATTATTTGCTATGTATCCTGTATACAGTTTATCTGTGCATAGCTGTTGATGTGCTCTTTCCCCCATTAGACTGAGAATTCTTCTACATCAGAACTGTCTTTTGCCTTTTTTCTTTTATACCCCCAGTGCTTAGAACTGTGCCTGACATTTACTAGGGCCTTAATATTTGACTAAATTCAAGCACCTACTATGGGCAGAGCTCATCTCTGGTAAAACATGGGGAGAACAAGATACAGTCCTTGCCTTCAATGTCCCAAATGGGGCAGAGGGAGGGATGATACGTATAAATCAATGTGATAGAAGGTAGAAAGGTATGTAGAGGTAGAGAGGAAGGAGGAGTATTCTAGGAAAACTTGGGAGAACACTTTAAATTGTGGCATGACTGAGGATCAGTAAATCCATGTCATTTTTAGTGGAATCTTACCTCATCACATACTATCATGTGTCTTATTTATGTCCCTTGTTTCTGAGCGATTTGCATTTGAAAGCCGCTTTCCCCTCTTTCCCAGTCTCCCTCTGTTTTCCCATTTGAAATGCACGTGTTACCATGGAAACGTCACTCTTGTGGGGCACCACCAGTGGTGTCCACAAGTGAAGTACAAAGGCCATTTTCAGGATGTCTGGAAAGCCAAGGATATGGCTCAGGAAATAGATGTCCTCATTAAGGGGTAAATTTCGCAATTGCAGACACTGTGTCATGAATATAAACACACCCAGAAATAAGAGATGGAACAGATGAGAGTGTTAAGGTCTTTATTGGTACTCCCATGCCTAGATCATCCACAGAGCAGAGACAGGAGAAGAGGATTAAAATACATCATCCAGTACACAGAACGGAACATCATCCAACAAGCTGGGAGGAACATCTGGAAAAACGCACAACTGGATGCCAGAATGTACTTATAAACACAAACCAACTGGATGAAACAAGAGAGGACACTTTGGGAAAACATGGGGAGATGTGGTTTTGAGGAGACAGTCCTGGATTGCAAGGAGCAAGACTTGGCTTCTAATTCTGGTCTCACCATTGACTTGCTGGGTGATTTTGGACAAGTCACTTCTCCCAGTGCTCTAAGCCTGTTTTCCACCTGTAGGATGAACTGGATGGAATAATGACCTGTCAGGTCTAATCTTGATCCATTGTTCTATCATTCAATGTTTTAAATATTTTCCTGAAAAGTATGAAAATTTAGGTTTTCTGAATTTAAAAAAATCTTAAAATGCACCATGGGAGTTTGATAAAAACATTCTATAATGAGTCCTTTTGTAAAGCATTTTATTTTTGATTGGGAATAGGAAGAGGGAAAAAGCATGTACTAGGACTTAGGACTCCTAGATCTGACACTAACTAGCTGCAGAGTTTTTTTTAAAAAATTATTAAATATTATTGTATTTTTCCACAATTGCATGTAAAAATGATTTTAATATTCATTTCTTTCAAATTTCAAGTTCTCCAGATTTTCTTCTTCCTTCTCTCCACCCTGAGACAGTAAACAATTTGACATAGATAATGCATGTGCAATCATGCAAAAAATGTTTTCATATTAGTCATAGCGCGACAGAAAATACAGACCAAAAACACATCCACACAAAATAAATAAAATGAAAAACAGTGTGCTTCAATCTGCATTCAGAGTGCATCACTTCTTTCTCTGGAGGCAGATAACATTTTATATCATGAGTCCTTTGGAATTAAACTGGATCACTGTATTGCTGAGAATGGCTAAGTCATTCACAATTCTTCAACATACAATATTTCTGTGCACAATGTTCTCCTGATTTTGCTCACTTCATTTTGTGTCAGTTCACATAATCTTTTCAGGTTTTTCTGAAATCTTCCTGCTTGTCGTCTCTTATAGCACAGTAATATTCTATTACAACCATATACCACAACTTGTGCAGCTATTCACCTCATTTTCAAATTCTTTTCCACCACAAAAAGAGTCACTATAAATATTTTTGTACAAATAGATCCTTTTCTATTTTTTTATCTCTTTGGGATAATCTAGTAGTGGTATTGCTGATCAAAGTGTATGCACAGTTCTATAGCCTTTTGGGCATAGTTCCAAGTGGTTCTCCAGAATAGTTGGATCAGTTCATAACTCTACCAACAATGCATTAGTGTCCCAATTTTCCCACCTCTCCTCTAACACTTATCATTTTCCTTTTCTGTCATGTTAGTCAACCTCATAGCTGTGAGATGGCACCTCAGAGTTGTTTTAATTTTCGTCTCTTTAATCAACAATGATTTATAGCATTTTTTCATATGATTACTGATAGCTTTGATTTCTTTGTCTGAAATCTGCTTATTCATATACTTTGACCATTATTAATTGGGTAATGACCTGTATTATACATTTGACTCAGTTCTCCATATATTTGAAAAATAAGGACTTTATCAGAGACATTTGTTGTAAAAAAAAATTTTTCCCAACTAGCTGTAGATTTTTGAGGAAATCAGTTTTCTTCTCTGGATTACATTTTTTTTGGTCTAGAAATGGAATTTGCAGGTAGGATTAGAAGACCTCTAAGGTCCCTTTGAGCTTCAGCATTGGAGGAAAAGCTCTCATTATGTTTAATAAATGCGAATTTTCATACCTTACATATACTTAAAACAAGGTACACCTATGTAGAAATAGACCTACATCTTGCAGTTTGTTCTGTGATGTGACAAACAGGATTTTTAAAAGTATCGTGGAAGCCAAGAGAACAGACTTTTTAAGGCAGTTTTAGAAAATTACAGGAAACTAAATTTCTGAAGATGATGAAACAGAAACAGAGATAAGACAGTAGAATTAAATCCCTTTCTCCTAATCTGATGGTTAATGCTCCTTCATGAAAACCATAGACCCAACACAGAATTAGCACACTTTGCCTACCACCTAACATTTTAATATTTAAAGGATATGATTTCTCAGTGTGGCCCTCCTTTCCACTAAGACAGACGCCATCCTTTCTATGCCTTACATAGTCTTCATGAATTGTAGGTATGGGTATACATATATAAACTACTGCCAACTTGGTCCATTGGTCAGTCAAGAAGCATTGCTTACTATATGCCAGGCACTGAGAATACAAATACCCTTTCCTCAAGGAGTTTACATTCTAATGGCAGAAGACAACACATAAAAAGGGAGTGAGGAGTAGAGGTGAGGAGACTCTCTGAATTGAGCTAGGCTGGTCTTTGGACAAAAGACACAGTGCCCATCACTGGACCTATATTCAAAGCCTTCTTCTAGCTTTGGCAGATGAGCCAGAATTTCTGTTTCCCCAGAAAAGAAGGGTCCCTTCCACACTGTGTAGAGATAACCACTAGTCTAATTTGGTAAAATATAAATTTGTCTTTTCTCCTGACATTTGGCACAGTCCATTGGAAGACAAGTTGTTTCCTTTCACAAAACCTGTTTATCTCAGCTTTCCTTCCCCAAGACTCAGACACCTGCTTAAGCTCATGTACTTGCCAGATGATTCTCACATTCTCAATTTCCTTTACTGCACATTTTTCAGACTGGATCTAACACCTGCCAAGTAACCCAACTTCAGGACTTGAGACCATTTGGCCAATGTCAAGACATTACCACCCTGATTAATCTGCAAAGGATCAAACATAAAACTACCCTGTGACAACATCATTTGGCTTCTTGGGAGCAGACCAGTTGGTGCCATCATACATGGGAAGAAACCCAAAAAGAGATGATGAAGCCAATGCAGTTTTGTTCTAAGATATCCAAGGATTCTGTGGTAGATCCTGGCTGTGGTACTTCTTGCTCTTCCTGATTTCCTTTATTTTGGCAGCTTCAGGTAAGACTCAAAATCAGGCCAGGTTTCTGTAATCAAAAGAAATGGAAAACTGGGGCTGTCATCTGGTTCACTTAAAATTCACATTTGTCCATGAAATTGACTTTGGCTATGGATAACCAGCCCACTGTACTTTTGTACTTATGAAAATTCTTATGATTTTGCAAAATTCTTTTGCACTTACGAAAAACACTTAGTAAAAAACTTAGGGAGCAAAAAAGATGGTCGAATGAAGGATGCTGAACTCCTTAGGAACAAGGATCATGTTGCGTCCTCTGTACTGTACACTTTTTGTCTTTGTTTTCCTTCTATCTTGTTTTTTTTCCGGTCTAATTTTCTAAAAACATTTCTAAAGGCAGGAATGATAGGTAATATTGTATCTTCAAGCTCCCCTAGTCCTATAGCCCTGCGCCTTGTAGATAGCAGATCCTTCAAAAACAAAGGACAGCAAATAACCAAATGAATAAGTAAGAAATATACTTTGAAAAACACAGCAGCAATGTCATCAAGATATTCTCCAGAGAAGCAAAATTGCAAATAGTTTAAAAAGAAACAGAATCACAGAATATTGGAAAAGATCTCAGTGGTTATCTTAATCCAATTTATACATGAAAGGGATTCCCATTTTAACCTACTTGACAACTGACCTATGACTTCTCGAGGAGGGAAATTCTGTGCTATTTTTATTTGATGGTTTCAGATTGAGGTTCTGTATTCCCTATCAGATAATAACCTCCCCTAGGGAAGGGGCATTCACCCCACCCCTACTCCTAAGTTAGTTGATTGGCTGGTTGCTTGTTGTCCTTTGTTCTCGAAGAGGACCAAAATGACATCACTTTGTTGGAGTCAAGGTACAGTGTGTCCAAATGTGGCAGCTCAGACCAACGGGAGCTCGAAAGTTTCTACCACAGGCTGGGCACAAGTAGCCCATGTTATTATCCAAAGTTAACACATAAGTAGGCGAGACAGACTATACCTGTGATTTCACTGATATACGGAACTCCCAGATGAAGGAAGTCCTGCCAATGGGAGTCAGTCTTTCTCTGCAACTGATGGGTTAGAGAGTCACCCAGAGCACTGAGAACTGGAGTGACTTACCAGGGACATACAGCCATGTGTCAGAGGTAGGACCTGAACCCAGGTCTTCCTGGATTATAATACTCTTCCATTATGTCATGCTGCTTTTGACATACAGGAATGTAATAAATGCTTGTTAAGCTGAAATAAATTGCACATGTGCATTTTGTGTTTTAACAGTAAACATTCAATGAAACTAATGTCACAGCTAAATTACCATCATGTTTTACATGAAAAAAAAAGTTTAAATTAGTTTATACTTTGGGCAAATCATTTCCTTTCTCTGGGTTTTTTCACCTGTATATCTTTTGTCCAGGGACCAGCCTAGCTCAGTTCAGAGAAAATTGGCAGGACTGGACTAAATGGTGTCTAGCACACCTCCCAACTCTGAAGTTCAACGACTAAATAAATTGTAATTAAAAATAAGATGATTCACTGGGTTTGCGGGTTTTTTTTTAAATTTTATGGTGCTCACATTGTCATAGCAAGGTTTTCAGTTTTAGAAAGTCACTCTATAGACAAGCAGATCTGGATACATGGTAGTGATAAAAACATTCTCCAAAAATGAAAGGTGAACTGGAATCCCTGATTTATATGAAATCTCTGAGGAGGCCAAAAGACAGTGTGTTCTAGACCAGTGGCATCAAACTCAAATAGAAAGGAAATCTCTGCAGCTGCATTTTGACTTGGAAAACCACAAATTAACATTACCTTATTTTTACTTATTTTGCTAAACATATCCCAATTACATTTTAATCTGGTTCAGGCAGAACTCAGGAGTTTTATAGCCCAAGCCCCAGAGTGGCACCTCTGATCTAGATGATCTATGTACCTGAAGGGTGCTGATTCTGAGCAGGCATAAAAATTTATGCTTTGCATCACCTGCAGATGCTTAACAAAGCACACCATCTATATCTTTATCCAAGTCACCAAAGAAAATGATTAAAAGGGAACATTATAGTCACCATATCTGAACTACAGTTGGTGAAAGGAACACTTAAAAGCTTTGGAGAGTAACTAGGTCCTGCTACCTGCAGGTAGGCTGTTGTGAAATCAGTGGTGGCAATATAGAACAGGCTCACAGTGAAAGTCCCAAGTCTGGTCCTGTACCATTAGAGCTGTATGGAATGCAGGGAGACTGTTTTCTTCCAGACAAGAAAAGTTTGGCAACATTCCCCTGTGTGGTGGTGAGTACCATGCCCATCCAGGGAGGATTTTCCTTGGCAGAGGGTTTTGGTCTTGTCTAATAATAATGGCTAATACCACCCACAAAAGAACTACAAGGAACTAGAGAAGGCAAAGCAACAACTAGGAAATACCACCTGTTAAGGACCATATGGCATCACCATCAGGACCACGTGGAAAAAAATATCTGCTGAGATGCTGACATATGTACTTTCTGGGAAAGAACCAGAGGAGTGAGGAGCCAGCCACTCAGAAAGCAATGCCTGATAGAGACTGTTGGGAGTTATTGATAAGAGAAGCCTTGCCTACTGACACACATTGGAAGCAGGATTGTGACTGAGATGCTCTATAGATCTTTGAGATAAAGCTGCTCATTGAATAGCGTCTAGTTTGACTTCTCTCCATATATTTTTTTCTTTCAGTAGATCCTTCTTTCCTTGATTTTGTGATCTGCATGCTTGCAAAGACAGTTGACATTAGCTGGATGGAGGCTGAGCCAAAGAAGCAAGAAATACTACAAAGGGAACCTGGATCCTGCATGTTGTCAGAAACTCTCACAAAATTGCTACAACTTGAATCCCTTTCATTCTTGGGAGACAAAAGAATCTTGTTACCTTGATCACAAATTGCTGAAAACAGGAATTGATGAGACAGGATTTAAGGATTTTCATGGTACTGAGGTACGCTGAGGTATAAATGATTGCATCAAACCTAAGCTGGATCTTTTTTTTCTGGACCGCAAAAGACTGCCTCCTCTGCTGTCTCATCCTGGAACTTCTCTCAGGTACTTCAGGGCTACCACCCCTGGGGTTTGTGCATCCTGGAATATCCCTGTACAAGGCCTAAGCCCCTTTTCATATTGGTGAGTCAATCCTTAAGCCTCTATTTTGGAAGGGGCCTCAGGCCAGCCTGCCTCCTTTCTCCTCCT